>NC_133284.1:42278855-42592932 GCF_005239225.2 Populus alba | reverse complement strand
AGCTATTTAAGGTTTTGAAAGGCTTTTGAGCATTATTTTGCATTTAAAACCTTTTTCAACGACACATTACCAAACACCTTTTGCTCACATTTGTAGCTACAACCATAGCTAACTGCTAATAGTTGTACCAAATGGGACCTAAGAAACAGCCACTCTTAGAATAACAACTTAATGATAGTACCACTTAACCATTGCAGTCCGTTTACGTGAAAAGGTCAAATTTCAGAGAAAGATTTTATATCTTCTTATATCTCAGTCGCACTACTACAAAGACTCTTGATGTTTTCCAAAAATAAATAAACAAGTGTGGGTCATCGATTCCCCTAAAAACAAATTACAACTATCATATACAGAGAGAGTTTGGTTTTTTTGGGAAACGATGAGTGAGTGATATTTGTGTAGTCAGTGAGCAATCAGTAGTGGCTGGAATGCAGACGTGATGATAGTTGCGCGAAAGACTTCCTACGAGGCAGCAGGCAGGTCACAGGCAAGGCAAGGAAAGAAGAGGGTACCACTATAGCGGTACACTATATCTCTTAGTAAGTCTAAATGAATCTCCTAAAGGAAATCTTCTTTCTTTGCTTGGGCAGCCCTGTTTCCAACAAGAGGAAGAGCTAGGACTCGATTATACCAACATCCTCAACAGTCGCTTCCCATTGGGTTCAATTCTGAGGTATTCTTTATAAGGCTTGCATGTATTCTTAAAGGAATGGGGTTCCACCTGAGCCTGTCAAAACCCGAGAGATTCTATAGACACTATACAGGAATCGACACCCCCTCCCTGACCCCCCAACCACAATTGACAGGTTCTGTTTTTTTTGACTCGAATTTTTAACAAAATTCAAGTCTCAAACTTCTTCGACTTATAAAGTCAAGGTCAAAATTATTGATTCGAGCTTTGTTCAAGCAAAGAATTTTAAATGCGACAACTTCTTACATTTATTTGCTGAGACTTTTTCAGAAACTTACACTGTATATGGCTCCTCATAGCACTACAATGATATATGTCTAAAAATAATGACTTACACTGTTACATTGGCTTACAATTAAAGTTAGGTTTATGTTTAATTTAAAATTTCAGTTACTAATTCTCTAATCAACTTCTCTGCAATTGTTTAGATAATAGTTTACATTTTCTTTTCTTTTTTTTTTTTTGGACCTTCAATTCTTCATTTGTATTAGGCATGTCATGTAATTTTGATGCCAACTCGTTGAATTTTTAGAGATGTGTGAATTAATGAATTTACTGAGAGTTGCTAACAATTCACAACAGCATATGCCATGAGCATTAGCAACTCCCATCGTGGCCTGAACGCTGTGCATTGACCAAAACATAAATCATCGTTAACGCACTCCATCCACAAAATATATTAATCAATAATAAATATTTCAAAAACACAACTGAAAGAAACTCTTCCTCCAGGGCATTCTATCTTCTCTGACAATTTTGTATTCTCTTGTGTTCTAGAATCCTTCAATCCATTAGCATGACTGCTCATCAATGCCCTTATGGCCTTTGTTATTTGCTCCAAGGAACTTGTCTACCAAAAGAAAGAAAACAGGTTTCACCATATTGAAAACACATAGCTGTAGCTGAGGAAATAGATAAGTATTGGTTTGATCATATAAACCTTTGTCACATAAATGGGTATGTCCTGAGATTTGGCAGCAGCTTGAATCTTGGCATTTTCTTTTTCTTGAGCTTAGACTGCAAGGAAGTAAGCGCAATCTGCATGCTGATGTTATCAGTTTAATCGAACTTGCAGCATCCATTTTCAACTGATTGATCCCTTGATCACACTGTCTCAAGATCTAGAATAAAAACTGCTCTTTATGTAAGTTCCATATCCAGCTATATTCATACTACAGCGACCGCAGTAATCAAGTGTGCCAAAAATTGAAAATTTAATTAACTTCAGGTGAGATGCAAAGTCTAGTTTTACTTTCAAAATAAAATGTAGGATCAATTTTTTGGAAGAGAAAAATTAGATCTTGATAACTGGCTCATGCAAACTTCAGCCCAGCTTGCTCTATCATGTTTAAGGACATAAACTAGCTATCTAGTAATACAAGTGACCTCCTACTGACAAATAATTACGTAGGAATAGCCACTGTAGATATTCATCAAGCTCCAAACTATCTTGAGACTAGAGATAACTTCCTTATAAAGGACAAATGTTATTTTTAAAAGAATGGAAAGGGGCAAAAAAAATAAAAAACATATGTGGTACGATTTCTAGTATCCAAATGAAAAAAGAAAAAGAAAAAAGATAAGTTTTTGGTGAATTTCTTTAACATTTTACTTAAAGAAAACAGAGAATGCAGAAAAGGATGAAGCATGAAAAAATTAGCTATAACATAGCCCTGCCCTCTTTTACTCAATGATAAAAAATGAGCTCCAAATTATCTTGAGACTAGAGATTACTTCCTTGTAATGACAAATGTTCTTTTTAAAAGAATGGAAAAGGATACTTACATACATACATATATATAAGTGGTATAATTTCTAGTATCAGAATGAAATAAGAAAAAGAACCAAGTTTTTGGTGAATTTCTTAACATTTTACTTGAAGAAAACAGAGAACTACAAAAAACAGACAAAGCATGAAAAAATTTAACTATAACATAGCACTGCCCTGTTTTACACAATGGTGTTCCTTTAAACAACTGTCGATAATGTGTGGTAGAAATAAATAAAAGAGATGAGGGAGCTAGCAACACATTCAATCATAAACTTCTGTAACGAGAAATGGAATTGCTTATTAATAAGATTTAAACTTTTATAATTTCTTTTTCTGTTTTTCTTATTCTTCTTCTTTTTTATTAATTTATTTTTTTAAAGGATGTCATTTTCCCGAAATCAGCTGGCTTTGGCAAGCTTTATCTTACTTGCTATGAAATGGCTTTAAAGTCATCAACATACATCTCCTATCAGTTCCAAAGGAAATTCATATCCTATCTCATTAAACATAACTTGCATATAGAAAGAAACAACCACCCAATTACAACTAGAGAACATTCACTCCAAAAAGTGTGCTTACCCCATAGACATACAGGCAAAGTGGTACTTCATGTTCCAAAGAATTGTCTCCCATGTCCAGAGGAGACTCAGAAGTAAGCTCATTACAACCAATCCTTTCGTCTGTCAAGTGGAAATCTTCAACCAAAACTTCATCTTTCTTTTCAGCAGATGTTTGAAAGGCAGGTTCCCCTTTCTATAGTTTTATTTTACTCCCCTGGGAACTCATTTTGCAAACTTCCACATGTGGGGAACGACCTTCCACAGAAACAGTGTCAACAAATAAGGAATCAGGAGAGACAGATCAGGGGGGGTGGGGGCGAATTGTTTCCGTGCAGAAAATCAGCATATGTCAATGGCAGATTCTTGGCAGAAATTTGTGCCTTTGACAAATGGGGAAGTTTTCCCCCATTTTCAGCTATAAGTAGAGAGGTTTAGAGAGAGCAAAGGGGAACAGAAAACACACTAAACATGTAGTAGAAGGAGCTGCCTCATTGCAGCAAGAAGGAGCTGTCTTCATTGGCAGAAGCAGCTGCAGAATGGCAGCATAACAGCTGCCTCTTGTCTTTGTAGATTTCCTTCAGCAACCTACCTTCAAACTCTCCTTTGTAAATTCTTACAAAATTTTTGCCACAATCTTGAGAATGTCTGTACAAGAACTAAAACAATAAAAATGGTAATTCTTTTGGTTTACTAAATCAGAAGAAAAAATACCTGACGAGAACTAGCATCCACTGTTGCTTCTAAGCTGCGATGAACTCGCAACTCAGTCTTTGAAATTATCTCCACCCCACAGCTAAATGTTGAAGGCCCTTTCCTCTCAAGCACTGTCTTCTGGACACCCCTCCGGTTTGCTTCTTCATCCCCTAGTGTCACACTCTGTAAAACTAATTGCATTAGTATAAATGATCAGAGAGGTATCTGTGTGCCGATATTGTTAACATAAATAGCAGCATTCAACAGAAACACAGCAAATAATGAGTAACTGGAGGAATAGAAAATCCCTGCATTGATAAAGGTGAGAAAGAACATAATAGAGATGTAGAAGAATAGGATTGCACTGCAAGTCCATCACTACTGCTAATGATTAAGCAAAGCAATGTGGAAGAGCAGTCATTGCAATCATGCCCAAAGAACGCCAAGCATTAAGCAAGAATGAATTCAAAAGAAGAATAAATAAAGGAAACAACATACAGTGAGGAATTGCAACAATATTCTCTTCGCTATTTAACTCCACACAATTATACTGCAGTACAATACTACACAAGCTTGGGAACAACATGGGCAAGTTGATCAGCTTTTTATATAATAATTTTCAGTGGTGCTGATTATCCAGAGGAACAATTCACTTCTGCATTGAACTTATCACGTCTTTCTTTCCCTTTTTATATCCGTTTATCTTTCCTTCTCCTTTATTTATTGATATGCATCTAGTAATTAAAAGATGGATACAGAAAAAAGAAGGGCCAGGTTTTTTTTTTAAAAGAAGAAGAAGAAGAAAGAGAAGCACACATTCTCAAAATTTCTGCATTAAAGATTCTTGATCCTTGATGAAGTAAAGAAATAACTTGAGTAAAATAAAGAACGGAGAAAATGAAAAACTACACCCTGCAGTGACACTTTTACACCTTGGTGGCAAGGTTATAAACTCCACCACTTCAATCCCTTGTCTTTACCTTTGTTACCGGGTGTCCTAATCCCTTAAAACAAATTTTGACAAGGCATCTATGAGGCTCTAACATTTTGACTGCTATGCCATGAAGAAACACATTGATGCAATGTCAATAACACAGTAACACTCAAGTGTCACACCTTTTAAAGCAGAGAGTAAAACAAAATCTCAAGCTGAGTTCAGAACTGTGTTCTGCACATGCACACATTTTCACACCTTTACTTTATTATCATTAGGAAAAAGAGGAATCCTTGAAAAAATCTTTCAATTAGAGGAAGCAACTATGATTGTTGAGCAACAAAACTTCTAGAAGCTGAACTTTTTAAATGAAAGAAATGTTTTTTTTTTTTTTTTTGTGATCATTAAAAATCAACTGACGTCTTGAGAAATAATATGAAAGTACATTTTTAAGAAAATATTCAATCAAAAGAACAATAGACGACTACTGAAACGAGACCAAAAACATCTAGATTCATTTTGGTTAAAGCTAGATTAGATCTTTGAAAAAAAATATAAAAGACCAAACCTCCCAGTCTTTTACCCCTTCCATCTTTGGTCGCATGGAAACTTAATCTATTATCATCTCTTGGCACATGCAAGATGACTTTATCAACTAAAATAGTTGGATCCACAAAAATGTTTTACATTTGTATTAATAGAAAGATGACACACTAGATCTGAATTTAACTCAAATCACAACAATAAATAAGAATAATCAAATCATATAATTGGAAGCTATCCTCCAAGTAATTTAGCACGTTCCAACTCCAATGTGAGCGGAATTTAATCTCTAATCTCTTGACACAATGCCTGGCACCCACAAAATGTTTTTACATTTTGTATTAACAAATAGGAGACGCATTAGATCTAAATTGAACTCAAATCCCAACGATAAATCTTAAAAATCAAATCATATGATTGCAAGCTGAAGACATACCTATTCAAATAGAATAAGTGACAAGGATTAAAAATAAAAAGTAAGGCACCTTTGTACCATATGTTGATGCTTTCATTTAAGGGACCAAGCACTAAATCACTAGCTGCAATTTTGTTTGTGAGCTTTTTTTGTGTGTGCTCGCTTGTAAACACATATCATTCATTTTATTTTTTTACTAGTTGGACAATATTTTCTCCTTAATTCAAATTATAGATGTTATGGAAGAAAGTTAGGGACATTGATCCCTGATAATCATCTATGTAAATCAGCCCTTATGTAGGTACAGTGATGCCCTGTAAATCAACCCTTGTTTAAGTAGATTAATGCCTTGTCAATCAACCCTCAAATTGTTGAAAATCAGCCTTACAAAGTACTATATAATGGAGGTCTCTAAAGGTGAAAAGGAGAAAAAACACAAATTTCTTTCATACTTTTGTGTCTTAATGTAGAGACAAGACCATTTTGTTAAGTTGGGTGTATTGGAGGGAAAGAAAATGGGAAAACAAACAAGAAAGACAAAAGGTGGTAGAGGAAACTTGGATCAATATTGCAGCGAACACAACCCTTTCACATGCTTCAACAGTATCTAAGAAAACCAAGAAAGACAATTGCCCAGTGATTTAACAAGTTAAGTCAAGTTTTAAGCTTCCAAAACTTGGTTCATCTGTATTGCTACTCATCTTGAGTTTTATTAAGCCCATCTAGACTTGAGCTTGAGTAGTTTCACATTATATGAGTAAAATTATAAGTTGAACTAGGCAGCAGGTCAATAAGTTAATTAGTTTAACTTGATACAAAAGAGGAGTATAGTATTGAGATCATTCTCAACCATAGATATAGCTGATTGGGTCATTTTTACAGGTCTACCAATAAGGAATCATTTCATCAGGTACGAAAAAATATTGATTATCTCAAAGTTTAGATTAGTTAATTTGATATACCATAACATTTATATGAACAAGCGAGGCAATGATGAAATTTACTTTCATGTTGAACATATCAATGCATGCATCCAAACACCATTATCACAGTAACAACATTGTAGTTCATTTTATTTCAAAATTTTCACAATCAACACCCAATAGCATTAGGAACTATTAGCATATGATAGTTTGCACACTCCATAGATCACAACATAAAAGTTAGAGCCCTTGACATATAGCATAGCAAATACACAAACCAATTACTCATCTTCATTGAAAAAAATAATGTTACCTGTATTCCTCCAACAAGCATCTCCAGAGAAGGATTCATTATCAAATTCTCTATTGTGATTCCATGAGCGGTGGCTACTAGCTGAATCCCACGCTGTGCAATTGTACTTGCAGCCATTGCTTCAAGTTTTGTCCCAATTTCATCTATCACAATCACTTGAGGCATATGATTTTCTACTGCCTCTATTAATACCTAAACATTAGAAACTTGTAAGCATTTGCCCCCGCTGACAATAAAATTACAAAATAACGCATCTAGGTCTCTGGATCAGGAAGTGAAAACAATAAAATCATGTTGTTAACAAAACTAAAAAAAAATGGCATGCATTGCTCATTGTAGTAGTACAATGATCATATGCCAATTACTAAACAGTAGTGTTATATGCTTCAGAAATTTCATTTCCCAAGGGCATAACATGCGTATATGCTTAATTAATGCTAGTCATGTCACTTTATAATTGAAATATCTATTAATGTCATTAACAACATTTCTTATCAAACTTCAGCTAGTCAACTTTGTTTCATGAAAACAGGCCCATAAAGGAGATCACACACTTCCAGCCTATACCTTATGTTGCATATCTAAATCAGGAACTTGCATCCGTCGAGCATTGCCTATTCCAGCATGAGGTATATCACCATCGCCTCCTATCTCATTGGATGTATCAACAATCATCACTCGTTTCTTGTAATCATTTGCAAGCATTCGAGCAATTTCCCTGCAAAACTTAGGATTTTAGGTCACCCTAAAGAATGATGGATGCACCAAGCAAAAATCCACTATTAGAACAGCGCAGATGCAAACTCGGTACTCAAATCCGAGTAAGACTGGTTTACACCATTGTTAAGCATATAATAAATTCAGCAACAAAAGTTCTCTCCTGCTACAAAATATAAGCAAAAGATAGCATATTTCGACTTCATCTATTTTTCCATGCCCAGGATATTAGATGTCTTCAGAAATGGAACAAAACATTTGCATAGAAATATTTAAGGATGAATAAAAAAAGCAAAGATGGTCTAAGTCAACAGTAGTGGTGAAATAAGGGGCATTGAGAAATTGAAAAGCATAAGAAAAATGAACTAGTTAGCCGGGGGAATTTTAAGAAAGCAAAAACCTATAGAAGAATACTAAATTTTCCAAAACAAAAACTATTATACATTGCTCTAAAAGTAGAGCACCATGGTTCTTTATAACATGGGACTGTGACATAGTTTAACACCAAACTAACATGAAACGCCTTTTTTCTTTTAGGACACAATTCATTAACGAAGTATCACATCTAAGAGTAGCATGCCCACTTTAATTAGGCAGGCAAGTAGATTCAGGTGAAATAAAACAAGAATCATTATTCTTCTTCTAAATAAAACCTTCAATAATCAAGAGTCAGTAGCTCACTACAGTGCTCAAAACACTCCTCGACCTAATTGCAACGTAGGCAATTGCTCATTTCTTTTAATGCATGACAACTTGATGCAGAAAACAATTTAGAACAAAATAGAAGCTTTTGTGTGAAATCATATCATGTCCATAAAAAACAAGAACAGCTAACCTGATAATTGTAGTCTTTCCCACCCCCGGAGGACCAATGAACAAAAGGGAAGCACCATCGTGAACTAAATCTCTCAGCAAACTAGCACTGCCTGGTATTGCCCGACCAACACGACAAGTAAGACCAATGATTTGGCCCTCTCGATTTCTTATGGCACTAATGCGATGCAATGTTTGGCTGATGCCTGCTCGATTGTCAATAGCAAAGTCACCAACCTACACTATGCCATTCTAGTAAGCCAAAAGCCTCTATTTACCATTAATGATTAATCATGCGAGAAAAAAAACAATTATATAGTATGGAAGAATGAGGTAGTGATAGCTTAACTAAAATATTGCTATTGAAGAAAAAGAAAAAATTCAAACCAGGAATTTAAGCAAAATAAAAAAAGCAGAGAGGGAAATGCTTGAAAAATGGATCATAAAAATTTAGTGAAGAATCTAGGTCGTTCTCCTTGGGGGACTAAACTCGAAATTATGCTCCTTGAACTTTTGATAAATGGTTCAAGACTTCAAATTTCATCCAACTCATTTCTCCTCCTAATTCTGAAAATTAAATATGTCAAACTTAATATGTAAAACTTAGAACTTTTTTCTTTTCTTTTCAGTTAGTAAACGTTGGAAATACAATCAAAGCATCCTTTATTTTTTCTTTACTTTCTCAAAAACAAATGTTGCCAATATTGATAATTTAAGAATTATGAAGAATAGTATGCTATTATTCAAATCCTTTAAAGTAGTGACAACAAAGACGATGATGATAAAGAAACCACTAATGAAATAACAAAGACACTAAATCAATCACAATATATTATCAAAATTGAATCACAAACATTATAAAATAGAACTCGTTGAATCCTCAACACAATGTATTTGAGTGGTGAGTAAAAACACGAAAAGAATTTAGAGTATACAATGCATCCCATGATGACAAAACGAGCTACCAATAATGTTGTTGTGAAAGAAACACGGAGTGGAGCTGTTGCATCTAGCTCATGTCACGAGGGGTACAACATTTGAAATATTACAGCCCCACATCAGAAAGAAAGAGAAGGAAACGTAATGTTGTACACACCTTAGAAACCTATTATTAACAGCTTAGAGCTCAGCTTTATACACTGGACTTGTCTATTTCAAGAGAAATTTTACAAGTTAGTTAGCAGGTGGAAACCACCAGTAGAATCCTGCTAGGTCAACAGCTGAAGAACAGGTCATCAGAAAAAGAAGGAAAAGTGAGCATGTATGTAACTACCTACTTGATCCACTATTGATAACTTGATTTTTAAGTTCTTTTGCCACATGAAAAGGACTATGTTGCACAGCATTGTTAGGCCAATGAGTTACTTGGGCATTGCAATATTACCCTTGTATCTTTTTTTTATCTCTAGTTATGTGAAATGTATATGACCCTAAGATTTGTCAAGGATAATAAGTGGTAGCAGAAAAGTTTTCAAATTTGTGATAGTTAAGAATATTGTAGAGATGTGATCTTGCCATCAGGTTGAGATTAATTTGCAACCATTCATACAAAGAAGCTATCAAAAGAAAATAAAATGAGTTATATGGTTCAAAACTTGACAGAAAATAAGGTATTTCCACTAATTCATCCTTGAAAACTACTAGAAAAAATAAACGACTATTCTTTTGAGCCTTACATCTCTATTCCTCTCAACAAGAGCCTATTATTTATGTATATTGTTGTGTTCGTAGCTATCTCAGTTATTATGATCAAATAGTGGGAACTGGAAAGCATGTCTCAGCAAAACTATCTTAGAAATAAACCCAACAACATCGCCAAACAAGTCCACCAAATGAGAAGTCAATAATTCAAAGGTGTGATTAGTACCTCGGTCGCTATCATCTGGTAGTTTAAGGTTCAAGAGCAACTTGTCAACGAATACAATGTCAACAATATAATGAGTAACGACTAAAGAACGACCACGACCTCCCAATCTACTAGGCTTCAGCATTGCAATATCACTGAAAGCCCTAAAAATTGAAATGACTTTCCTTGCACTCAAAAAGCTGACTTGATTGATACTATCTCAACAGACATAACACTGGAAAATTTTGAGAGGTCATAAGTTTACAAAATTGTGATTACAATTTACAAGCACGAAACATTTATCATTCAACTAAATAGTATCCTCTACCCAACATTGAATTAGAAAAGTACAACATCATCCTAAACTAACATAAATTATAAGCGCATTTTATCAAGAACTTAGAAGGCAAGAATAACAAAACAATTCGGAACCTGTGAAGTAGCATGTTGGAGATCCTGAAGAGTGATGGGGCAATCAGATAGAACAAAGTCCCCAGATGGAAATCTCGCTAGGGGCTTCCTACCCAAATCCATAACCACCTCAACCAAGTCAAGAAGCTCCGGGTGTTCACTAACTCTTCTTCTCATTTCTTGGGGTAATAAGGCCAAAAGGTGACCCAACTCCACCTCAAAACCATCTTCTGGCGAAGGAGAAACTGAAGAATTCGAAATCGAAAGTAACCCACAAAGTTTTTTGGAGAGAAATTGTCGAGGAAGTCGTTGTTTTGGAGAGAAATGAAGGGTTTTGGAGAGTGGATAAGTATGGTGTGGGAGTTCGGTCAAGGGAGGTAGAGGTAGATGGTGTGGGATTTGCAGCCGAGAAAGAGAAAGCATTTGATTTTGGCGGGAATCGAAAAGAAATTGTTTTGGAATATTAAAAAGCAGGGCAGGATTATAGGTTCTGCAGTGGGATGGATATCAGATCAGATCAAATTAACAATGGGAGAAAGAGAAGAGAAGCCACAGCTTTAATGGGGGTTGGGGTGTTTAGGAAATCTATCCATCCACGTATAGATAATTAGGAGTTTTTTTCGTCATATGCTTACGATGGGTATGTTTGTGCTGTTGGCGATGTTGATGGTTTTTTTTGTTATAAACACAGAGTAAACTTTTATCAAACATTACAATTACATTTATTTACAATTACAATTATAATTATAATTACAATTATTATAAAACAAACTAAAGGAAATCATCATTCGTTTGTTCATTTTTACTTTAGAAAAGGTCACAAATGCTGGGAGTGTAGTTTGTTCTTTTTTAAGGTGTTTATGAAAATAAAAAATTATTTTAAGAAAAATATCTCTAGAGGTCTTTACCCTGTCAAACTAGAACATAAATTATTTTATGGCCCAAATTTTAATGATATATTTATTTTTATTTTATTTCTTTAATATATAGAGATATATTTTACAATTTAATTTTACACTTTAATTATTAAAATCTATAATTAATGCCTAATATTTTATTTTTGTCAATTCATTTAATTTAATATCAGAAATATACATTATATTATAAAATTTATACACCAAATATTAATTAAACAAATTAATTCCTATGGTGTTTTCTGAAATCTTTATCAAATTCTAATGGATAATTCACAAACTTGTTATGATATCGATTAATTAATTTTTGTATTTTTTTTTAAAGTATGATAAAAATGCAATTTATTTTATTTAAAAACCAACAAATGAATGAAAACTCTTAGAATTTGACCATATGCACATAAATAAAAACATATTTATTTATATTTTGAAAATAGCGAAATTTTTTATTTTTCTAAAATTTTAAAGAAAAGCATATATATTTAATATTGGGTCAATATCTTACAATGTAAGTTTAGAACCATAAATATTAAACAAAATAGTTGAGAAAACATGCAAAAGACCCATAAATAATTTTAAAATGATCTTTGAATTTTCTTTAGAATTTCTAGAAATCATTTGGGGTATTTTGGCAAACACTAAAAAAATAGAAAAACAAATGTAGGGAAAATCAGCATAGCATGTTTACTAAACATGTCTTTGGCTAAAAATTAAAAGCTTAAAAATTATCTTAAGGTCGTGTTTGGCAAACACGTTTTAAGGATAGGAAAAAAAAAAAAAAAAAAACTCTTTTGAACATTTTTGGCATGCCAAAAGCGCTCTTATCTAAATGGACTCAACTTAGTCATATGGGTTAGGCTTCCCAAGCTAAAACATAGAAGCCCAAAAGTAAGATTCATTCTCAATTTTGCAAGAAAAAAGATCGAAAGGTTTTTTTTTTTTTTGCTTTAATTTTACTAAGAACATAAGAACATGCCGATAAACCTAAACACGCAATCAATGATGCAAACCATATTTCATTGATTGAACAGCATAGATAAATAAAGAATGGAAGATTGAAACGAAATGATGCATGGTATAAGAACAAAAAACCAAGAATGGCTTGAAATCGAGCCCAATAGCCATGAACACAAATTTTAACATTCAAACTTTCAAAGATCGATTGATCCAAAATAGGCAATTAATAGACAAATAAATGGCAAAGAATAAACATGTATAAGTATCACCTTTTATTGAAGTATAAAAGTCAAGCTAAAACATTTATTTTTAGAAAATTGAGAATTTCAACTTGAGAATATTTAAACCATACCTAGAAAATGTGTCTATACCTAAAATTGGCCTAAACTTTAGAAGCAAAACATAAACATACCAAGGCTAGCTTGGGCATGCATCTCCTGACCTGCTAAAAATCATAAAAAAAAAACTTAAAAAAAAACCAAAAAAAAGGATAAAAAAGTAGCTCAGCCAAATCAAACCTCAAGATCTAAATAATGCAATTCCTTAACCAAAACATTATTGCATTGATTATAAGATACATTCCTAATTGTCGTCACTCTTTTAAGTTATCATTCTACCAAGAACAACATGTAATTGTACCTTTGTTGAAACAATAAAAGGAATCTAAATAGATTTATTTACTAAAAATGCATTAAATTATGTTGGACTTCCTTTTGAATAGCATTAATAACATCAAATCTCAACTTTAAAACAACAAACTATGAATTAAACATTATCTTAAACACACACACACACACACACACACACACACACACATATATATATATATATATATATATATATATATATATATATATATATATTAGTTGAAACATGAATAAATGCATTTTAACACATGTACTAGCCACTAAAATATAATGTATGAACATTAAACAATCCTACAAGAGTTTAAAAAACATTCAAGGGGAGGCAATGTTATCTTCATCCTCCTTGTCCTATTTTTTATATTTTCTTACTTCTTCGACCTCTCTGTCTAACTCATGATTTATACCTTTCTCTTTCTACCCTTTGGATATTATTTCTTTATATCTTTTCTAAATAAAATTCAAAGACTCCTCTCTTTTCTCTTTATTGTCCTTTTTTTATTTTCTCTTTGTGTTTTCATCTTTTTCTCTCTGTTTTCTTCTTTAAATTCCCCATATTCTCTTATGCTCAAAGAGTGAATAGCTTTTTACAAACAAACTAAAACCAGAAATGGCAAAACCATGATAGTCTTTACCAATAGTTTGTTAAAGAATATTTGTATTCTCTCTTCCAAAACCTCTCTCTCTGAAAATAAAGGGTGTCTAGTCCCCTTTTATCCTCTTGTAAAAAGAAATCATACATAAGAAAATAACTTTAAAGTCTTTTTGTAATGGTGAAATTTTCTTCAAACATGGATGATTAAGTTGGATACTTTGTTAAGGTTATTGTGAAGATTGAGACATAAATTATTCATTTAAGGATCTAAATATTATAGAAGGGATGTAGATCCACAATAGGGATCAAACCACACTTGATTTAGAGGTATATAACTCTACATTCATTTATTAGAAAGTAAACTCTCGATCAGCCCGAATATGTCAATCAGGGAAAAGATGTTGTCGAGTTTATTGAGCCGAATGAGGCATAAACATGTGATAATGATTGCTAATACTTGTACATGAGATGTTTCTCAGTCGAATGGTGGCAGGTGACACCTCTAAGGTTGTCAGAGATGCTATATTCATTAGCCTAAAGGTGGCATGTTGATCAATCTTCATCTGTTCCAGAAGATGGTGAACAAAATTGGACGACGTGTCATTTATTCCTTCATTAAAGTCTGAGTGACATGTCATTTGTTTAAACCTTAAAAACTAAAATTTTAAAAAAGGATCTTAGGGAAATCTCAAATTACTCCTTGTTCTTCCAAATTAAGCATATGCAACCTCAATTGACCCCTAAACTTCTTAAATTTTACAATTACACCCCTGAAACCTTAATTTAAATCCTTTAATTTGAGCATCTTTTCACCTCAGTCCTTAGTTTTCAAAATATCCAATTTCAACCCCTATCAATCATCAAACTTTCAATTTATTTTAAATTGACCAATGATTTCATCAATATCAGTCATTGAACTCAAACGTCTTTTGCACTTTGATTCTTGGTTTTGAGACTCTTCAATTTAACCCTTAATCAACCTTCAATCTTTAACTTTCTTTCAATCAAACCATTGATTTCATCCAATTAAGCTTGTAAAAATTAAATTTGGTCTTTCAAAATTCCAATCTTCTTAATTAAACTCAAATTAGGCTTCCAAACTTAATGTTTCACCAACTAAATCCTTAATAAAATTAATTTAACCAATTAAAAGTCTAATTAAGTCCTTACACTTAATCAATTCTTTTAATTTTGGCCTAAAATTATTTTTAAACCTAATTAAATCTTTAATTAGGATCATGACTAAATCAAATCAACCTAATAAAATCTAATTAAGTTCTCAAACTTAAATTTTATGCAAAATTTTCTAATATTCACTTAAGTGAACGTTGAATTTGTATTGTTTTTCATATTTATATGCTTCAAGGGTGCCATTGAATTTCTAATATTGTTAAAGATCTAGCTTGGTCTATGCATTTATTGTTAATGCATTTGGATCCCTTTTTATCTTGTTCTTTCCAATCAAGTCGCTTGTCCTACACATTTGTTTTATAAAAAAAGAACATGATAATTTTACGGAATCTAAAATTAGGTTATAATAGTGGTGGAACAACCACATTAGCCTAAAAATCTCAAAATGGCTTAAAGAGAATCTAAATGGTATTTTGGTATTGGTTTGATTCTTAGACATTAGTTTGGATTTATGTTTAGTGTGAAAGTGGGATGTAATTAATTGTTTAATCATTCTTCCATATATAAAGTGAGTGAGCTAGCTATTTGGAAGACATGGTAACCAAGACATTACCATGAATGACATTATCCAATTCAAAATGGAATTAGAAGGTATTTAGTTTACATTTACTTTTTGTGTGAGCCTTAATATGATTTTATAATAATACGATTCAAGTTTATATTGTATTTTTAATGTCGTGTTCAAAAATATGTTTTTGACAAAATTATTGTCCACCATTTTAAAAAAAAAAACAAAGAATAAAAGTTGGGCATGCAAGCTTAGCCTTTTACGCCTAAGCACCTAGTCCTTTTAGTTTTTTTAATTTAGAATAAAATTCACTATAAATAAAATTATTAAAATGATATTTGAAAAATTATCCAATTATGTTATAATTTTTCAAATAAGTTTATAACTTTTATGATAATATTAACAATTAATTTGTGAATTATTATATTTAAATATAATATGCAAAATTAAAAGAACAATTATTATTCATGAATATTCAATAAGAATAAAATATTTATTTTTTATTTTTATTTTTCACATAATTTTCTTATATTAATTATTCTTTTATTTTTCCTATAACTGTGTAGAAATTATTGAGTCATAGTTTTTTTTTATTGAAACTTGCCTTTTAGATTATGATAAAGTTTTATTTAAAAAATAATACTTCTTATAAAAATATTTTTGTTAAAACAAAAAAAAAGAAATAAGGAAAGGAGTTTAGATTGAAGACTTACATTTTCTCCACCTTAATTCAAATCATTAAAATTTTTATGAATATTAAATTTAATTGCTTAGTTTTATTATAAAAAAAAACATGCTACTAATATATATATATATATATATATATATATATAAAGATGCATGAATAAGAAAAAAAAATTTATCTACCAAAAGTTTTTTACATAGAATTTAAATCATTGTCGTTATTATAAATATCTCTTTTAATTATCATAAAAATTATATAAATATAGATTTTGAAAATTATCTTGCATGGTTGAGATACAATGGCCGGTTGTTTAAGATAAATGCAATTGTTTTTGTTAAAACAAAAAACAATACATGAATAAGGAAAGGAGTTTAGATTAAAGAGTTACATTTTCTCCACCTTAATTCAAATCATTAAAATTTTTATGAATATTAATTTTAATTGCTTAGTTTTATTAAAAACAATGCTACTAATATAAAAAATATATATTTTTATAAAAATAAGAAAAGATGCATGAATAAGAAAAAGAAAATTTATCTACCAAATTTTTTTTTACATAGAATTTAAATCATTGTCTTTATTATAAATATCTCTTTTAATTATCATAAAATTATGTAAATGTAGATTTTGAAAACTGTCTTAAAATGGCTAAGATACAATGGCTGGTTGTTTAAGATAAATGCAATTGTGTTTTAAAAGCAAGGTGAGAGACACTAGGTGTTTGGCACATGTTCTACTTTATGCTTTTAAAAATATTTTCAATTTGAAAATGCATTAACTTGATACTTTCTTAATGTTTTTTAATGATTTTCATGTGCGAATATCACAAGCAAACTGTTATATACCTATTTGATTAATATGTTTTGAAAGTCCTGAAAACTTAGTTAAATTGTATAACAAGTGTTGTTGTTGATTTATTGAGTTATTGTTTTTATCTTCCTTGTATCATTCTTTAAATATAAAAGTTTAAGGAAATTTCCAATAACTACTCACTCAACATTACTCTATATTTTGAGAATATGCAAATTAAACTACCTAACTAACTTCACTTCTTGTTGTTTTTTTTTTTTTTTTTCAAGTTTAGATCTCATCTGTCACAACCCAAAAATAAACACCCTTGGCCGAAATTCCAAATACTAAGAGGAAGAAATACTTTTTTTTTCTTTTCAAATTAACCTAATTAATGACAAACCCAAACATTTATTCCTTCATTAAACATGTAATTTACATAAATCCATGCATTCAAACCATTATAACATCAAGAACCCATCTTCACATAATACCAATTCTACTCAATCTAGTAATAAACATGAAAAACAATAAAATGGACCATCATGGAGAGTTTTCTTACCCTTAAGGAATGAAGAATCAAAAGCCAAAACAAGTTGAATCAAGTTCTTTTCCTTCACACTTCCTTCTAAGCTCAATTTTTTTTTCTTTCTCTAAAACCACTCCTAAATCTTTAAACTCCTTGTAGTCTCCTTAATGTATCAACCCTCTCTTTAATTACTTAACACTCTTTCTATCTTACACTTTGTTTTTTTTTGTTTTCTTTTTTCAAGCAATTTTCATGAAAAATAACACAAACCCTCTTTTTCTCATTTTTCTTCCCTTGGTCGGCTGCACATTCCCTCTTTCCTTTTCTTTTTAATTGCTGGCAGCTTGTAAAGAGGATGGTTTTGGGCAAAGTCTCAATTTGGTCCCTAAGGAATTTCTAGACAATCATTTGTGCCATTTGTTCTTTTATCTGAAAACAATTCTTATCATACTCCAAAAATTCTGAAATTTTAACCTAGGTTAAATTAATATTTTATAAGACTCCATGCAAAATTTCAACTTAATTTGATGACCAGATTGAAAGTTATGTGTTATAACATAAAATTAGCCGGTTTATAATTTTTCATCAAATTTCAGATTTTTTTTTTTAATATCTTTCATACTTGCACAAGTCATATCAATTAATTCACTCAATTCTCAAGACTTTTTTTTTTTTTTACCGGGTTTTACACCATCTCTTATGGTCCTTCCTTTTATCAGTCCAAACTTCATGATTCGTTTGGTTTACCCCATAACCAGGTCTATTTTAGTTTTCATCTAACCTCGACTTTGTTTAATATAGAAGCACTTATTGCGTCCAACCTATTATTTTATTTTTCTTGTATTTTGATTCAAATTACTTCTCTAATTAAATTGTTGTATGTTGTGCAACTATATGATATTATGAATATAAGGATATAAAGAAAACAAAAGAAGAAGAAGAAGAAGAAGAAAAATCAAATACTTGTATAATATCTTACCTATTTTAGCTATGTTTAAGTTCATGGATGAATAGAAAAATAAACTCAAAAAGAAAAACTATATATATAAGCTTGGAGAACTCTTTACACTAATTTCTCACGGCAACCCAAAATCTTTCAATGCTAAATGATTGTTATACTAAATTATAACCATTGTTGAATGTGGATTTCGAGGCAAGCTAATGTGTTGAAAGGGATAAAATAGAAAAAAGAATTTACCCCAAGGTAATGATAACTATAAATCCTAACTAGTATTTTAAAATTTCTAAGTAAGGAATTGGTTATGTAATATAAAATATAGACATCTCCTTATACATCCTACCTAAAATAAGCTACATTGTTGTTTATTTTTAATGATAAAACATGTTGAATGTGCTTTAATCTTATGGCTCTGGGCATGTTATAATGCAAATGTTATATCATGTGTGCATGAGAATAACTCCATATCCAATCCAAAAAATTAAAATAATGCATAGTATATAAATAAATGAATTACCTAAATATAAACCAAATTAGTCGAACAAACATAATAAAAATAATCCCATCATCATTGAAAAATAGTAACAAAGCTTAGCCTTTTTGGATCCCTAGTTAAGTCGTCATTATATCATATATGAACATCAAGGCGAGCTAATATGTTGAAAAGGGTAAGAGAGAAAGAAAAAAAAGTTGCCATCTAGTTTTATAATAATTAGAAACCTTAACTGATCTTTTAAAGTTTCTAGTTAAGTCATAATTATACCATAAAGTCTCATGTTAAGTAATTTTATTATCATTCCAGTTAACATTTCAGGATAATGCCAAATGCTGGTTTATGTTAACCAATGTTTTATCTTCAAAAGTTATTTATTTGAAAGATAGGCCCAAAATATTTTTATTAAATAATTTTATTATTCTTTTGGTCAACTTTTAAGGATAAAACATTGATTTTTTATTTGTCCCATATTGATCTTGAACATTAAACCCTGACACACAATCAAAACTTGAATAATTATTTATTTGAAAGGTAGGTAAAAAGTATTTTTACCAGGTAGTTTTATTATCCTTTTGGTCAACTTTTAAAGATTAAATCATTGAATATAGACCCATTAATAATAAAACCTTAACTGAATATTTATGATTTGAAAATATATTTTTTTCAAGACGATTTAATTGACTTCTAAGGATAAAATCCACTAAAGATTTATTTATCTTATGTAAACCATAACCAAAATTTATGATTTAAAAATGTTTTTTCAAAATGCTTTTCTTAGTTGAATAAATATTAAAACAAATTTATTATCATTTTTACATCAACTTCTAAGAATAAAATCATTAAGGTTTTTTTATATCCTATGTCCACTTATGATAATAAAATCTTGAACAAATATTTACAAGTTGAAATATATCATAATCATTTAAACATCAAATCCTAAGGATAAAAACTGTTAAGGTATTTTTTTATATCTTATGTCCACTTATGATAATAAAACATCGCTGATATGAACCAAGTCAAGTCCGAATGTCACATTAAAATGTTAGCTAACTAATTTTGCGAGATCGAACATATCTCTCAAATCATACATTGGAATGCGCTAAAATTTTACAAGGAAATATCAGACACATGAAAATATATTTTGAAAAATTTTCATGTCAAATGCAGTTTAAAAAGAAATATTATTTCAGAGGGTCAAATTTACTAGAAAAATCTTGACAAATTTGCTAAACTAGACCTTTGTGTACTAGTTGGGACATATTTGGAGTTATAGTTGGAATGCTGTTTCGCTTGAAGTTAGGATGGAAACTAGACATCACAATCTTTCCAATCATATGTGGTTGGTCCAATAATTCATCCAGACGAGAGAGAACAATGTGTTTGAAGTCAGGATTGAAAATCTGCTAAAAATGTGCAAAAATTAAAGATACGGGCTACATGGAGGAATTTTGGCATGAAGACTTTGTTATTATTATCCTATTTTATTTATTTATTTATTTGTTTGTTTTTGGATAATTATTTTTTTAATTTAGGTTTGTTCTAGCCCATTAGACATTGCTTAGAGGTTTATTTCATTATTGAACTTATATTAGTTGATTACTAGTTTAGAACCATTAACTTGCAACTTAAAAGTAATCTTTTAGGGATAGTTGAATGAGACCATATTATGTTTTTTAGCTGAAAATTTTAGCAGCAAGATGGAGAATAAACTTGAGTTTTTCATTTTGTTTATTTGTGGCAAAACAACTTTTTTTGCATGGATACAGATCATATAATGGCTTATCAAATATTAATTGGCTTCGTGGCTTTATTCACATACTTAGAGTTTTTAGATACAAGGTTATCTTTAGGTCCAAGTTTTTTTCTAGTACCTTTGGTTCTTAAATATAAGACTGCATCTGGTAATAGGTTCTATCAAACCTAATTTTCAGCTTTCCGGGTTGTTATCTACTTCTTTAAAGATTGCTTTAATGCTTGATCAAGAGGTTTTCATTAATTGGTATTAGATATAGGCTTTAAAAATTAGGTTATATCCTTTATTTTTTTCTTGTTAGTTTTGGCTTTCTTAGGTTTAGTTGTCTTTAAATTGGTTTTTTATTATTTTGTGTCTAAAGCTTAGTAGTTTGCATCTAGGGTTTCTTAAAAAAAGATTTTATTTTAGTTTGTCATTGTCTCAAAACATATCACCATAATAAAAAGTCAAAAAAAGGGAAAAAAACATCTAAAAGTCACTTTTGTCAAATTTTTCATGGCACACAAATAAAGGATAATTTGGATCAAAACAATTCAAAAAATTATCATATTTTATTTACTAGTTCTACGAGTCCTAATCGCTCATCATATAAAATTTGAGCTCATTTAAAGATCGTTTTCCATAGTAACCAAGGTTGGGATTAAAATTTGTCGTAACAAGTCAGATTCGTATTAGAAGGGAATCTCAGGTCAAAGAAATTTAGAAAAATCTCAAATTTTATATTCTGATTTTTAAGGTTCTAATATATCCCCATATATAATTTAAGGTCATTTGGAGTTCTTTTTCTATAGGAACCACATTCAGGATTGAAATTTGTCGCAATGGCTATAATTCGCATCAATAACTCAAGCTGGTTTTACTGCTGTTATTTTTCAATTATGACAGTACAATAACATTAAAATTGTGATATTTACATTTCTTATAAATTTTTATATATACAACCTTTGCATGTTTTTTCTTTTGCATCTTAAAAAACATCCATTTTTTGTACAGCTTCACTTGTTACTCGTGAAATTGTAATCGTAATTTTGTCATTACTTGTTTTCACATTTTTCATGCTTCTTGAATTATATGCACACATTTAGATACACTGTTATGACTGTTATATTTGGTGTTGATTTCAATTCTGCAATAGTCAAAGAAATGTGACATGAAAGAAAAATGGAGTAATGAGCATATTTGAGTGAAACACAAAAGGAGTGTAAACATATGAGAGAGTGGGTGTGGAATATATATTTCTTGCCAGCTAACCAGTTTTCATATTCAAATATATTGAAGGCAAGAAACAACATGGCACCACACAGGGGGAAACAATGAAATTGTAGCGGATGGATTAAATGACTAATGAATTTAGAGATAGGCTTGATAAGTTGAAGAGGCAACATGTTAATAATCATGATAGGGTTCAGATTAGGCCTGAGCAAAGAGAATTTAATGTTAAGAGGGCTGTTAGGCGAGTTAACACTAATATGGATACATTTGTGGCTGATAATGCGAACACGAGTGGAGTTTAATTTGATAATGATGTTATTCTTTAGCTTGATACTGATTTTTTTACCTTAAAACATTTTTTTCATGATACAAATTTGAGGTGATATCTTTTTAAAGAAGGGGAAGATGATATGAATCAAGTTAGGTTCAAATTTGTCCTGAAAATGTTTGCTGACTAGTTTTGCAAGATCAAGTATATCTCTTAAATCATACATCAAAATGAGCTACAATTTCATAGGAATATACTAGATATATGAAACTATATTTTGGTAAATTTTCATGTTAAATGGGGTTCATAAATATATTATTTTAAAGGGTCAAAATTATTAGATAAATCTTATCAAATTTGTCAAACTAGACCTTTGTATAGTTTGGGACATATCTAGAGTTACATGTACAATATTGCTGCAATTCAAGTTAGGCTGAAAACTAGAAATCTTAATCTTTTCAACCATATATGGTAAGAACAGTAATTAATTCAGATGAGAGAGAATGGCATGTTAGAATTAAGGAATGAAAATCTATCAAGAATGTGTAGAAATTGAAGATTCGGGCTACATGGAGGAATTTTGGCATGGAGAACTTTTTTAATTTTCCTATTTTAGTTATTTATTTATTTTTCAATAATTATAGTTTTAATTTGGGTTTAGGCCCATTAGTTTTATTAGGCTTAGTTAGACAAGACTATATTATGTTTTATTTGCTGTAAATTTCAGCAGCAAGTTGGAGAATAAATATGATTTTTCTTTTTATTTCTTTATGATTAAACAACTTTTATTTACAGGGATAAAGATTATATACTAACTTATCGAAAATTAACTAGCTTCATAACGTCATTCACATATTTAGAGTTCTTAGATATAATGTTATCTCTGGGTCCAAGTTTTTTTTTCCAATACATTTGACTCTTAGATACATGATTATTTCTAGGTCAAAGTTCTATCAAACCTATTTTTTTTGTTTTTTGGATTGTTATCCCATGTTATTGAGAGATTCACATCAGTCAAACATATATTTTTTATTTGAAAATATATTATTATTAATTTTTAAAAACTATTTTATTATCATTTTCATGTTGACTTTCAAAGATAAAACCATTAAGGTTTTTTTGTATCCTATATGTCCGCTTATGATAATTAATTCTTGAATAAATATTTAAGAGTTGAAAATATTATTATTATTATTAAGCAACAATTCAATTATTAATTTTAAATTATAAAACCACTCAACATATTCACGACTAAAAAAATATCAATCAAACAAATTTAGAATCAAATCAAATTATATTAAGTTTCACAAAAATCAAACCAAAAGCTCAATTGAATTCAACAAAACTCATGGTTCCAAAACATAACCCCAATCATTCAGTAATTCAGCAAAACTCATTGTTCTAAAACCTAAACTCAATCATTCAATAATCAACTCAACAAATCCTCTCCTAATATTCCATAATCAATCCAAATCAAAAAAAATCATTTCAAATAATATTTTACCCACGAGATCAACTCAATGTTTAAACAAATTCTTTTAAACAATACTTTCAAATCAAGCATATAAATTATGGAAACAATCATACAAAATAATTCCTTGTATTTTTTAGAGAGAGTGATTTAGTATGTATTATGGGGTGTTGGTGTGTGTTGTGAGGATTAGAAAAACTGTTTTTTTTTTTTTTTTTGTGGGGTTTTTTAGATGTATTATTATGGTGTGTAAAAGATACAGGTTCGTGTTTATAATTTATATTGTTTTTCGAACAAGTACTTTCACATTCTAAATTTTTAAAATTCTATCTTATGATATAGCTTTGATTTTCCATCTTTTTTGTTTTCTTCGCTTTTATTATTTTTCAACTAAACTAGTCATTTTTATTGTTTTATGTTATTGTCCTTGGAAGACAACTATGATAAACCTTCTTAACCTTTCCATCACTTCTACTACTTCTTTTTCTCATGTCATCATTTTTTCATTTTTTTTGGTCGTCTCAAATTCAACCAACATTTATATATACAACCTTAAATATCAATTTATTATTTTATTTACTCTATTTTTGAGCTCTTTCTTCTTTGTATTGTTACCTTCTTTTGCCTTATTTTTGCACCTACATTTAAAAACAATTTATTGTATCAAGTTAAAGATTATCTACTAATATTTCTTGACAAATGTGTTTAGGGTCAAATGTCTCACATAAAAATATAGCCCAAATTATAAAAATAAAAATAAACATGGTAGTTTGTTCGATACCCTGACTTACCAAGATATTTCTAAAACACTAACTAAAATCCAAATTTTAATATCTTTACCCCCCCCCGCCTCAATAAAAATATAAAAAAAATAAACATATTTATATTCATATAAATATATTTAGCCAAACCTCATTTTATCATTCAAATCTTCGGTCTTTATATTCATATTTATTTCCATATCCATCTCTATATGTATGTACGTGTGATGTTCACAACTCACAAATAATTAGGCAAATGAGCGTATGCTATTTAGATTATAAGTATGTATCCTTACAAGTTCATCGTAAATACAACAAACCGAACACAAGATAGCATGCACACTACAAAAATATACATATATAAAAAAATCTTGCATAAGATATAGGAATACAATCCTAACAGCATACTAAACATGGAAATATATTATACATTAATAAAACTAGTTAAGTGCACTTACTTATTGAAATACTTACAATATAATCAAGATGAAATTTTATTATTATCAAAGATTAATTGTTTATGCTTAAATTTTTATTGCTCTTCACTTAATACAAAAGGTTTGATTCAATAAGTCTCTTAGGATTCCAACAATAATACTTTGTTTAGGTGCATTGAAGACAATGTCTAATGAACCAAGAAAATTATGCTCAAATATCTCTCTACAAGACCAAACCTAAACTCTAAATTTAAAAGAAAAAATAAAGCTCAAAACTGAGGAGAAAAAACTAAAAAAATAAAAATAGAAATAATGCAAAATAATAATAATTAAAAAAACCTTATTAAAAACTCTCTTTTCAACCTCCCTTTTTATAGCGGATTTGAAAAGCTAAAAGATAAAGAATCAATTATGGTAATAACCAAAATTAATTGCCACCATTACCAATTATGATAAAACTAGAATCAAACTTGAACATTTTGACTTTAAAAGCCCGTTTGGAAACGTGGACTTGCATTTTTTAAAAAAAATTAATTTTTTTGTTAAAAATTAATTTTTTATATAAGTTTTAAGATTGTTTTGATGCGCTTATCTCAAAAAATATTTTTTTAAAAAAATAAAAAAAAAACATTATTTTGATGCATTTCGGCATGAAAAACATTTTGAAAATCAATTGCAACCACAACTCCCAAACATGCCTTAAATCAAATGTCTTTTGAGTTGAAAAAACTATTTAGGTTTTATGAAAATCTTTGGAAATAAAACTGATCAGATTTTATCACTCATGGGTTATACTAGACAAACCAATGGGTTAAAGAAACAATTTTCATGAACCAAACTATGACTAGACCCAAGATCAAATTTAACTCAAAAAAAATTAATTTTTTATAACCTAAAAAATTATTTTATAATAAACTTAAACCCAAACTTAGGCATGAAGTCAAGATGAGCCACTTGCTCACGCATGTATATGAGAACTTAAGCTAAAAGCCCATTTTACTTAGGTCTCATCCTCTTTAAAAGTTGGGTGTTTTTTGGGCCTAATTTTAATGTTCCACCTACCCACTTTATGAACAAGGAAAACTTGTTTATTTAAGTTTATTATAAAGGTTTTGGGTTTTTTCAAAGCATATCAACCAATAGTTATTTGAAATTAGTTTCTGTTTTACATATAATTTGTTTAAATCATGTTAATATTTCATATTAAATAGTTTATATTTGGATTTTAAATTTCAATAAAATTTTAATCCACAAAATAAATGGACTTCACTTTTAAATCGGCTTTAAATTTATCAATAAATCATGTTTTAAATAAATTTTACCTCAAATACATATGTTTTAAACTTATGATTTTTTTTTTTTAGTTTTCATCTTGTTGGTTTCTCTATTTGCCAATTGGGTTTTTGAAGAACTTTTTAACCTAGTGCCTAGAATCATGGTTTTAGCATATGAGTGTGCTTCTGTTTAATAAAATTCCTCTCAGAATTTTTCATATGTTGTGAGAACGTATTTTTATTAAGAATACCGTCTGAGATGTTGGCAGGCTTTTGCGTTTGCTTGATAAAAATCCTCTTTTTTTTTTTTCTTTTTTTTTTCTGGGTTTTCACTTTGTTTAATGGGTTGTGAAGATTTTCTTGACACTACTTACTGCGTAGAATCTTGAGGTTAGGATATGGGCATTGAAAAAGAAACCAAGACATATCGCAACTTTGCTGCTGCTGCATGAACTCATAGTCCCCATAGTTGTATCTAATGGAATTTAGAATCAAAACCAGAAACCTTTGGGGGAAACTGCACTTCTTAAACTTAAAGCGAAGAGAGACTCCTTTGCCTTAAGAAAAACAGGATGTTTTTAATAATTTTCCCTCTAATTAATCAATCATCGCCATGGATGTAAAAGAAGTTTCAATGGTGTTTGTGAGTTTATGTAATGTCTCCGGCATCCAACTCACACTAGACGTTTCATAAAAATAAATAATTTGCAAGACACTGTTGGATGTGGATCCAGGCATCATGAAATCCTACTCTCGAAAGCCATTGGAAGGATATGTTTTGTGCGAATAAAAAACTATAAGTAGAGGGTTGCCAGGATTTGGAAATAGAGAGAAGCTGGTTGTTTTAATTCCAGCCAACGAAAGTAAGCATAATTCAATATATATATATATATATATATATATTATATATATATATATATATATATATATATATGGGGACAGTGTATACGTCCTGAATATGTGTGAACATATATAGAATCTATTTGAATACGCTAAAAATCAATAATAAAATCCAAAACTTCTTTTGGATACATAGGGAAGACTATAATTCAATATTTTTTTTAAGGAAAAACGGTATTTTAAATATAATTTAAAAAACTTTTACTTTTTAATAATCTGTTCATCATCACCATTTTGGATTACAGTCATTATAAATATTTATAGATGATTAATTAATGTTATTGTTAGTCCTTCGCCATTAGAGTGATGCCAATTTTTTTATATCGCTACTCTCTATTTTTTTTTATTTTTTTACTTTTTAAAAAATAAATAAAGACAAAATTTATACAAAAAATTGAGTGTTGTGTTTGATCTCCACGTCTATTTGTATCAAATACACTCCTAACAGCAATGTCATTGTTAAACCTAAATAATTAATAGGGTGATTAAGAGGTATGCTTTTTTTTTTCTTTATGGTACATTGGATTCAAACTTCGAGGACAAATTAATCTAGGAAAAATTATTAAGAAGTATATGAATACTAGTTTGATATTGGGAGTGCATTAGTAATATCATCCAGAAAAAAGAATTTAATATTAGTTGATGTTTATTAAAGATAAAATTAAAATATACATCCTCCAATAAAAAAATTATCATAATGTACATATTTCAGTTTTGCTATTTTTATCTATGCAATACTTGCAGTACGGATTACAGCACCTACTTGCAGTACGGATTACACAAGAACATTAAATTAAATTAATTTTTTTTTTTATTTTTAATTATGTTTTATTTGAAAAATTAGTGTTTAACAGTATTAAATGACATTATATAAATTAGACAGAAATCAGTTAATAACATAACATTTACAGAATTTGATCGAAATTCTAATTTTGGTCCTTGGTGATATTTTACCTGATATTATTGCGCACTTGAGAAATCAAAAAAAACTGTGATTCTTGTCTAATATATTTCATACGTGATGGAATTATAAATAATTTAATGGAACAATAAAAAATATTTTATATAAAATATTATTTATTTCATGATGTAATAACAATAGTTAAATCTATAATATTTAAATTTAAAACTATCAATATTAATATATATTTTTTAAAAAATTTATAATCTCAATTTGAAAAGCATTATTAACCAAACACATTAAATTATTTTTTGTTCAACCTTAATTTTAATTATAATTTTAACTAAATATATATAAATATCAAATCAACCCCATCTAAAAATATTTTTTATAAAATAATTTTTTTTAAACAATAACCATAAAATTTGCCACAATACCAACACAATCTACAGCATCTATTACGCACAAGAACATGAACTAGAAAAAACAAGGTCTGCCATTTATATATGTCAATTTGCAGTGGGGTTGGAGAGGTTAGAAAACGATATTCAGTTCTTGTATTGTTGTCAATATCATTGGAGAGGTTAGCAATGGAAAATATTGGAGTATTAAATATAATAATTTTCATGATGAGGTGTTGTATTTATTTATTTATTTATTTTCGTACTATAATAAGGTTTCTAAATTGATTTGGTCCGATTCATATACATTTTTTTATTTTAAAAATATTGATGGGACATGACTGGGAAAGTATTCGGATCCTCTTAACATCAATGATTATGCGTCAAATTCCATTATTTATTCTGAATTTAATAATTTACATTATTTGAAGAAAAAAATACTGAGTAATTTTGTGTGTATCATTTATAATACGAGATAAATCCTAAACGAGAAGTAAGAACTAGGGAAGTTCGTAACCCAATTGAAGATTTTTGTCGCCTTTTCTATACACAATGTTAGGTTCATATCCGACACTTAAAAAATGTAATTAATGTTATAGCAATCTCTTTATATGATGTATTGACGGTAACCTTAAAAAAAAAAAAATTCACTCAAAAACAACTTTATGAGAGAAAAAACTAATACAGCTTTGTGTTATTTTGTATAAACACCGCGCATTATTGATGATGGGGAAAGTCATGATGCCCGCAATTGTTTTATATATATATATATATATATATCAATGTCTTGTGTTTTATATATTCAAATGAAATGATGCGTAAGGGCTGAAGTCATACATTATTTACATAGCCTCATGAATTACATACATTTCATTTCATGTATGCTATCTACTTTATTTTGTAATTTTCAAAAAGTTTTTTTTGGTATCATGAGAAAAAATTGACATCAAATTCAAAGAAATTATTTTGAAGTGTGATTGCGGTTGCTTTTCAAAGTATTTCTTATTTAGAAATGTATCAAAATAATATTTTTTTATTTTTTAAAAAATATTTTTAAAATTATCACATCAAAATGATCTAAAAAACAAAAAAAAATTAATTTGAAGTAAAGAAAAAAATAAAAATTTTTTAATTCTTTTCAATAACGCTTTTGAAACACAAAAACAAATAGGGTCATATTCAACCTTGACCGCTATAAGATTTACTGCAGGTGCATTTATTTTACCTTGATTATAATTACTTTTGACCATGCTTTTATTTTGGAAATTTTATTGTCAAGGAGCAAATCTTCTAAGAAAAAAATAGCATTGTGTTGGTTGTGCATGTAAGTAATAATTATCCTATATTAAAAATAAATAAAGGTACAAGATATTTATATATAAGATGTACTTAATTATAACCTATAAGTTGAAGTTTTTTTTTTCTTTTAAGTGGTGTCCATTCTCTTAAGTGTGTTTTTGGTATTGCAGTAGCTATTGTAACCGTGGTTTTGAAAAAAAATATTTTATAAAAAGTACTTTTAGTTTGAGGTTAGTTTGAAAAAATATATGTTTGGTTAAAACTGTGGTTGAAATTGAGGTTGAACAAAAAGTAGTTTATTGTGTTTGGTTAAGAATGCTTTTGAAATTGAGGCTATAAAATAATTTTAAAAAATACATATTAATATTTATGGTTTTTAATTTAAATATTGTAGATTTAACTATTGCTATTACATCATGAAATAAATCATACTTTATATAATTTTTTTTTTTATTGTTTCATTAAATTATCTACAATTCCATTACATACAAAATTCATCCGACAAGAACTACAATTTTCATAATTTTTTGAGCGTGCAATAACATTAGGTAAAATATTATCAAGAATAAAATTGAGAATACAATAGGAATAAATTTAATTTATCTTAAATTAATTTTTTTTAAAAATAAAAATTATTGTTCACGTTTACGTGAATAGTGTGAGTGAAATCAATTAACTGCATTGGTTTTTTTTTTTTAAAAAAAAAAATTGTTCACGTGAACAGTGCGATAGCGGAGGCATGCTGCACTGTTCAGTGAACAGTGCAGTGCAGCATGGTGCACCCGCAAGAAGTAGCTCCTACCTGCTTTCCCTTTCCATGCGTTTCAAACGCAAAATTTTGTGGGACCCATGAACAGTAACCTATGTTTTTTTTTTGTAACTAAACGTTGTTGCAACTGCGTTTTAAGAAAACGCAGACGCAACTTCTTAGACAAACACTGTCTAAGTCTTTAAGAATGCATGTTTGTATTAGATATTCATATATTTTTCCAAATACAAATAACTTTTTAATTATATTGGGGGTGTAAGTTTTTAAAATTAAAATGTTAATAAGTTATTTTGTGTGATAAAAAGTTACAATGAAACATGGATAGTTGGTATAGTATGCATAGAGGAGAAATAAATAATGATTTAATGGTGAAAAGAAATTTCAATCCAAGAAATTTAAGAGAGAGAGAGATATCTCAAAATGAAAAGAAGAAAAATATATAAGAGGAAGGAGGACATTTGCACCAATCGAGAACTTCTGCACAATCCTTTCCTTTCCTTTGGTAAACAAGGCAGAGGGTTTTCAGTTTGTGTGCAGTCCCTTTCCTTCATTCGCTGCCCATCTATCCAGTTAAGATATACACTAGATATGTGCTTACAGATAAGTTGTGGTACGAATAATTTTTTTATTGATAAAATTTATTTTAATTTTTATGTATTTTATTCAAACAAACTAGATGATAAAATAAATAATCATGTTATATTATAAAAAATAAACTTGATTGATTTTTTTATTTAATTTGGATAAAATAATAATTTAAATAAATTTATCTTCATCAATTCAAATAATTATTCATTAACCAAAGCCAATTATTTTAACATTTTCAATTTTTCTTTTTGGTTGATTTGTGACAAAACATAATAAGGGTGTATTAATATGCAAATAGTTCAAATAATTCAATCATAAATAGATACTTTATTAAAATATACCAACATGTACAATTGAAACAATGTTATGCAGTATAAGAATATATGCAACAACATCCTAACAGTTTCAAACTTGTTTCATGCAAATAGTTCATAACATGTTTAAAGAATACTTAATGCGGTAAGTTGTATCCTGATAGTTCATAATATACTCAAAAACTACCATGCATCAGGTATTGTTATACAACTACATGCATCAAGTTCAAAGTACATCAAATATTCATCAAAGAGGTTCCTATGCTAAAAAGATACCATAGTTATTACAGACTAGAATATTCAATATTCATTATTCATTACTGATTAAAAATTAGTAAAATTCCAAAACAATTCAAAAAAAATTATGACGGCTGGTTGGTTGTTTATTGCTTACTTCCTCTTCCTTTCATGCATCATTGTCTCCCTCTTGCTTTGTCACCAATCATATTCCTCGTCTTCACCGACAATTGACTGATGCACTTGTTCGAAATATAAGTCGAGTGAACAAGTTTGTCATTAACCTGCATAATATCTTGTTGCATATCTATTAACAACTTATCAACTACATCAATAATTTATTCCTACTTGTCAGTAAGACTATCAGACTTGTTTGATAGTACATGCAATTGCTCTATTATAAAAGAGAGTAGGGTTGGTTTAAGGTGTTTTGGGCTGAGAGGAGGTAGACTCTTCAGAATGTGATCTTTTCTTACTATCCACAGTTTTAAATTTGACAACAATTACTACTGAGATCTTTCCATAAATCTTAACAGTTAGCTCAATGTCACACAAGGGTACTTTGGTTATGATTATTACCCTAGATATTGACCCATTAAAAGGCACACACATTTCCTTCTTAATTGTAGCTTTTTATATGATATCAATAAAGTGAGTAAATAGGTCGATATGAACTTCAATAGCAATAGTATACATGAACGAAGCTTTCTCAACTGTCAGCTCAATATGTCTTACAATAGGCTAGAAGTTTGTTAGCATGATTTTTGCTAACAGTTGGCAAGGATGTTGCATATTGTTCATAGGTAGTCAATGTGATTTGACTAAATATTTTGGTCTTTTAGGGCCAACAAAAAAATCATTCATCTAAGTCTTTGAAGGGCTCTTATTTTCTTATAGGGAAAGTCAAGATCTATGATTTCATATAGCTCATATAACTTCTTAATGATAGTAGAAGAAAACTTAAGGGTTTGATCTCTAATAATGAAAGTAATGTAGTGGTTATCAAGATGGAAAGGCTCATAGTTTGCATAAAACTCTCCAACTACTTCAACATATGGAGCAAGTGCTTTTTCATTCAATTTACCTTATTGTCTTTTCTTGAAGATGTCTTTTATAAAAGCAAAAATAAGGTTAGAAAGTTCACTTATCGAAACTTCTATTTCACCCATTACTCTTCTTGGAGAAGTTGAATCTATAAGCCATCTTAACATTAAGGGAAATGAAGCGGTTAGTTTCTCCAGATTGTGCTGCAGATTTATAGGAACGAACTAGCCATCGCTTCGCCCTTTTTTTCTCTCTTTTTAATATTAGAGGGCTGAACTTGAGTCCTTTCAGAAGATGAGGTCTCATGTTCTTCCTCATTGGAATATCATAAAATAGGGTTATAGGTTTCTTCTTTTCTTTTAGTTTATAACATCCCTTCGATAAGAAAATACGTTAGTCATTTTCAGAACAAATAAACCATAAGAAATGGGTTTTACAAATGTAGTGCACAAATGATTGTAAGACACATTTTTAATAATCCTCTTAAGAAATTTTAGATCAAGATAAGATATCCTTACCATTTTTGTAAAAAAGGCTAAATGAAAAATAAATAGATGCCTTGTCAATATTTTTCTTTTTTATTAGACGATATCAAGTAAAGATTAAGAGATTTTCTTGAAAAATAATATGAGATGAGTGCCTTAAAAAAATATTGAGAGAGAAAAAGAATGATGATTGCATGTTTTGATAACCAAAACCATTAATTGGTCATTGAAAAAGCTATTTTTCACATGTTCCCCGCTCACATCAAGCTTCATGATATGCACTTATAGTCTCTCTTATTATGACATGTCAATGATATGAAGAAGATTGACTCTCTAGACTAACCATTGCTTTTTTTTTTTCTTTCATATATTAGTTAGGCCACATCATTTTCACATGTTCTTCTCAACAGTGTATCTAATTATACATTTAGACATTAATATGGACCTACATTAAGTAACCCAATTTTCTAGCCTATAAATATTCACAGTTGATAATTTTGAAGAAGATACTTACCTTATTAATCATTGTTCATTCATGAATGCATATCATTTTAATTGACCAAAATAAGATGTGAGTGTGTGAATGAGAAAGACAACAGTTCTGCTTTAAAATTTCTTTTTTTATTTTATTTTTATTTTTGATCTGAGATATGCTAGCAAAGTGTGAGCATACCTTGAAAGTCCAACTTTATACCAAGGCTTAGATACAAAACATTTTCACACCTAACATAAGATTTGATGAACTCTATCATTTACATTATATAATTATTTGTCTATTTTCATAGTAAGCAATTGATTTTTTTCTTCACATTGGAAAGTGCAATGGACCCATACTGAAGTATTCGTCTATTTTTATAATGATGTGAACACTTGAATTTTTCTTAAAGATCTATCAGGAGGAGTGTCTTATTAGTTTGTTTACTAGGTTTAGCTAGTTTAAGTCAATTCAAGGTTACTCCCTCTTAATTATTAGATATCTGCTTTTAAATCAATTTTAGTTTTGTTAACAATTAGCAAAACAACTTGATTTCCTCATAGTGCTTAAAATAATACATTATTTGGTCTTCTAAAAAAATAGTGTTTTAAAAGTAAGACCATACCAAATAATATTTGCCTTGATATTTTTAAAAATAAATTTATAAGATATAAGGATATATATTAGGCATATTTATGAGGTTTGCTTCCATGCTTTAGTGTTAGCAACCTCTCACTTGCGTGAAAAAACATGTAAAAACACAAACAAAACTTTATACACATATATTTATTATTATTTTTTTACAGATTTTGCCTCTTTTAATAATTAAAGCATGTTACATACACCAATGGCTTTCCTAAAAAAAAAATCAAATTTTAAACCATCTAGAGGTTTCGTGAATAAGTAAATCAATCAATGTTCGATGTTCATATGTTCTAATTACACAATCTTTGATTCAACCAAGTCTTTAATGAAGTGAGATCTTATATCTATATGCTTGATTCTTAAATGTTGCACATGATTTTTAGAGATACTAATTGCAATGGAATTATCACAATAAATAGATATAGTATCTTGAGATAAATCATAATCCTCTAACATCCTTTTCATTCAAAGAAGTTGTGTGCAACAAATGCTTGATGCAATATAATTGGCTTCTACAATGGAAAATGAGATTTAATTTTGTTTCTTCCTCATCCATGCTGCAAAGTTGCCACTAACATAAAAACACTCTCCAGTAGTGTTTTATTTGTCGTCATCATTGCATGCCTAATCAATATCTGACTAATCAATTAGACTCAAGTTTAAATCTTTTGAATACCATATACCATAATGAATTGTAACACTAAGGTATTTTAAGATTCTTTTAACTATTGTAAGATGTGATTCTTTAGGATGAGATTGGAATTTAGCAGAAACACTTAGTCTACTAGCAGTAATGTAAAGTAGACTCCTTATCATGTTTTTATAAAGTGTAGAATTAATACATCTAGCATGTTTAACATATGTGCTCATATATGTACAAGCATGACTATTTCTTTCCATGCCATAATTTTTAACCATACATCTAACACATTTAGATTGAGAAATAAAAATTTTATTTTCACTCTAATTAATTTGTATGCCAAGAAAGAAGTTTAACTCACTAATTATACTCATTTCAAATTATAATTTCATTTCTTTTGAAAAATCATAAGAAAGTGAGTCACGAATAGCTCCAAACACAATGTCATCAATATTAAATGAGCAATGAGTAAATGTTTACTAGTTTTTCTTACGAAAAGAGTCATATCAGTTTGTTATTTTTTTTTAAACTATTATCTAGTAGATATTTTGTTAACTATTTGTGTCATGCTCATGGTGCTTGTTTGAGACCATAAAAGGGTTTCTTTAAACTGTATACATGATCAAGAAATAAATTATTAATGAAATCTTTTGGGTTGTTCTACATAGACTTTTTCTTGTAGAATTATATTTAGGGATAAACTCTTCATATTCATCTAATGCAGTTTGAACTTCAAGTGATAAGCTATTGTAAATAGTATCCGAACAAATTCTAAATGAGCTACTAGTGCAAATATTTCATCAAAATCAATCCCTTTAACTTGAGAATATCTTTGTGCCAATAGTCTTGCTTTGTTTCTGATAATTGTTCCATACTCGTCTGATTTGTTTTTGAAGATCCACCTAGTTCTGATTAATTTATAATTATTAAGTCATGAAACTAGTTCTCATACATCATTTCTTGTGAACTAACTTAGTTGCTCATACATGGCATTGATCCAACTTTCATCTTGTATGGCATCTCAACCTTCTTAGGTTTAGATTGTGAAAAATAACAAACATATAAGACTTAATTGATAACTCTTTTTCTTAACCTCATACCTTCATCCAATTTTCCAATAATGTTTTCCTTAAGATGATTGTATTTTATCAAAGAGGAAGGTTCTTTCTCTCGTGATTGTTCAAAATCATGTGAGAAACTCTCCTCCTAGTCTTTTTCATCTTATTCTAATGAGGTTTCTTCAATTATCTCAATGATGTTATTGAAATAAAGGGAGTTAAAATAAGTTATAAAAAATCAAGGGTTAACTTTGTTTTGGTTGGTTAGGAGCATCTTTAAAAATAGGAGCTTGACAACCTTATTGTAGTCTATAAGTGCATGAACCTTGTTCATTATGCAAGAAAAAGGTAGGATAGAGTTGACATCTCAAGAAATCTTACTTTTTTGCTTCTTATTATAGAAAATTGAGGGTTTCTGGGTTTTTTAAATAAATATAATACTCACGATAAATCTCATAGATACATAACTCCGTAGCCTCTTTATCATCAAAGCCTTCATGGATGTCCAAAGGTGCACTCCCTAAAATATTGAATATTATCAAGCAACCCCTTTTTGAAACCTTAATGCTCTCTACTTAAATAAGATATAATGACCTTTTCTCAATTAGAAAATAGCTTTTCAGTAAAGAGCTTATACATGAGAAGCCAAAAATTTATAAAACTAAAAGAAATATTGACATGTTAAGTTTACAATTAGGAAATTTAATAACTATTTGATCTTTAAATAATCAACTAGGCCATATAGTTCTAAGGTCATAATGAATTTCATTAAATGATCCTTGCAATTCCCTTGCTTACCATTGAAGGTCTAATCTTTAGGCCCATATAATCTTTTAGATAAGGCATTAGAGTTACACTTATATATAGGGACACTTGAGATCAAATGAAATAGAAAAGGCTTTTTATTGCTTTTTTTTAAGAGTTTCTCTAAGTCTTTCTTAATCACAAAGTAAAGTATAAAAGTATGGTCATGTTGGGTATTGAGGGTCAAGCCCCTTGATTTAGGTTGAGGAATTGAATTGCGTATTTAGTTAATGAAGATGTTTATACCTTGTAAGAGTGTTAAGTATATAATGGTGTCATTATATGGGCAAGTGGTGTTATTTTTTGAGAATGTGAGTTTCTTATTAATATCAATTGGGGTTACTTCATTAGTATTTTCATTATTGATGATAGGAGCATGTTTCTTTGGTAAGGCTTGGTTAAGGTCTTGTTATATGATGGGTGTGGTTGTGTAAGGGAGGAAATGAATAAGGGTAATGAGTACTTGAACAATAATGACATTACTCTTTTAAATGAATAAGGGTATGAGAGACTTGCATCTTTTCTTAAGTTTTCTTAAGAGTTTCTAGTATACTACCAATTGTGAAGAGTTGATTGATTGGTTAAGATGTCTTTTGAGTAAAGGGGAGGCCAAAATAAGAAGGGTTATTATTGATAGTGGTAATGGTGATGTTGGTGTTGTTATGGGTCTCTTAAGAGACTTCTATTATTTCATAGTCCTTGGGCTTTTGGGTGGTTGAGGCCTCTAATTGAGTTCTCTTTATATAGTCTTAATAGATGGAAATATTATAACCAAGCATTTCTACTTAATGGAGTTGCCAAATATATGTATAAGAGGTATTTTAAGGGTATTAGAAAGTGAGGTAATGTTCTATATATAAACAATACCTAGACGAGGGGCAAGTGTTATAGTGACAAGCATGGGAAGAAAGGTAGTAATTATAATGAGAGATGATATTATGGTAGGTAAAAGGGTGTGGAAGCATTGTAAAAAGATTTTGATTATGTGCCACTACCTAAAATTGCGATGAGCATCACACTGAGAGAAAGCATGAGGTCAAAGAGAAAAGCTCTCCAAATAAATAAATAGTCAAAAAGTTACCGAGTAAGGTAACGAGTGAGATATTTATAAGTGTAGGTTATGATGCTTGATCTTAGAACTGGGACAAATGTCTAGTGCATGAGAGTTAGATAAATATCATAAGTCTAGAAAGGATCCACAGGTAACATCCTCAAATCTTATTAAGAAAGATTGAAGGTGAGTTAGATCACTCTTAAACGAACCCTATTAAGCCAAATATTCCTAATCATTCTATATGACCCACTGACTAGCCAAGAGCCTTCTCACCTTATCGGTAGCCAACCTTTGTACGTCATCACTCTTATAAATTGACTTATTTGAATGCTATCTAAATAGGTCTATATAGCTCCATTTGAAAGGAAACTTGAATTAAAGAATTAGTATAAATATATAAGAGAAGATTTTACATATGAATGGATATAAAAAAAAATGGACATAAAAAAAATGTTATGTATATATAAATAACAACACCCTTTATTTAATGTTTATATTTATGTTTTTAATGTTTTATTAATAGCCATCTCCTTATTGCATTGAAATTGGGTAAATTATCAATGTGAATAAATAATCAAATTCAATAATTTATTGAATCAAAATCAAAATAAATAAAAAAAGTACAAGATGGTGTTACAATTAATTCGTCATTACTTAAACATTAAACATGTGTATGTAATTTCTTCATAATTAATTACAACTAATGATATCATTTATGTCATTTCATAAGAAACCATCACTGAGACTAGAAATCTAAATGAATTTTGTTGATGGTTAAATAAATATACTCCATCTTTAATGATTAAAACTCAAAATCCCAAGTTAGATAATTATAAAAATAATTAAAAGCTATTAGTAAGACAATATAGTCATAAATACATTTCATTAACCATTGGAATAGTGAAATGATGCTTATACTTTTAGATTAAAAAACTTAAGAAGCTTGCAATCAAGGGTAGAATCGTTTTTTTATAAAGAATTCATTGATCATTACAAAATTAATTGGAACAAATTTGTCATAACATCTTTTTTATCACTGTTAAATAACTATTTTATTCTCAAAAGCTAAAAAAAAAATCTATTAAGTTTTTATCATGGACTCTTTTTTTTTTTTAAAAAAAAACAATTTATATAGCAAAGTTACGATCATACTTTTTGGAGAAAAAGTAAACATGCATAGAGGATGTCTTGTTTTTTCTATTTTTTTAAACATATAAATTTCAAAATTATCCACTTTCCATAATTTAAAATATTATTAGTCAAATTCGTTCGAATAATTCAAGGAATATACACGTACATACTCCTCTAGAGAGATACTTTAGGACGAAAAAGAAAAGTAAAACTATGAGCAACTAGAAAAGAATACGCTGGGATATACCATATATTTACCAAAATGGGAAAACAAGAGACAGGTGGCTAGAACCCAGGCGATCAACTCACGACAGAATCTAGTAACAATCAAAGCCTTTTACTCTCTCTCAGATGCCATCTGTGGGCAAAATCGCTGCAAAAGAAGTGATTTTTCTATGCCGCACAGTAGTTAGTGATTTATTTATTTATTTATTTATTGAAGATCGTGAGCCTCCGAAGAAGATATGGAAGTTGGGGAGCTTTGTTCCTTCGTTGGCCAACACGTAAACATACTTAAATCAGGTTTTGCTTATTTATTGACAATCTTCTCCGATCAAGAATTTATGATTTCGCAATTTCATGCACAACATTGTGCTGTCATGTTGGTGACAAGACATATAATGAACAAGGTACACATGACATCATTTTTTATAGGCGATGTTCCAAGATTAATGATAACTATAAGGGTATAAAACAAGGATTTTGTCTCACATTATGAACTATTGTTCTTTATTTATGGTGCTTGAAGCCTCTCTTTTTTCTATTCTTTTTCCTTCTTCCTTAAGATAGAGATCTTTTGTCCAAGAACATGATCAGCCAAGAGGTGGGGTTATTTGAGCAATATTACAATTAAAGAACAGAAAGGGATGGAGCATAAAAATATGCGAAAAACATAATTTGAAGATGAAAGGGTCACCAAGAAAAGAAAAATGCTATTTGTCCTTGTGTATTTTCTCTTTTCCTTGAGCAATTTTAGTTTGCTTTCATTGTTGATAATGATGTGTTTAAAAAAAAATCAAAACAACTTTTTTTTTTTTAAAAAATTTATCAAAAAACCATCTCAACTTGAAAAATTAAGCTGTTAGGTAAAGTCCTGAATATATAATTTATATTATTCTTTAACACATTTTTTTAAAGTGAAAGTTCTTTGAACTTGAACCTTGCACATGTCTATGTTACTTTGTATTTATTTTTTATTCAAATAAATAAGGAATAAGTGAGATTTGAATTCATGATCACTTAATTATGAAGACTCTGATATCATGTCAAAGAACTGTTGTAATCTAAAAACATAAATTATTAAGTAAAATTTAAAAAATAAAATCTCAATATATAATTTATATTAATTTCTAACCTATTATATTTATATCATTTCGAGTAACACATCTAGCTACAGAAAATATCTGCACATACTTTTCCACCATGGAAGTTTCATTTAAGCAGGTCGGGAACGTCGGGAGTATCATTTCGAGTAAACATCTAGCTAAAGAAAATATCTGCACCTACTTTTCCACCATGGAAGTTTCATTTAAGCAGGTCGGGAACGTCGGGAGTGAACGTTCACATTTCATTGTCCATGGTTGAATTATATGTACGTGGATAAAAATCCTCCACCTCTCAATTCTATGAAAATGCTATGCCCATTTTCTAGATTGAGAATATCTAGAAATTCTTGGACGTGATGTTACTTGCATTAGTACAAAAAAGAAAAAGAAGAAAGCGCGTAATGAATTGAATAACATGATAACGATTATTTATTAAAATAATATTTTTTAAAAAAAATATTTTTTAACATTTAGAATTCAAAATAATCTAAAAATATTAAAAAATATATTTTCAGCAACCCAACCATAAAAACAAACGGTGTATTTGAACAAAATAAGTGAAAAGAATGGGTTCTTTCAAATAGCACAATCTAAAATATACTAGGAACATACCAAACTTGGGGAAATAATATAGATTGATGAGCCGTAGGAAAAACATAATTTTTAGGTTGTGTTATTCTCAACAATATAATAAAATATATATGCCATTGTATAATTTTTAATTTTAGACAAGCCAAAACTTCTAAAAAAGCTCAAACATTCAATGGAATAAAAACAACTATAATTTTATATCCGATCAATTGAATTTAAATTTTACAAAGTTATTCTACATGTCCAGTTCTATAAAAAAAAGTTGATTTATTGCAGCTGGTGAGGTTTGAAAGACCGTCAAATTATACCCAAAAATTTTTATTTTATTTTAGTTACTTTCTAGATAACTTCAAGTTCCAGTTACTTTTTCTACCTTGCTTTAATTCAAAAGGGTGCAACCTTGCCTTTTCTTCCTTCCAATCCACAACTTTTTATCAGACTTTTTTTTTTTAATTACAAAACATTTTTATGTGAAAATTATTGCTTATAACAAAAGAAAATAACAAAAATTGCTCAGCCTCAACACACCAATCGCCTTCGACAAGATGATCAATCCCATCTACATTCCCTTCCTTTTCCATGCTCCAAGGCTCCACTATTATATAAACACCCCAAACAAGTCTCTACTATCATGCTAAATATTTTACATTAATGTTTGTTAGGTGTATGTATGATGGATGAACTTCTTAGGGCATGAAAACGACACACAAATTAAATCAAATTGACATATCGACAATTTAAATATTCTTAACTCTTTATTGTTCATGATTGTCAGCCTAACTAGTAATTTGCCAAATTAGTCGATATTATTAAAAGGATGGAATTAATTTTATTTTTTTATTAACGTCGATGACTTGTGTGGACTAATTCATATAAGCCCTGAAGTTAATGACTGTGTAAGCCTCAAGTGACCATTATATTAGCAACCACATGGCTCGAATTTGAAACCACAAGAGGAGTAAATCCTTTAATATCAAGTTTTTACCACTTGACCATCTACTAGATTGTTAAATTAATCATTTACTTTAACGAGTCAAAGTTATTTACTCTAATAGTATTATACCGTAAAGAGAAATGAGATCTTAGATCCGATCTAAAAGAAAAACAATGAAAAGAAAAATATCAAAAAATAATTACTAATATACTAAAACACAATGATGTTTTACTTTTCATAAAACAAAAAAGATCATTTTAATGCACAATTTTTTTTTTTTTAGTAAACGGTCCCTTTAGTTTTAAATATTGTCCCTTTTGGTCTCTTTATAAATATAGTAAAATACATTGGCCATTTACTATTAATTGATTATTGATAGACCTTGTGGTCTCTATATTTTTTATATTTTTCAAAGGCGATCCCTTGAGTTTTAGATAAGGTCTATTTCAGTTTTTTAATTATCTATTTTTTTCACTATAGTCCCTTAGTTTTTTATGTTTTCATATTTGATAACTATAGTTTTCGTATTCTTCATTTATTAAGTCCCTATAGTTTTTGTTAAAGTCCATTTTGGTTCCTTCATTTTTCATACTCTCATTATTTGTTCCCTTATGATTAGTTAATATTTTTGTTTTCATAGTTGGTCCCTATTTTTCTTTTATAAATTTTCAATTTATTTGGTGCATATAGTTTTAGTTAAAGTACATTTTGATCCCTCAATTTTTTATATTCTCATATTTGGTATTTTTTGTTTTGGACTTTTACGTTTTAGTTCTAAACTTCATTTTTCTCAAGCTTCAGTCCCTATAAATTAAGAAAGAAGTGAGAAAGTCACCAGAAAATAAGAATTCATATAAGAATTCAAAGTATATCAAAGTTTGAAAAGTTTTTTTCTTTGTTTGATTTGATTTGAGGTCTTTAGATTGATTATAATATCTTTTGAGTTGGAAATAAATTTATTAAGGTTGCAATGAATTTATATATATAGATGAAAGTGAAAATTAGATTTTTAGGGTCTTGAACTCGTACCTTAATTTTCTAGTCATAAGATGTGATCAAAATATGTTGATCAAAATATGTTGCAGTCTATAATATTTCATCCATTCTATTAAAAACAACTTGAGTACATGGTATGTTTTTTTTTAATAGATTTGGGGTTTATTAAAAAGCTTGGTTTTTTGTTTGGGATTTTTAGATTGATTAAAGGGTGTTTTTAGTTGGAAATAAATTTATTAAGGTTCCGACAATATATATATATATATATATATATATATATATATATATATATATATATATATATATAAAAGTAAAAATAAGTTGAAAATATTTTTTTTTATTCCAACAACTCATATTTTAATTTTTTAGTCATCAAAAAGGTGATCAAAATTTATTGCAATAAACAATGCTTCATCCATTTTACTAAATAACAAAAACTTGAGCACATCACTTGTGGTCCACTTATTATTTTTTTTTTTTTTAAAAATCCAAATGCACATGAATTGTTTTCTTTGAGCTTATCCTTTCTAGTCTAACATGCTTAGCTTTTTTTTTTTTTTTTTTTTTAATTGATCTTCTAGTTTTTATTTTAAAATAAACTTTTTGAATAAAATTATTTAACTATTGTTTCAAATAAGATATGAACTCTTGACACTAATATTAACTATTAATTCATGAGTAGTTTATATATGAACCTAAGAAGTAGATTTTGTTTTTAAAAAATTTGCTCTTGAATATTCAATAAGAATAAAATTTTTTATTTTTTTATTGTTAATTTTTATATAATTTTATAAAATTAATTATTCTTTTATTCTTTTCATGCATTCACTTGGTTATAATTTTATTTTTTTAATGAAACTTGCTTATCAAACCATTATATGTTTTGTTTAAAAACCAATGCTTCAAGTATAAAAACATATTTTTTTCCAGAATATAAATTATTTTCTAAAAAAGACAAGTTTTTTGAAAAAAAATAAAAATACATGTATAAAAAAAGTCCTACAAAAGTATATTTTTGCTCTAAATTATAAATTATTATTTTTTACAAATATTTATTTTAACTATTATATAACTAAATAAAAAAACTCCCACTAACTAAGAAATAGCGCAGACTGTGACTAGTGCAGTATAAATTGAGCACAGCGAAAATATCACAAGTACAGAATGATGGTAATGTAATGTAATGTAACTTTCCGGTTGATTATTATTATTATTATTATTATTTTATTTTGGGTGTCTTTGTCGTTGTGTTTCGGGAGTGATTTAAAAAAAATACATTTTTTTTTATTATTTTAAATTTAAAATAATATATTTTTTATATTTTAAAATTATTTTGTATGTGTTAATATTAAAAATAATTTTTTTTAAAAAAATATATTTTTAATATATTTTAAATAAAAAATGTTTTAAAAAATAACGGTAGTCTTAAAAACACTTAAAATATCCAACAGTTCAGCGATATTTACAAGATTGCCTCCTCATCCTTCGGAGTTTGTGAATTACTCTGAGATGAAGTCGTGTAAGAACTAGGGATGGAATGCGTGCATTTGTGTCGTTTACGGGAGAAATGATAGCTTCAATGTAAATCTTTGTCTGCTAAATTCCAGTTTTTGATTGTAACAAGAGATACTCTAATGTTTCCATCAGAAAATATAAGATAATAGAATAATAAAATAAAATAAAGTTGCATGAAAAAGTTTGTGAGAGACCCATAGAATTTTTTAAAAAATGGCAAAATAATTTTATTGAATGGTTAAATTTAAAAGAAAAATAACTTTAATAGTATAAAAAAAAAAACATCAAAAGAATGAAGATCAAATTGAAAAAAAAAAATAATGCATTATAAATTTTAATTGAACAGTGCAAATAAAAACCAATAAAATTTTAACAAAAAAGTTAAAGAAAAAATAAATAAAAATAATGACCAAATTGAAGAAAAAAAATATATGATGAATTGTAATTGAAGAATTAATTTAAAAACCAAACAAAACTTTTATAAAAAGGTCATAAATAAAAATCATAAATTAAGAATAAAGACTGAAATTAAATACAAAAAATAAAGAGGACTAATGTGTATTTTTGAGATAAAAGAGAGAAAAAAAACAAAAAAAAAACCACTGACAACAAACTGCCTATCTGTAGTCATAACACGTTGAACCTAGAGGAAGAAAATGCATCGGTGCTTCCAACAACACGATAAAAGTTTAGATTTGGTTATTGAAGAGGTGTTGCATGTATCATCAAAATAGTGCACACACCTTTTACATACTGGCATATAAAAAGCACGTGCCAACAATATTTTATAATAAAAAATTATTTATTCAATGTAAAAAGATGAAAATATCTTCAATAAAAAAATTATATATGAAAAGATAAAATTACCCTTAGATGTATGTTTGATTTTTGCCTAATTCTAAGGGTAAAATTGATTTTTTATTATATTTTAAAAAATAAAAAGACAAAAAATTCATCCCCCCTCCACTTTTGAGATAAAAATAGCAATTAAAGACAATTAGTTCATTTGCCTTTCAACTTATGATGGTGAACAAACGAGTGAAGTGACCAATCTAACAATATTTTGGTTATGATTTACTTCTACTGACACATTTTTTTTTTTTTAAATCTCAATTTAAATAATTTATCAAGTACAAAATTCGCCCCAGTTTTTTTTTTTTATATATATAAGAAAGGACAATAACAATCTAAATGGTTGCAAGATTTTGCTTATTTGTAAATATTCAAATAACGAAAACTCGGATTTTCATAAATAATTTAACAACAAAGACTCAAGAAAAATGATAAATAATTAATCAAAGAAAGCCAAAACGATTGAATCATGAAACTTTAAGCTGAATGATTACAGCTAAAAGACCACAGTACCATAGCTCCAGTTCAAGTACAGCCAGTTCTTCCCTTTGGATCTTCTACCTCTACTTGGACTTATAAGTAATTTAAAAACACATGGCTACGTAAATAATATTCAGAAAAAGAAAAAGGAGAATAACAAATCGAGAGAAACATAATTTGGTTAAAAGGAAAAATATAAAAAAAAATACAGGGTGTCAAGATGCCATTGTATGAGAAATCCAACCAGAAAAAGATGGGGTGGAAGATGGTGTTGTTCCTTTTGAGCGAAGCAATAAAGAGAGGGGGAGCAGAGGAAAAGCTGTAAGGGAGGGTCACTTTCAAAAGCTGTGTTGGCATATAAAGGATCTAATCTCTCAAAGCATCCAGACCAGAGAGAGAGATAGATAGAGAGAGAGAGAGAGAGAGACGCACCACTCCCTTTGAACTACAACCAACGGTTCTAACTTCTAACCAGGTCAAGTAGGAATAGTAAAAAAAAAAATCTTAAAAGAACCGAATTGGCGAGTGAAACATACCAAACATTGAAAGAAAAGGGTGGAGAGAGACAGAGAGAGAGAGAGGAGGGGGTAAAATAAAGTTGAGGCTTGGAGACTTGTTGATTGAATCATTAGCTCTTTCTTGGTTGGTGTTTGTGCGTCCTGTGGTAGAAAGAACAGCAGCAGCAGACGCAGTGATGAGGTCACAGAGATCTTTAATCTCATTTCTGACCAAACACTGCCACACTTACCAGTGGCATCATCAAGGACTCCTCTTCTTATAGGTCAAGAAAGGAAGAAAGAATTTATCTTTCCCCAGCTAGCCATAGCCCCTATATTTACTGTTCCATAGCACCATATCCGCCCTTTCCCCTCTCTCTTCCCATACAAAACGATGAAACAACCGCAGGATATTTCCCAAGAAGACCCTTCTTGAGAATTCGGGGGTGTGGCTTGTTCTTGGTCTTCTTTCTCTAGAGGCTGCTTTCCGTATTACCCTTGTGCGGTGCTGCGTGGAGAGGGACAACCATCAAAAGCCTAGCTAGCTGCAGGTAGAGAGCAAGGGAGGAGGAGATGGGTTAGGCTAGGCGTAGGCTTTCAGGCTTGGTTTTCAGTTTTAGGTTAAGGGTTTTTATTTTATTTTGGAGGTGATGTTGGGTTTGATGGAAGTGGAAATATTGAATGGCAGAACCTTTTGGGAGAGGCAGCAGAAGCAGCAGCATCAGGTATCAGAGTGGTGGCAGCAGTTGCACAAGCAACAAGAAGAGATTAGGAAGCAGCAGATTAGAGAGAGTGGTAAAGAGACAACCCTCACCAATTAAAGAAAAGTGTTATCCAATAAAAGCTGGAACAGATAAAGAACAAGGGTCTGAGACTGGATCCTCGAAGGAATCACCACCGTCACCACCAACTTCAAAACGTAGTTCTCAATTCAAGACATGTAGAGGGAGAAGAAGAACAAGATCATCAATCACCCAAACAGCATCAATATCATCATCAACAACAAGTGCCACCCTTTCTTGGCCACCATCAATATCTCCAAAACACAGAGTCCCAACAAGATCAAAACCAACTCTTATATCAAAGATTAGACACACAGCAACAGCAGCAGTCTCCTCTACAACCATCCAAGAAAAGATCTTACTTCCTATCTTCTTCATCTTCAACTCTTCAAGAGCAAGGCCTCGAATATGCAAGAAAAATGGGAGAGAGCCATCGCCAAGCAGCAACATCGTCAAGATTGGGGATAAGAAACACAGTGGGAGAGATTGTGGAGGTCCAAGGAGGCCACATTGTTCGGTCCACAGGAAGAAAAGACCGCCACAGCAAGGTCTGTACTGCCAAGGGCCCCAGAGACCGCCGCGTCCGGCTCTCAGCGCACACTGCCATCCAGTTCTACGATGTGCAGGACCGCCTAGGCTACGACCGGCCCAGCAAAGCCGTCGATTGGCTCATCAAGAAAGCCAAGGCTTCCATAGACGAGCTTGCAGAGCTACCCGCATGGGATCCAACCACAGCGGGATTCACCCCCGCAACCAGTAAAACTACAACAAGAAGCACCCAGCAACAGAACATAAGCGACGAGAGGGAGTATCAGCTTTCCATGGAAAATGTTGCCGCTTCAAAAACAGCAGCAGCAGCAGCAATTGAAGTTCAAAATATGCAACAGCAAATGGCAGAAAATCCCAACTGTAGTTCGGGTTTTCTGCCACCATCTTTAGACTCAGATGCTATTGCTGACACAATCAAAACTTTCTTTCCAATGGGTGCTTCTACGGAGACATCGTCTCCAACTATACAGTTTCAGAACTATCCACCAGATTTGCTGTCAAGAACCAGCAGCCAGAGCCAAGATCTGAGGCTCTCGCTCCAATCATTTCAAGAACCAATTCTTTTGCAACATCAAGCACACCATCATGGCCATCAAGCTCAAAATGAACATCAAGTGCTGTTCTCTGGAACCACTGCTCATTATCTCGGCCTAGATGGCTCTTCTAGTGGGTGGTCTGAGCAGCACCACACACCAGAAATCAACCGTTTCCAAAGAAATTTGGTGGCTTGGAATGCAGCTGGCGGCGGCGGCGGCGTCGGTGGAGGTGGAGGATTCTTCTTCAACACACCACTACCACCGCTACAGACGATGTCGCCATCGCCACCTATACAGCCGTTTTTCGGCCCAAACCAGTTTTTTTTCACAGAGGGGACCCCTTCAGTCCAGTTACACGCCTTCAGTTCGTGCTTGGATAGACCCAGCAATCACTCCTGATCATCATGAACAACAACAAATTCCACAAATTTATCATCAGCAAACTGCAATATCAGGCATTGGATTCACTGCCTCAGGTGGTGAGTTCTATGGGTTTCGAGTTCCAGCACGAATTCAAGGCGAAGATGAGGAGCACGACGGCATTCACAACAAGCCGTCCTCTGCTTCCTCTGATTCTCGCCATTGATCGAGCAAAAACGTCAAAAATTTCACCTTTACCAGGTGCTACCATGAGAACCCATTTCTCAATTTCATATATTATATCCATATAATGTCATCATTTTTTCATTTTAGCTCGTTCTTGCAGGACTTGTTCATAGTTTAAGAGAGACTAATACGGTGCTAAGAAGATATCTCAAAGACTGGCCTGGTGACTTGAAGATGAATCAATGGCAAATACCGTGGGAAGAGAGAGAGATCTGAGTGGATGTTTCAGGTTTTTCGATCCCCGGTCTGTTTAGTTTCTATCAGATGTTTATTTGTATTACTTTCTAGCTGTTGTTTTAGCTTCCATGTGTGGGAGGGCTTTGATACCTCAGCTTTGCTTCGAACTTGTGTTGGATTGGCTGTGTGTTTATCTTGCTACGCTTTTTGTATGTCATGGATGTTTGGTTGTATTTGATTCCATTTCTAGAATTGCTGATAGAAGCAGAGCTACTTTGATTTGATGAATGGTTTCATGTTTTCCCCAGCTAGAGCAGACCTGATAGGCATGATCTGTTATCCTTTCAATGATTTTCTATAAAACAGGCAACCCCAGATCAGCAAACATAGACTTTTTGTGGTAGCTAGCATTTTCCCCTTGCTCAATACTATATCGTGTTCTTTTGAACTGCTTGTTATTTTCTCTGGTGTCAGATTGGGAGCAACACGATACGGGTTACTTCCTCTGTTTGGACATGTTCATTTTTTTTTTTTCATGTAGATGAGAGAGAGTTTCCCTTTGTGATTGTATTTGTCTGTTGCTTTTCTGCCTTTTGATGCCTGAACAACTTCCTTAAATCTGCAAAAAGAATTGAAAGAATAAACCCATCTTTAACATCTCTTTCGTTGCTTGGATTTTCGGGAGCATCGAACAATGAGTCATTTTCCATCAACAGTAGAAGCTGTTTGCAATGTGGAATAGAATAGGAAGCTGGAAAAGAAATGGAGACTTTATGTCTGTTGAGTGGAGAATTGTGTTTTTTCTGTTTTACTAGCCTCTTTAGTATGATTTGACTAGGCTTGTGTCTGAAAGTAAAACATAGAGTTCATCATATAAGAGGAAGCAAATCAAAGATAGATCTCGGAAACCTCATTTTCTTCATAGCAGAAAAAACAGTGTAGTTATCTGAATTCCCTTATTTAGCCAACCTGAAAGAGATCCAGGTGTTGTTGGAGGATCTATTTGTGCTTAGGTTGTTGATGTGGGATTTGAAATACAAGCCCTCCAGTCCTGGATGATACATTTGCATCAAGATCAGGCTGTGAGGAGGAATCCAAAGGTCATGGCCTGCCATTCTTGGTGTAATCAATGATTCCTAAGCTTAGATAAATTTAGAAGGTAGAACAAGTGGAGTGGGGCTACATTTGCTGGATGATGTCTTTGTTTTTGCTTTAAAAGAATGTTTTTGATTTTTTTTTTTCGAATTAGTTTTGATATTCATATATCAAAAACAAATTAATTAAAAAAAATATTATTTTATGTATTTGAATTTTAAAAGTATTTTAAAAAGTAACCCCAACAACAATTCCAAACATCATTAAATAATGGGATGAACACAGCAAAGCTCAATTATGGAAGAATACACATGATGGCATGAACACAGCAAGGCTCAATTATGGAAGAATACACAGATGGATTCCACTAAAAATGCGATACTTTGCCATCTGTCTTGGGTCCCCTACCCTGTAAATCTCAGTCCCTCAAAAAAATCTCTTCAGCCTAGCTGGGTTTTAATTCTTGGCACCGGGGGAGAAACCAAAACATATTAAAGTGAAACACTTGGATTCAATGGAGATGGTGACATTTTGCTTTATGCTGGTTGCTAGCTAGTGTTCTTTATACTGGAATTGATAATTACTACTGCAAGGGCAAGGTACAGCCATAAGCTTAATTCTACACCAAAATCCCTTCCTTTACCTCGTTGAAAGCTAAGAACATAGGGTGGCTGGCGGGGATACCGGTACGCATGAGATGAACATGTTGAATAGCGCCCTAGTAAACTAAGATTTACAGGAAAAATACAGATTTATTGGGGTTAGGAATGCAAGATCTTGTTGGGATGTACTTGTTCTTGTCTAGCTATGCAACCAACAATGGATTGGTGTGGTAATTGATGCATAATGGACGCACGAGCTAGCTCAAAGTGCGAAGCTCTTCTGGTTGCCTGCTGATTTAAGAACATTAATTAATTTCACGGTTAAAATGCATCCTTCCTCGGTGGTTTCGAGCTCCATGTCCATGTTTCTTCTTTTCGAGGCAAGAAAATGAAGCCTCTTGTCATTACCGAACAAGCCAAATTTGCTTGATTAATCTTTTTAGTTACTAAGATAATTTACTTAATAATAAAATAATAACTGTAAGCAAAAATATGTTTATTTTACACGCTGCATGCCAGTCTCACACCAACCCCGAAATTAAACAATACAGAGACACAGGATCAAGAAGGGAGTGTCAAGAAGGTCAACTCGGAATCAGCTGATGAGACGAGCCGGCTGTAGAACCGGCAGCCTGGGCAGCTTGACAATCCACGGCTGGGCTAGGCAACATTTTAGATTTAGCAGTCACCTTCCCGTTTGACAAAGCAGGTTTGGTTGGAAGTGTCGATTTGCTCTCTTGCTTTGAATGAGCTTTCTTGAGGTTATGAGGCTCGGAATGAACCCTAATCTCCCATGGCCGAGCTGCAATCCAGCGCTCCTTCCAGCTCCAACCCCAGTTTTCTTTTCCGAGGCTGTAATAGGCCTGGCCTAGATATTGGGTAGGGTTGGCTCTCCACTGTAAATCATTCACATTAAGCTCACACGTTTACCTCTCCAACTGAACCAGAGACTGCAGGAAATAATTATGTTAACAGTTAATGGACCTGATGAGAGAAGGCATATGCCATGGCCCGTTCACGTTTGACTGCTGCTTCTTCTCTTTGCTGGATCCTGGAGAGGATTTCCTCCATGGTATCGGAGCCACCGCACCACTCCACCTGGTCAACAAAGTCAAAGCTAAGCAAACAACTGTGGACAGTGGATCTTAAATTCGTGCAATAATTTAGAGGTCCGGGCTTACAACCACATTCCATATAAAATACATAATGGTAGGGCGCCATTAAATTCTTCCTTTGGGAACATCGCTTCTGGGGAACCATATATGGTTAATTGCCCTTTTCTTTCTTTCTTTTTTTTTCTTTTTTTTTTCTTGGGAGCTAACCACTTTGGATGCATTTAATTTCTCTCAGAGCATGTATCTGTACAACAAACCTTATGCAATTCTTCCTTTTCATGAAATATTATTTGAAACACAACTCCAAACTACAAGGAGAGTAGCTGCTGACTTCCTTTTCTCTTGAATCCTTGTAAATTTCTTTTATAACTGTTCACTGGGAAAGTAGTGACGCATGAAGAGGTCAGATCAATGCATAATTAAATTCTGCCACTTAACTAGAAGACATTTCCCACTTGGATGGATTTCATTTTTTTTTCAAATAGCCTCATCTCACAGAGAAAAAAGCCAACAGCTACCAGTCCACACAGAATGGGTCAGGCTCATTCATTGCTCATCAAGAATTATTTTGTATTGTAAATAAAAACAAGCTTCAACAAAATAAAAAAGAGTTCATCTTCTTGGAATTATGCAATAAATTAGCGTGACACTCGCTTCAATGCGGTGGAAAAATCTTCAACAAAATTTAGTGGGAACCGACGATCTGTATTGGTTGACAGGTCAGGTGCCTCTTAAAATTGGCAACATTCAAGCATATTTTTCTGTGACATAATTTTCTGTACTATTTCATTTTGTAACAGTGATTAGTACCTCAATCTCTTGAAGTTTGGCCTCGAGTTTCAACTGGTTTTCTAATTTCTTCTGCTTGATACGGCCTTCGGTGACCATATGGTGCCGGCGGGCTCTAATCTGTGCCTGAATGTTGCTCCATGAATGAATATGGCTTAATGTGCTTGAAGCTTGCTTTTGAGTGTCATTAGCATGAATCAGCACATTAAACCTCACGGCGCCCTTAAGACGGTGCATTGCTTTTCTTGCCTGAAAACGAGAAAAGCAGCCATTATTACTTCACAGAAAAGACAACTTCTATAATGGTTGGGTTGGCCATAAGCTCAAGAGAGCAAGCAAGTAGATTGCTTGAAATTCCATCAGCGTTAACAAAAAAAGTTTCTATCCTTCCTTCATGGCCTCTTTGGTCCCCACCCCCCTCTAGGCTACTTCACTTCCTCCCGCAGACCACCAAATCTCCCTGACAAACAAGAAAATCTATGTTGTCCGCCCGGAGTATAAATTGCTATAAATTATTATCAGTGTTTTTCAAAGTATATTAGAATTTTTAATAAAAAAATTAATCTAAAACAAAATAAATTAAAATTTTAATAAAAAAAAACAGGTTTAACCTGAAAAAATCACTTAAAAAAGGACAACCGGATACCATAATCTTGAAATCGATCTGCTGGGGAAAGGACTGGCAAGTAAAATGAAATCCCAAAATTATGTTGGCTAAATCAATGAAACATGGTGAACCTCACAGAAATGAATAAATTATTATCTGACACAGATTGTTTTAATAAGAAATATAGACATCTCATGTTGGTATGAGGTTTCTAGACATGCATGCACGATGGAGAAAAAGGAACAAGGTTCTAAAAGGGTAAAGAGGCACACAACTCAACACGTTGAAAAAAGAGCATCCTACATGATATCAGGTATGTTTGGCTAGTTTGATTATCAAGCAGTGATGAGGAGCTATGAGATTGGTACGAATCCCATTGCAGCTGTCCGCAAAAGGGAGGAGAGTGAGTGAATGTTTTGAAGTTATCACTCTCTGTTTCTTCTATGCCAAATCAAATTCTTCATCCATTATACGCAGGAGGAGATTTCAACTTACAAAATGAAGCTGCTGCCATAAGCAGCTGTCCTGTAAAGAAGGAAGAAACGAAACTGGCAGTCGCTGCCATGTTCTTGATGTTCTTCTTATCATAATCAAAGGGTTGATTCATGGGTCCAAAAAAAAATAAAAAATGAATGCTCCTATATATATGTATAATCACACCGTTGAAATGTACCTTGTATGCCCGAAAAGCATCTTGAATCCTGACAGCAGCTATATACTCAGGAGACAATCCAGGAACAACATGATTGCTCTCCAAATCACCATTGGCAAGATTACTTGATTCTCCATGGGTGGGTGAGCTCCCCTTTGACCCGTTTGCCTTTTCGGTAGCCGAATGTACCTGTCTCACAGAGATGCAGGAACAGATTACAAAAAGAAACAACAGCTCCTGTATTACCAGAAGGAATCATCAGAATCCAGCTGAGTATTTTTACCTTTACTTTCTTTGATCCATCTTTCTTCGCTTTTCTCGTTCTTATAATTGACTTCAACCACTTCCCTGAGCCCATTGGTATAGATCAGCTTAATTATTTCTAGCAGATTAAGCGTGCGTATGTATATAGAAAATCAAGAACATCCCTCCATTTCTAATGATTAGTTCAGCAAACTTAATCAACGTACACACAGCAGAATCAATGATTAGCGAATCAACTACAGATTTCATTAATATAAGCCAGAATAAACAAGTACACTAGAACATAGCTATCATCAATCATTGATAAGTTGATGCTGACATGAACACATGATCTTGTTTATGAGAGAAAATTAATAACTAGACGTAGTGGCAAACATACCAGAGAAGAGACAACCCATGTTTGTTTTTATGGGGGGTTCAATAAGAGAAGCAACACATTCTTCGTTGGATTGGGTTGTGGAGATCAATACTGGCACTCCAAGTATTAATTAAGAAGTAGAAGTTGAAGTGCAATGCAAGAAACAGGTGGAAAGGGGATGGGTGCTATCTTCTCTTCTCCTTCAACTGACTGCTCAACCAAACTGAAACTGGTGTTTCATCTTTTGGAAGGTCAACAGTCAAATACATTAAAACGACTGCGCAATCAGGTGTCCGACGGAGCACCTAACCTGGTTGGATTTCACCAATCATTAGTCCCAAGGTTTGAGAATCCCAAACCATATTTTTTAAAACTTTAAATATTTTTAAATTATTTTAATATATTAATCTCAAAAATAATTTTTTTAAAATAAAAAATTTTAGGGAAATCAAAATATACTACAGAAGCGATGGTCCCGGCGGGGCTCGAACCCGCGACCTTCGGCTCATAAGACCAACGCTCTAACCAACTGAGCTACGGGACCCTGCTTTTCTTAAGGTGATAATAAATTTATAATATATAAACTAAAACAACTCATTGGAAGAAAGACATATAGGAGGTCAAACAATGTTTCAAAACCTTTTCCTTATCCCTCTGGGGGCTAATTCTATGTTGATCCTTTTCAACTCAGCTCCACGAGATTTTATTCATATTTCCTTAATACAACATCAAATATGATTTTTCAAAAATCAAACGCTAATAAGAATAATAATTTGGAAAAATTACACTGAGTTAGTTTGTTTTTCACTTACCCGGCTCACTTTGAAAAAATATATTTTTATGTCCTGAAATTTACTAGTGTGACAATATACAGCCTTGTTTGGTGTGTTTTAAAAAAATCAATAAAAAATATTTGATTATCACATAATTGTTATTGTATTTTATTTAATTACTAAAGTGCCCTTATATCAAATATTCAAACTTAATTTGCCATTAAATTGAGAGGAAAAAAAAAACCCACCATCTTCAACCGTCTTCTCCTCCAGAATTGCTTTGAATATTTCTTAGAATAGATTTTTGTTTTACTTTCAATTTCAATTTGAAATCTGAAATTAGATTCAAGAATCTTGAAGGGAAAAAAATCCAGGAACTTGATTTTCAACAATGAGTAACCAATATTATGAACATCCTACTAAATGATTTAAAACAGTTTGTTTCTCACAAAAATTCTAGATACACTATCTTCAATTTTGTCCACAAGAACACAAATTTGATAACCTAGTCCCCAAATTGAGAAAATCCCAAAAATCAATTCATAAAAATTCAACCCAATTTGAAAAACCTAGTTCCTAAACTAAGAAAAACCCAAAAATCAATTTAAAGAAATTCAACCCAATACCTAAATTGAGAAAAAGTAAAAAGTTAGTTCATAGATATTTGAGTTTTTGTAATGTAAAGAAGATAAATAACAATAATATTTGAAGAAGAAGACGAGGAATAAATTAAAAAGCCAAATCTATTGATTTACAATAGGGTTTTATAAACAATAAAATATGAAAATCAATTTAAAGTATTTTTTGGGGATTTAAAACAACCCTACGAATTGAATCTCACTACGCAAACCCTCCACCTCTAGCCCTAGCTTTCAAAGTTAATAAAAAAAAGGAATCTCAAGCACAATAATGGTTGGTTGACATGTGGTTGATTGATATATGTATACATATTTGTTCACTTTGCCAATACTTGGTGACCATGCCTTTAAAAGTCTACTGCCGAATAATCAAGTTATATTTAAAGGCACAAAACATGCACATGGGTTCATCACGTTGACACAGTAAATGCAAATAGGTTCATCATGTTAACACTAAAATCAATAAGCTACATACTCACTAGCTCTCTAAGTAATACAATAAATTGAGCCTTAAATTAGCTTTAAAACTTGATTTTTTTTAAAACAAATATGAAGTACAAAACAATGAAAATGTCAACATTTTCTCGATGATAAGATTGATTAAAAATGACATGTTATTTTGTTTGATATTGGTTCAAAAAAAGAGAGAAAATGGTTTTTGAATGCAAAACAAAATTGTCACTTGAAAACATGCCTAAACACTTGTGGACAAGCCTAAAGTGCTCATGGATAGGTTTATAGCACTCATATAAGGGTCAGCATCAAAATCATCATAACTCGTAAACAAGTTAGGAATGCTCATGGACGGATCTGTCTTAGTCTCACGTTCATGATAAGCAATCCCATCTTCTTCTAAGGTCACTTCGAGACACTCAATCTCGCTAACCTATTATAGTCCAACATGGAAAAAGTTTAGAGTATTATTGGTTAGGGCATATCCCATCTCATTAACTTCTTTACGAATAATGAATACAACTCTTCAAGCCTCTTGTAATGAATACAATAAATACATTAAAAATAACTATCACCTGCCAATCATATATAATAATATCAACAATATTTAATAAGTGTTGTATATAAAAAAACATTGCATATCAATTGATTTTGTCTAAGATATCACAGCTCGTAATGCATTGGATTATATAAATGCCTCAAGAAATATGACCATATAGATGCAATAAACCGATGTGTTATTGGCAAATACCATCTCATGCGGGTGTCTAGATCAATTATCAGTTTCTGCTCTACAAACATTCAATCTCTTTTGACACCCTAAAGATTAAGATAATCTACATGAATTACCAACTAATGTCATTCATGCCAACCCTCACAACTGATAGCATGTAACTCCTTACCGGTAGTAAGATAATTTGGGATGTGCTGTGACAATCCAAGCAACATGACCTTTGCTAACCATTATACATCGCCCTTTTGATTTATAGGTGTAATTGATAATATGAAATCATCAGTATATGACATCTATATAACATATCAAGACACGAAAGACATATAATAGAAAGTAAGTTGAAATTAAAAAAAATAACTCCTAAATAAAAAAAAATTATAGCACAAACCTGGTAAGGTTGTTGTGCATCAAACTTGTCCCGGTAGAACTTGTGGGCATAAGTGAGATGCAAAGTGAAATGTCTTACCTCACACCATCTAACATGAGAAGTCACAAATTTAGTATATTTTTTAATTTAATTTATAAAAAGATAAAAAAAACTATTAGATTTTATTAATACCTAGATCTTATAGAGAAGCATCTAGGTATCAACATCAAATATGTTATTATCTCAACTTTTTAGACATCCAATATAGAAATACTTCCATAACTAGAGCTATATTAATTTACATTTAAACTTTGAAGTTGGTTTTTTTAAATGGGATTAATTGTCATAAACAAAGAAATCATTTGCTAGAAAATAGCAAAAAATAATTATACCTGGAGAAGTAGTAGACACCTTGCTATTTGTTTCATCTTCTTCATATATGTTTTATATAGTTGTTGATATAAGTATGCAATCATGCCCCCTACTGTAGTTAAGAATGACCTAAAAGTCATGAAGTAGTGTCTGGAAAAATAAGGAAATAAAAAGAGAAAATGGACGAGATTAGGTCTCAAGGTTATTATTTGTTTGGAGTTGCAAGCCTCTCATGCGACTCGCAAGTCACGGATGTAGCATGCAACACACAAGTTGCAGATGTAGCATGTAATATGGTATTTTTCTAAATATTTTATATATCATGGTATTTTCCCGCTTTATTTTATTGTGAAAAAAAAAATCATGCTTTCAGTTGACGTTCCTCGCATTACAGGTTTGTTGGAAAAAACAAAATTATTATCCCATAGTCGCTCAAGTGTGGGTCAATTGGGTGAATTTTGGTTACCATTATAAAGAGACAAAGACTATTTGAGACATCTTTCCTCTCTACTTCTTGTTTTAAAATGAAAAGAACTCATTTTAAATCCATCCTAATTTCTTTTTCCATTTGTCTCTATCCCTTTAATTAAATATCTTTTTGTTCCTTTTGTATTTGCAAAGACACTAACTAAATGCAGCCTTATAAGAAAATAAACAAAAATGAAAGGGTGGTTTGGAATAGTGCCAAATATTGTTCACACACTCACAATGCATTGAAAACTGGAGTAATTTTTTTTTTTTTCTAATCTTTTTTTTATTTTGGTCCATTTACTTCTTTTTTTTTTTTTTGTTGATTGTGTCCTTTAATTGAAAAAATAGTAGCCAATTGCTTCGAATTTGTTGGCTATGGATAAAATTAAAAGAAAGAGGACTAACTTGTACAATTTAGTAGAAGCAAAATGTATAATTTAGTCCTTCAATTTCCATAATTAGAAATTTTTGGTCCCTTAAGTTTTTCTAAATTCAATTTTGGCACCAAAATTTATTTTTATTATTTTTCAGTCCCTGATATTTTAAAGAGACATAAAGTTTTGCTAGATTCCAATATGGAGAAAAAGAAAGTCACTGTTTTTTTACATATTCTAGCCACCAAATTGGTTAATAGTAGTATCCATAGGTCTCATTTGATGAAAAGATCTTGTTGGCGGTTGTTTAAAACCTCAGTATTATCTATAAAAAAATATTAAGGTCGAAGAAGAAAAATCTAACCCTGTTTAGTTTTTATGTTTTGAGGTCTTTATGGAGTTTCTTAGGTTGATAAATTGGTTTCTAAGTGTTACGCGGGTGGTTGTGAGTTTTTATTTATTTCAAAAGAAACATAAAGGTTGATGACATGTCATCCACTACATAAAAAGATTAAAAAAAATATAAGGCCTAGGCATGGAAGCCCAGGCTCTTTTTTTATTAGGTCGAAACATGCTGGGCCACTAGGCTTGCAAGTCTGGGGTTTTTTGTGGGGATTTTTTTTTCTTAGGTGAAAATTAATTTTAGATACAAATTTATTAGACTTGATTGAGTCCTTGGTGCATATTGCAAATTCAATGAGTTAGGACACAACATCCATGGCCTTTTTTGTTTAATTCATTTCTTTCCCTTGATTTAACAATAAATAAATATAGTTTAACCCTTTATTATCATTGGATTTTTTTTTTATTATTTAACTTAAAATGAAAAGGAATGAAATTTCATTATTTTTATCACTTAGCTTAAGAAAATTATGCCTAATTGAGATCGTGTTATAACCTGGGTTTTAAGTTTTGTCATTTAATTGAAGTTGACCGGGGTTGATACAATATAATATTTTTCAAATTTCAAATTTGATTTTCTTATAACTCTTCAATTTGCTTCCACAATTTAATTCAATTTGTGGTTAATTAAGACCAATCAACACCCATCTAAGAAGAGAATAAGGGAAGGAATAAAAAGACATATTAACCAACGAGGTTAACTCATTATAATTATGTTCATTACTCGAGTTGTAAATTTAATGTGTTAACCCGAGTCAATATAGCGTGTTGTCATCTTTTCATTTCACTCTTTCAATTTTTTTTTCCTAATTTAATCATTTATTAATTTATTGTTTCACATTTAAGCTAGGGTTAGATAAGGCTAAAATGATAATAGCATGAATGCTTTTTTTTTTTTTTAAACCAGATTATTATGTGGCGAATACTAAAAGAAAAAAAAATAAATTGAGAAAAAACAATACATAAAACTACAATGAAAGCTTGTTAAAAATAATAAATATAGCTACTACACAATAGACTTATGAAAATAAATCAAGGAAACATGAGAAAATCTTGAAAGAGAAGATAATTGCAAAGCTTTAAGAGAAAATTTTATTGAATTCTGTATGATGAGACAAGTTAAATAATACAATAAAAAATAGCTATCCTTATACATTAATATATGATCTAAAAAATTATTTGTCAAACAATTAAAATAATTTTTAATAAGTTATAGCGCTAATCTTTCTAATAGATCTCGAGTTTGAACTTATAAATAATTTAAATTGACTTTAGAATTTACACTCTAAATAGAAAATCATTGCTTAAGATAATTTAAGAGAGACAACATAGAACAATAAACCCATAGTAAAAAGAATATTAAATTTATTTTATAAATATTGAAAATAAAAAACCTTGTATAAGTGAATCAATATAAGTCACATATTTAGTATATTTTTTTCATTTAATTTATAAAAAATAAAAATAAACTATTAGATTTTATTAATACCTAGATTTTATAGAGAGTTGGCTCTAGGTGTCAACATCAAGCATAATATTTCCCAACTCTCTAGACATCCAATATAGAGATGCTTCCGAAACTAGAACTATATTAATTTACATTTAAACTTCTAAGTTAGTTTTTAAAATGGGATTAATTGTCATAAACAAAGTAAATCATTTGCTAGAAAATATTAAAAAAATTATTATACTTGAAGAAGTAGTGGACACCTGGCTATTTGTCTCATCTTCTTCATATATATTTTATATAGCTGTCGATCTATATATGCAATCATGCCCTCTATTGTAGTTAAGATTGGCCCAGAAATCATGAAGTACTCTTAGGAAGAACATGGAAATAAAGAGAGAAAAGGGAAGAGATTAGGTCTCAATGTTATAATTTGCTTAGAGTCATAAACCTCACATGTGAATCGCAAGTTGTAAATGTAGCATGCAACACGCAACTTGCAGATGTAGCATGGAACATGTGAGTTATAGATGAGACTTTTGATTCATAAAAGTTAGTTATTATCCTAAATATTTTCTATATTATGGTATTTTCACTTTGTTTTTTACTCCGCGAAAAAAAAAAAAAAAAACTCGTGCTTACAATTAATGTTCCTCATATTACAAGTTTGTTAGAAAAACAAAATTCTTATTCCATAGTTGCTCAAGTGTGGGTCAATAATTGAAGCTTGGTTACCGGATAAAAATTATTTGGGACATATCTCCTTTATACTTCTTATTTTAAAATGAAAAGAATTCATTTTAAATCCATCCTAAATTTATTATTTTTTAATCTATCTATGTCCCTTTAATTAAATATCTTTCTCTTCTTTTTATATTTGCAAAGACATTAACTAAATGCAACCTTATAAGAAAATAAACTAAAATGGAAGGGTGGTCTGGAACAATGCCATATATTGTTTACACACTCACCATTCATTGTGAATTGGAGTAGTGTTTTTCTTCTTCTAATTTTCTTTTTATTTTGGTTCCTTAACTTCTTTTTTCAATGATTGTGTCCTTTAATTGAAAAAATAATAGCCAATTGCTTCAAATTTGTTGGCTACGGAAAAAATTAAAAGAAAGTGGGTCAACCTAGAAAAGGTGCCAAAAATAGCTGGTGTGTTTAAAGTTGGAGCAAAATGTACAATTTAGTCATTCAATTTCCATAATTAGAACTTTTTGGTTCCTTAAGTTTTTCTACATTGAATTTTGGCAACAAAATTTATTTTTATTATTTTTCAGACCTTGATATTTTAAAAGAGAAAAAGTTTTACTAGATTACAATATGCAGAGAGAGACAGAGAGAGGAACACCTCAATTTTAAATTTTAAATTTGATTTTATAGCTCTCAATTTACTTCCATATTTAATTTAATTTGTGGTCAATTAAGACCAATCAAGGCCCACCCAATAAGATAATAAGGGAAGGAATAAGAAGGACAAATTATCCAACTAGATTACCTTATTATAATCATGTCCATTACTCCATATGTAAATTTAACGTATTAATTCGAGTTAATGTAGTATGTTGTCTTTTTATTTCACTCTCTTAATTTTTTTCCTGATTTAATCATTTATCAATTTTTTTTTTTATATATATTTAAGCTAGGGTTAGACAAGGTTAAAACAACAGTAGCATGAATTGTTTTTTAACTAGATTATTATGTGGCGAATACTTAAAGAAAAAAAACTAAATTGAGAAAAAAAATAAAATAAAACTACAATGAAAGCTTGTAAAAAATAATAAATAAAGCTAGTACATAATAGAATTATGAAAATAAAAAAAAAAATATGAGAAAATCTTGAAATAGAAGATAATTGCAAAGCTTTAAGAATTTTATTTTTTTTTATTGAATTGTATATGATGAGACAATAATACAATCAACATAGTTATCCTTGTATACTAATCTATGATCTAAAAAATTATTTGTCAAACAATTAAAATAATTTTTAATAAGTTATAACTCATCTTTCTAATAGATTTCGAGTTTGAAATATTTATAAATAATTTAAATTGACTTTAGAATTTACACTCTGACATAAAATTACAAAATATTTTTCTTCTATTGATTCACTTATACAAGGTTTTTTATTTTCAATATTTATAAAAGAATTTAATGTTCTATTATTTGTCAAATATTAAACTCTTTTACATTCCCACACATAAACATATTTAATCAGAGTAAAAGGTTATGTTTAAGCATGATTTTGTAATTTTATGTCACATCAAGTTTGCCAAGAAGAGTTGAGCTAGCAAGTCAAGTGGCAGATGCCACCCATACCCAAGAAAGACTCATTCAACCCACAGCGATGAGGCAATCTGCCAGGAAGATAGACGTGCCTTAACTCATTCATTCCACAACTGTATTGGGGAGAGGTAAACAGTAAAAAAGCAAGAATGAAATCTTGGAAGAGAATCTTATCATTAGATGGCAACATGGGCGTCCTTATATTTTGTGTATCCAACAAAATCTTGGCGTTATAGGTCACCGGAGGGGAGTTGTGTCATGGAGGCTCCACCGTCCATCCTCGTGCATGTGGGCTGGTACTGCTCTCTGGGTTTTGTTGCAGACAGGAGTTTTGTTTTCTTTCCTCAACGTTAGAGATAGTTTGTTGTGGCTAATGTGGGCCCTTTTAGAAAGGTAGAGGTAGCATTTCTTATTGGCATAGCCAAATAAGATTTGAAGTCTCAATCTAATCTTGACATCTCAACTTGTGTGCTTCTTTTTTTCTTTGCCTCATTCTCTTCATTTATAGGATCCCAGCTTATATATATATATATATATATATCTTTGTTTAATTCATTTTCACCACCAAAATTACGAGAAAAAGTCATATTATCTTAAACGTGTATAGAACATAGTTGGTGACAAATTCATTTGAAATGCTGGACAAAACTTGACAAGTCATGCAATGTTTACGGAACAAACTAAATACTTGACTGGTGATATGTTTTCTAAACGTTAAAAAAATATCACGAAGACAAAACCCGAAATATATTGAATAATACATGTTTTAGCTATTGAGTGGGTGAAATAGTACATCATATATTTTTATTAAATATCGAGATTATGACATATTGAGTCAAATAAAGTCAACCTCGGCTAACCTGCAAAATCTATAATCTAGATCATGAGATCATGATAACCCTATAAAATATAATTTGAACTAAATCAGGAAGCCCAATTCTCTATTAACAAAATATTGAATGATGAAAATGAAAAAAAAAACTAATTTTTTAAGATGACAAAAAAGGTGACTTAAGTCAACTTAAGTAAACATGCCAGACTCGTGAATTCTGAAATTCAATTCCTAACCAACCAATGCTAAAGGATGAGTGAAAAAAATTCAACCTGAAAAAATGACAAAACAATAACTCGGGTTGACCCAAGTTAATCTACAAAACCTTATTTTCTCTTGTGAGACATTTTTTTGTATTTAATTATATGACAACAAAAACAAACACTAACAAAATTGAGGACCAACCAAATACCGAAAGGTTTGTTTGAACCTGTAATAATCCTATAGAAAACAAACTGAAACAAATTACAAATCCTAATTCAAAATCAACAAAATATTGAAGGATGAAATTAAAAAAAAAAGTAAGAAAAAACTAACATTGAAGTATGATGTTGAAAAAAAAATCAAAGAGAGAAAAAAAGGACCAAAAAAAAATAATCCAAGTCAACCTAAGTTAAACTTCCAAATTCATGACATGGGTGATTACACATAGAAAGCAAATAAAAAAAATTATGAAGCCTTATCTCTAACAGACTTAATTCTCAATCAATACAATGTTAAAGGATGAAGATGAGAAAAAAAATATTCAATTTGAAAAAAATATTCAAAAACCAAAAAAGGGAAACTTTAGTAAGACCTAGGTAAATCCGTTAGACTTTTGATTGGGATCATGAAAACAGTATAACCACAAAGAAAATCAAACCTAAAAAGATTTTGAAACTCAATTCTCAACCAGCCTATATTGAAGGAGGAAAGAGAAAAAAAATCAACACAAGAAAAATGATAAAAAAAAAAGACCTAAGTCAACGTGGCTTAACTTGCTAAACAAAAAAAGAATTATGAAACTCAATTTTTAACTAACCAAATTGGTGATGGATGGAATAAAAAAAATGTTTAAAAAGTACAATAAAAAATAATCAAAATCAATCCTGGCTAACCTTCCAAACTTGTGTCCCAAGTTATGAGACCAATATTAATCCATAGAAAGAAAATAATAATTATGAATGATGAAATTAAAAAAGAATCTAATTTTAGAAAAGGACATAAAAAAAATAACAATTAAAAGAATAAGGACCAAGATTGATATAGGAGATAATTAACAAAGCAAGGAACAAAAACCAAGTGAAGGAGAGAGAAATGAGAAAGGACGAGAAAAAAACCATCAAGACACACCGCAGCCCCAAACACCAACACGCACCATCCTATATAGTAGCCCTCGTCTAGAAAATTAAAAAAAGACCATGGAACAACCCATCTGGTAGTCAAAGGATGGTGCACACACCGGTAAGGCACAAAGGTTTTCCTAACTTGCACGTGTCAACCATTCTTCCCTTACTTGTTTTATTTCATCTCTGATTGTGTTTTGTTTGCAAATTTGATCCTTCAAGACTTATTTGTTTTATATCAATGCAATTGAGTTTTATTTCATGAAAATAAGCATTAACTGCTTGCTGAAATGTTTCCTTGACATCACAAGACCCCTGTATATAGGCAATTGAAACAAACCCTCAAGTCCAATACTAAATAAATTCAATGTAAAATGATCAAATCAAAAAAATAAAAAGTTAAGTCATAAGGAAATAGGATAAAAATTTTGCACTCCCATCCAATTTAGTCTCAAGTGTCAGCAAGAAAACGCAGCTTAACATTTGTCCAGCCTTCAAATCCAGTCCTTATAAATTTAATTGTTTTAAATGAAAACAATTTCAATTAATCTTGACAAACCAAATAATGAGATTTTTCCTCGATATTGTATAATCCCCTAGCCCACGTAGCCTAAATAAACCACCAAGCCTAATCCCAAATAAACACAATATTAAAGAAAAAAATTGAAATAAAAATAAAATCAAAGGGCTAAAATAAAAAAAATTCAAAGGATCAATTGAAAAAAAAAAATGTTAAACACTATTACAATCCATAATATTTTTCTTTTTCGATACAATTTATTTGTCACATCCTTTAGTTCTTTTTTTTTTTCTTGTAATTAAACAGGATAAACCAAGTTATATAGTGTTCTGTGCATATATTTAAGGAACAAGTTTGTTCAACATCATAGACAAAATCCTTATTCCAGTACAATATCATCTATAATCTAATATAGTCCTATCAATTCCAATTTCATCTATTCATCCTATCCATCACAAAGGCATCCCTAGACCAACTTCCCAAGATGTCCATACATTAACAATTTCTTTTCCAATTTATCACTCGTTCTTATTATAAAAAGTAAATTTTTTATAGTTACCAATTTTGTCTCCGTTCTAGTTTCCTAATGGGTGATAAATATTTATTTCATCAAGATTAATTGTAAGATTGTGATGTTGATATGCAATAACCACATTGTATTCTTAGTCTTTCTTTCATGGAATTTTAGGGGTTGTTTAATATCATTTTTATTTTTTCTATCAAATTTTTAAAAAAACAATATATGAAATTTGTTTGTTTTAGTTTTTCTTCTTTGAAAAAAATAAAATTGATAGCAAGTGTTGAAAAAAAAGTGGTTTAAAAGTTTTGACCATGTTGAGGGTTTGGGTAGGGACCTAGTTTGAGTTGCTTGGAATTCAGGCAAGGACATGGTCTGGGGCACTCAAGATTTTTATCAGAACCAATAATGGAGCACTTAAAGATTAGTTTAGGACCAAGTCTGAGGCCTCAAGTGTGGTTTGAGGATTAGGTATGGGGTTAGTTGGGAATCAAATTTGGGTTGCTCGAGGGTTAATCCAAGACTAGGTCTAAGACATAGTGCTAGGTTACATTTACTTTGTATCCCAAGACAAAAAAGACAAATACAAAAAAGATAAAAACATGTTTGATTGAAGAGAGACAAATATAAAATAAATTTGTCTCTTAAAGAGTTTTTTTAATGAAGTTTTGTATTTTTAAAAGAGAAAGTACAATGAGACATGTCTTCTCTATCCCATTATCTCTATCTCTTCTATCCTAAAATAATAACCAAACACTACATTAAGGACTTGGGAATTGGTACAAGATCATGTATGAAGTGCTCGAGTTTTAGTTTAGGACCAGGTATAGGGTGCCAAAGAATCAATTCAAGACTAGAACCAGGGTATTTGTGATGCGGTTCAAAATTAGGTTTGGGGCACTTAAGGTTTATGTTAGGTCTTGATTCTAATCATTTGGATCTCAAGATAATACTTGGTTTAAAGGGCTCATGGTTAGGAATAGGATTAGGCATGGGGATGAGATCTAAATTGGATCGTTTCAGGTTAAAGCAAGACCTGAGCTAAAGATTTCAAGAATCAAATCCATGTCACTTAGAGATTGGGTCTAGAGTGTCTATGTTGTAGACTACACCTCGGTCTAAGTCACATGGGTTTGGGTTTTGAGGTTTAGTGCAAAAAATTCAAAGATCAAGCTAAGATTGAGGACATGGTTTTAAGGTGTAAGGTCATGATTAGGTCCATAATGTTATATATAAGGTTGGGTCAAGGGCTTTTAAGTTTTCAGTATGGGAAGTCCAATGATAAGTCTTGATAATTTGAGTATTGAGATTATGTGCAATTTTTGAAAAAAAAAAAAGGCTAAAACAAAAAAACTAGCCAACTTAACAAGTTTCATATTTAAGAAAAAAAAATATTTAAAACTGAGAAAGAAACCTAGAAATGATATCAAACAACCCTTTACTAACTAATATTAATGTGATGATAAATATTTATGTTTATGTTATATGCAGATGATTATTAGTACCAATTTTTATGTAACAGATAGAATTTTAAGTCAGTTTTGAACATAATAAAAGAATGTGTTAATGTTGCGGATCCATTTTTGAATATCCTGATTGCTTTTTAATTTAAAAATGTAAACATGCTATTTATATTGTAGCCAGTATTTCAAGTCAATTTTTATTTTGAAAAATAATACATTATGGATATGTTTTCATGTATCATTTTTTTTAAAATTGAGAAATAAAAATATATTGTTTATATTTTATAAAATACAATAAGTTGATAAATAAAAAAAAAAGCTATTAATACTAATTAAATATTAAAGTAGAAAGGTAATTTTCATAGTATAAATAACAAATACATGCATATACAAATGTTTTACATTACTATTTTTTTTATTTTAAATGTTTTGATTTATTTTATCTTAATGGCTAAATGTTGTGGCTAATAACAATTGATTATATATATATATATATATATATAGAAACTTCATATAAATACAAATAATTCATATAAAATATAAGATGAAAATAATTTGATATAAATCAAACTAATCCCTTTAACATATCTTGCAACTTAAAAAATATATAAAAAGTTCAATCACTATTTTAAAAACAAAGTTAATTCAATTTATTTAAGAAATACAAGAGATGACATAAATCAATATTTAAATGGAAATAATTATGAAAGGGTAAAAAAATAAAAATAAAAACATAAAAAAAGTCAAACGTTGATGGGTTAGGCCCACACACATGGCCTTAATAAAAACAAGCTCATATATGCCTAAGGCTAGAAGCCTAAGCCTACACTTGTTTATTTTTTTTTTTCCGTCAAGGGTGGTCCACTCTTGTATTTTTTTTTTAAGGCAAGCAACAAGTTGTTTTTTTAGTCATCTCTAGTGACGGCAAACTTAAGGTCGATATTTTTGGAATCTAAAAACCCAAATTTTAGCTTATTTTTATATGAAAACACCATAAAAACCTCAAAAAATATTTAACTACTCTAAAACACCCTAAAATCCTCTAAAAATAAAAATTAACTGAATCAAAATATATCAAACGAAACACAATATTATGTGAACCCTCACGAAATTTAATGGAATTCGCGACCCCAAGATCAATGTATTGAACTTCTTAGCCCTAAACCTAGTAACTAGACCAATTAGAACCTCCAATGGATCATTTGATAGTTAGATCGCATCGCAATATACTTTTTCTATCATGTTTAAAGGTAACAACTACCTTTATTGAACTCCTCTCAAGAAAAGAAATCAATTGTTACAAAGATCATCCTTTTTATGGTCAAAATATGGCTAGCTAACAACTTCCTCTCTCCTTTATTTTTTTTTGGAGAATCTCTCTTTCATCTCTCAAACTCGCAGATTGAAAAATAAATAAGATAAACTTTTAGATCAAAATAAAAAAGTCAAAAACTTTGAGATTAATCGTATATTTTCTTTGTCTTTAACACAATGGTCCTCTTTCTTTTAATTTTATCATTCTACTATATTTAATTTTTTTTCCTCATAAATTTATGACAAAAGGAGAAAATTAAAAAAAGTATGTGGATGAAATATAAAAAGAGAAGAAAATGAAAGAATAAAAAAGTGTGAGAGGTAATGAACCTTCACTATTTAGTTCCTTTAGTTGTTTGTATAACTTGTTGTTGCAAATTTTTAAATAGATAAGCCATAAATGAAAAATAAATTTCAAAGGGTAATTTGAATAATTAAATGATATAGGTTTGGTAGAAATAAAAAGAAAAGGAAAGTAATGGTTGGATCTATAAAAAAGAAGAAGAAGAACTGTTGGATCATTATCAATTTGGAAATCACCTACTAATTATAAAGAAAACTATGAGGTGAATTTTTCACGCTATAGACATGGGCATTGTGCACTCTCTTATAATTCATTGTGGATTAGAGCGGTGTTTTTTTTCTTTTCTTTTCATTTTCTCATTTTGGTCCCTAAATTTTTGTTCATCGACTAAGTCCTTTAATTGGAAAATCAATAGCCAATTGCTTCCTAACATGACTAAAAGATTGATGTTTTCTCCCAAGTGTAGGAGTGTCGAAATAATAAATAACCTGGCAAGACCAGAATCGAACCACAGGAAAATTAATTGTATAAATTATAAATAACAATAATAACAACAATAATAATAACAATAATATTAGTAGTAGTAGTAGTAGTAGTAGCAGCAGCAGCAGCAGTAGTAATCAAGAAGAAGAAGAAGAGAAAAAAGTTGATGAGAATTTTAAAATGGAAGATCAATGTGATAATTAAACAATGATAAAAACAAGTATCAAGGTTAGGATCCACTAATGATATTTCAAAACAAGTATAAGTATAAAAATCTTATTACTCAACTAGAAACATATACAAGAAGATTCCAATCGGATGATTTGTCATTAATAGCTCATTACAAATTGTTAACATGATCATATTAATTATCTTATTTAAGTAACACCAAACTTTTAAATATTGTAAGGAATTCATGATGCTAACTTATGTTAACAACAAATCAAGTTCCTTTCATAGCATAAGTGTAGGTAATACTATACGGTTGAGCTATGAGAGTGCGAAGCATTTGTTGTACCAAGTTTATCAACACAAATTTAGATTAACCATTTAACCATTTTACAAGCAATGTATTAAGAATTAGTACGATAAAAAAGATAAGACATGTTAATATTAAATATTAACATTATACTTGTTCTACACTAATTAGTATAACTTTTCACCTTGACATAATAAACTTAGCTAAACATAATAAAAAAAGAAACATAAATAAACAAAATAAGAACATAAATAAGATACAAGTTAACTAAGTAAAGGAAGGAAATGAAAAAGCATAAACAAGGTATTAATGAAAGCAAAACTTAAGAATTACAAAAAAATATATATAAAAAGAGAGAGCAAGAGCAAGTTCTTGATCTGAACAACCAAGATGCCTAAAATGCATGGCAAATCCTTTTATAGGCCAAAATTTGGAACTATTGATTTGATGACTAATTGTTGAGTGGGTGACCAACTCTTGATTTGATGAAAATCCTTATCTTCTTGTATGAATAAAATGTCATTGCTAACATCATAATTGAAACCACCTGTACTCATGAAAGTTCTAGGAAACTGTCTTATCTTTCCAGAAAAAAAAAATTAAGGTCATTTGGACTTCTAGAACTCGAGATATGGGTTGAACACTGAACAGTGTCTAGGCTACAGGACAGATTCAGACTTCTCTGTTGTTGCTATAATTTGGACTTGAAAATAGCCTTTTTAAATCTGGACTCCAACATGAAAGTTGTAGGGCCTATGTCTTACCGAATCTATTCAAAAAATTGAGGTCATTTGGACATCTAGAACTCGAGATATGACCTAATTACCGAATAGTGTTCCAGTTTGGACTTCACCAACATCTCTTTTCTAAATTTGACCCTCTCTTTGTCCTTTCAATTTCAATACTTAAACTCATCAATCAATCCTTTCATTTATGTGATAGGCCTGCATTTTAAGATGATTTACCATAAATTAAAGGTATCTTATATTATTAGTATGTTATTATAAAACATGCTTTAGTTAAGGAGTTATTGATATTTCAAGTGCAAAATGATGATATAAAACCTTGATAAAAATGCACTTTTAAGTACTAATCACTTCCTTTTTGTTGGTCATGGGAAAAATTAAAAGAAGAATGACGAATATAGAAAAGGCACTGAAAATGAGTGGGTTTGAAGTTGGCAAGAAAATTTCAATTTAATCCGCTAACTTTCTAATTTGTACCCATTTGGTTCCCTGATTTTTTTGCAATTCAATTTTGGTATAAAATTTTATTTTTATTTTTTTAGTTCATAGCATGATAGGAGAGAGAGAGAGAGAGAGAGAGAGAGATCGTTAGATTTTGGTGATGAGAGATAAAGTCATCGTTTCACACCATTTTTTACCACCAAAATGGTTGTCCATGGTGTCTACAATATGCAATGAGATGAGTTTGATGGGGGTTGCTTAGAGTTTCAATGTAACCTAAAAAAATAAATCCAAATCAATGGAAGATCAAATCTAAATTAGTTTGATTTTGAGTTTTTTTGAATCTTTTTTTGGAGGTTTTTTTAGGGTTGATGAACTGGTTTTTAAAAGTTTTAAAGGTGTTGGTAAGGTGTTTTGGGTTTAAATGACTTTAACATAGGGTTTTAAAGCGAAAAAACCTATAACCTGATTTTTAAGCCATCATAGTGGTGGCTAGAATTTGGTTAGTAGACCCACATATCATCTGTCTTAGTAGGTGATGTATGTGCCTATTTTTTATAAATAAAAAGGGTGGATGACAGGTTATTCTCCCTTTTAAAAGAAAAAAAAATAAAATCGGACTTAGACGTGCTGGCATGAGCTTAAAGGCCCACATGTCTGGGCTCTCCCTTTTAAAGGCCTAGACATTCTGGGTGGGCCCGCACACTTGGGCTCCTTTTTTGGCTATTTATATTTAGGTTTAAATATAAATTTAAGAAAGATAAAATTTAATGGAACCCGGTTGAGTTCATGATCTGGATTGCAGTTTTGACAGGTTAAGCCACAATGTCTAGGCTATTTTTTGTTGTTTAATGCTTTTTTTTACCTCAATTTAAAATAAAAATACAATTTCACCATTTATTATTGTGATCTATTTTTATTTAATTTAAAATTAAAAAAAAATTCATCATTTGTTATCAATGATTTACTTTTACTGTTTTAGTTTATCTTGCTTGTCCTGGTTTTTTTTTCCTTTTAAAAAATATTTTGAGTGTTGATTTTCACCAACAACAATCAGAATTATTGAGGATTAACTTCTTTTTTTTTATTTTTTTATAAGATTGTCTTTTGTGTGTTTCGTAGGTCAACCTAAATTAACATAGATAAATCAAATAAATATATAATTATATATATATATATATATATATATATATATTATTCATTGATTTGAATTATAGTTGAAAATTTTTTGAATAAATGATCAACTATTCCTAGATATTTGTTTTTATTTCAAAATAAAATTATGTACGGCCTGCAACGTAGCTTAAGAGTAATTATATATGGGCTTGTGTGGAGAGGTGCGAGACTGCTCCCCTACAGTCAATTTTCAGGCCAATTTTCTTTACTAAATTTAATGATATCAAGTTCTTTACCAGTTTTGTAGTTAATCCTATGTTTTAAACTTTTGCTGTTTTTGATATGTTCACCAAGACCTGCATGGGCCATGCCGGCACCTTCCTTGTGCGCTCACATGCCTTGCTCAAAGAATGTTTGCGTTACATAGCAAAATTTAAGTGCGATTGTGAAATTGAATATCATATTATAACCTTCTTTGTATTTAAGATGTATATTGTATTTTTTATCATAAAATAAGAAAAATACATCTGATATAGTTATATCATATAACTTTATGCCTTAAGAATATTTTAATATAGTCTCGAGTTCTTACACCTTCGAATTTGATCTTCTCATAAATTATTTTTAAAATAGAAAAAAATTTAATACCTTCATCATTTACAAGATAAGTAAGAAGTTGCTCTATATTTTAGAGAATATATATTATTATAGGAATGGTGGAGTTAGTCAACGTAAGTGTAATATTTCAAGCATATTATTTTTCAAACAAACTATTCTATTGGGGAAAAAAAAAAAAAAAAAAGTCCAGTAATAAAGGGACCCAAATCCCAAAATCGAAGTGGTAAATTCCATGCAGGTGTGTTAGGGACAATCCGAAGAACACACATTAGGGCCAAAAAGCTGCAAAGCCAGCAAGGGATTACCTAAAATGAAACAAACAAGCAAAGGTGGCATTGCCTGCTTACACTTGTCTCTTAGCTCCTTTTAGAAGATTTAGCACATAATTTAGAGAGAGAAATGAAATCTGACTGAGAGAGAAAGAAAATGAGAGTGAGTGAGTGAGAGAGATCCTGAGAGTAGGTGTAGGAATGAAAAGAGGAGAGTGGAGCGAGAATTTGGGCATAAGAAAAAATCGAGAGAAAAATGTATCTGATATTCTTAAATAGTGCTTTAGATTTTGCATGGTTTGAATTTTTCTACCACTTAATTTTTCTTTAAGTAATCTGCTTCTCCGACAATAAGATATGAGAAAAATCAGAAACCTCCTCAGATTCTCTCTCTCTACACTTCCAAGTCCCTACTTTGTTTCTCTCTCCCTCTCTCCCTCTCCCTCTCTAATTTTCTAGCTTGAAGGCTGGCTAGGTTGAAGGGTTTTTGCTCTCTCTCTCAATCATACCGATCTTGACACCATACCTTGCGAGATTTTTGGTAATCTTTTTCTGTTTGTTTCCTTTCTTTCTTGAAACTGGGTCCTTAAAGTTGTCTAGATTTTGCTGTTGTAATCGTCAGATTTTGATTTCATATTATGGTTTCTTCCAACTCACGATTTGGACATGTTGTCTTTTTCTCTCTCTAAATCTTTGTATCTGGCTTCTTTAACTTCTTCTGAAACTCTTTCCTTTATAACAAGACTAGCCGAGGAAGAGCAATACATATAGTGGTGCGGTATTATTAATTAGTGCTAGCAGCTGCAGCAAAATCAAGATTTATTGTGTGTGGCTGTCTAAATCCTTGCATGTTGATGGCAAGAAAGTTCCAAGAAGAGAAGAGCAGAAACAGGAACAATGGTATATATACTGACACTAGCATGGAAAGTGAGGGTGATGTCTTCTTCTTTCTTTTCTTTTTATTAGGGTTTCCTTTGAATTATTGAAAACTTTCTTTTATGGAAGATAATTATAACAATGGCTCAAGAAGAACAAACCAAGAAATGTAACACTAGTAGTAATGGTAATGGTGATGGTGGTATTAGAAGTGGCCACATTAGTAGATCTTGTAGGAAGCACAAGCAAAAGAAAGTGCCACAAAGAGGGCTTGGTGTTGCACAACTAGAGAAGATGAGACTAGAGGAGCAACAGAAGAACGATGTCTCTGTAAATCTGCCTTCTCCAGGTCCTATATCACAAATTAAGCCTTCCAATCTCTCTCTGCCAATTCCAAATGTTTATGAATCTCGTTCTAATTCATCATATTCTTCCTGAATCTTCTCATCTCCAAAGTCAATGTTTAGGCCCCAAAATATAGAACTAATCAACTCAAACAGTACTATTCCATCGGAAAATTCGGTGGGGTGGCAATCAGTTGCTGTTCAAGGGCAAAAAACTATGCCTAAGATGTGGAATTCTAGTGATTACAATCTTGAAAAGGAAAATTGTGGGGTTGATTGCACTTGTTTCGGCCGAATTTGAATTTACCTTATGAATCAACCCCATTTGGCCTCTTCCTAGTTTGATGCAAAGAGCACAGCAACATCGACAACATTCTTCTTCTTCTCCATGCTCAATGGTAACTAAATACGTGTGTGGTTTCTTATTTTCTTTCTTAAATTTAGTGTGATCTTTTTTTGTGTAAATCCTAAATAATCTTGCTTTGCCTTGTATATTTCGTGGAAATTGTGTAGGTAAATGCCTCGTCAGGAAGTTCATCATCATCTTTGCAAAATCCTCAGATGGAGCCCCCTTCAAACCAAAGTTATTATGACAACTATATACCTGTTTGGATAGAGGAAGAGAAGGTGATTTAACTCTTCTCTTAATCAGTGAGTTAATGAATGCAATAGTACACTTTAACTCATTATATATTTTTCTTTAGTTTTTATTATAATCAATCAAGATTTCTTTTTAACAATAATGCTTAATACAATTCGAAGGGGGGAAAAAGGAACACACCAATTTGTAAATGTGCTGGTGGGAAATTTTTATTGGTTTTGAATTGAATGAAAATAATGGGAAGCATTTCTTATTTGTGAATTTGTTTCATCACATCTAAGTATAGATGGTTGGCAAGAAGAGACCGCATCCCTTTTCGCTAGGCTATCCACCAGGTTCTTCTTTCCACTGCTACAAGTGTCCCACAAATACCTCATTTGGCAATGGAGGCTTGTATAATTTCAGTTTCAGCAGCCGAAATTGCAGGTTTTTTTCTTATTCTTCATGGCATCCTTGAATATTCTACTTTACAAGTGTTTTTATTGTATACTCCTGTGCCCATACTTTAGAGAAGACTCCTCCTGTTCTACTTGTATCTTGGAGCCCACTTCAAAGAAAATCATCGAAGAAAATGGGGCATGCAATGTAGATTTCCTCGCTCCAGCCCCTCCTCCTGCTACAACTTTGACATCTACAGACTTCAAGCTCATGCCTTCAGATTATCTGGACTTCCATAACTTCGAATCCTTTGATTTCGATTCACTGCCGTATCAAGTGAGATTGCTTAAACAGCAAACCATTTCACTCGTTTTGTTTTTTGTATTAAGAAATATTATCCACTTACTTTTCTTTTCTCTCTCATGAATTTGTTCAAGGGTAACGTGGAAGATCGAATTCTCCAGCAGCCAGGAGCAATTGTACCAAATCAACAGCAGACCTACTATTGCTTCCTTCCCCCAGCAATAATGCAAATTGGCCATCCAACAAAGTCTAGCAGCGATTACACTGGTGATGAAGTAGGAGAAAATATTGATTTGAATTTGAAGTTATGAACACCTACATAAAGTAGCTTACTTTTTCGTCGTTTTCTTCTCTCTTTTGCTCATCTCATGTGCTATCTGAGGAAGGCCAGCTGTTTCTCTCCATGAGACTATGTAGTAGGCAGTCCTCGACTCCCTTTTCCCATTAATAACTTTTGAAGAAGAGTGAATATGTATAAATATGGATTTGTGGCTAAGAGTTTGAAAGGGACCCCTAAATCTTGGCCATGTGAGGGCAAGAGAGAAGAGAGAGACTGGGGAGGTTAGGAGGTCTGGATTTGTATTTTGATGACCAAGTGATGAATTTGGCCTTGGGTTTCGGGATTTCTTTCCTTTTATCCTTTTTTTTTTTTTTTTGGCGTGTGTGTGAGTAGAGAAAGCACTTGATTAGGGGTCACTTGCAAACTCTTGGCTATATATATACATATGATTGAGTAAATAAGTGTTGATTTTAAATATTTAAAAATGAAATGGAACATGGAAATAAGCTGATATAAGAATGATTATTGAAAAAATATTAAAAAATTATTAAAACGTATTTCTGGTAATTAAAAATTATTGAAATAAACATGAACTTTGGATCAATTTGGTACAAAAAGTCATGTAAAAACATAAAAATAAAATCGAGTATTGTTCATAGAAAACATGCTATCATGATTTGAGATGCTAGACTAGAACTTAAAACAAATTATACAAGAAGAAGAAATAAAGGAGGAGAGATCCAGCCACCACCAATGGCAACCGGACAGGCAGCTTCGGTTAGAGCCGCCATGAATTATGAATTAGGGGACTGCTTCTAAAATACCCATGGTGTTTCTCGTAACATCGTTTATGGTAAAAGATGGAGAGCCTAGTAAACATTTCGTTTCAAATTATTTTTTATTTAAAAATATAATAAGATAATATTTTTTATTTTTTTAAATTTATTTTTGACATCAATCATTTAAAATGAATCAAAAATATAAAAAAAATATAAAATTTTTAAATTTTAAACAAATCAAACAAACCACCTACGTTAAATTCATTTTAAGGCTGAAAATGAGTTTTAAAAGGATCTTAGGTTTTTTTATTTTTTTTGTGTGAAAAATGATACTTTTTAATTAATTTATTTTTTTCAATCATTTATTCTAAGTTAATTTTCTCCTTGGAGTATTTCAATCTTTAGTGATGTTTTCTTAACCAACACAACTAAATTTCTACTGCTTAAATAATAAGCCCACAACAAAGTTAAAGCGTCGACAAAGTTTTCTAACTTATAATTTATGTATACTAACCCTAAGTAAATATTCAATTCATCTTATTCTTCGTCATCTTTTTTCACACTTTCAATAAAATCGTCTCACAAAAGTATTTTTATTGTAATAATGTTTTCGTTGATGATGTCGGAAGATGCTGCATGTCTCCCCTCACACGACAACCTCTCCTGGGAATTTTTCGTGTGGTGTCTTTTTCCACTTTTGTTCTGTTTAGCTGGAGCATTAATCAATCCCTCAAGATTAGTAAGGAAATTGCCAAAATATTCTTATCAGGTGAATCCTTGTTTTGCATCCATTAGAATCCCTGTCCTGTTTGTGTCTTGCTTAGCTGTTAAAAAGGGAAAAAAACCACAGCAAAAGATGAGGTTATGCAGTAGCAGATCAAATCATGAGGGAAAAAAAAAGGGAGAGAGGAAGCGGGCAAGGGTTGTTTTCCAGGAGGGACCGGAGCTTTGAAGTCTGAAAAAGCACAACTGTAAATAGGAAATGTCACAAGAAAATAACAAGTACAATGTCTTCTGGATCAGCTCATGTGTCCAACAAGATTCAGAATCACGCTTGTACAGCCAAAAAACACTCTCATAAAAGTCCATATGTTCGCTATCAAACAGGAAAACAGGAACCATCCCACAAGATCAAACTGCGAGCCGTGCTCTGATTGCAACCTGCACAAACCTATGACCAACCCAAGACATAATCAAGAACATAGACCAGTACCAGAGAGAATGGATACAGGAAGAAAGCCAGAAAAGAGGTCCAGAGAGGAAATGTGGTACGGAAGCTGGCGAAGGCGCCCATCACGACGCACACAATACAAATAACCAGCACTTCAGCTGAGAAGTCCCAGGTCAATTCCCTGAAGTAAACAAGGGCCAAGAATACTGCTAGGCAAAGGACATTATTCATGGTGACTGCCCCATATAGCTGCAGTAAGAAAAGCCATCAAGGTCAGAATTCAAAAAAACCGCAGTTTCTTTTATGATTGCATGATTATATACTAACGTAAGACTGCAAGATGCCTCCTAAGAATGTAAGCAAGGCACAGAGTTATCTCTGAAATCAAACAGAGGATTGTTCTTTGTTTATTTTCATCTCCTGTAATAAAGGCAAGTCATTTCAAAGGCAACCTCTCAGAAAGCACAACTACCATCCATACTATGAGCCTCCGTAAGTGGTTCATTGAGCTTGTGCTTCTTAGGATATCCCATTTTTTTACTACCATGAAAATGGTTAGAGCTGTATGGGGGGTTTTTAGACAGGATACTGCATCACATGCCAACTGAAATGAGTTAACATTTAGAGGAGATAATGATAATGCAAGGAACCATCTCAAATTGAAATGCATTCAGCTTGGAAATAGAAATCAAGAACAAGTTCAGAATAGCACTGTGCTTTTGATGCTGCCTCCTCCTTGAAGACTGTACTCGAAATTTTTCTATTTTAGATTGAAATGTGACCTTTTAAATAGCTGTGAATGCCTACAGTGAATTACAATCAACTTTAAAGAGCAGGAAGCTGAAACACCGGGACTGGTAAGTAAGAAACACACCTCAGAAAATGTTAACGAGGCAGTGGTGACTTTCTTACGGCTAGCGAAAATGATTGCTGACACAGCTTCACTAGAGTTGGTAGCCAACGGAAGAGCAATAAATGAGATGAAGAAAGTAGGAATACTTGTTGCATCAGAGAAATTGTCAACAGCATCCACAAGAGGATCCGCAAATGCAGCAGCAATAACAGCACCAGCCAACAACATCAGCGATGCTTTGAAGGACGTCCACCTGGGGTTTTTGACTCCCTCATCACTCTGTCCCTCCTCTGGTTCCTGAGGCCTCAATAGAGCGTGTGCTTTCTTTGTTTTCTGCACGAATTACAAAATCAAATGATCATATGATACTATGGCACTAAGGTGAGCCACAATACTGCCACTTACATCATGAAAGTTATCCAAGTACTTATGTGTCCGGGGACCAGGGTCAGGAGAGCCACCTCCTACACGCATTGCCTTATCATGCCATTTTTGGATACCATTACTGAACTCGGTCTCATCAATATAATTATCATTAGAAGTGTCAAAATCTTTCATTAATTTAGAAACAGCATCATCCTTGTCGAAGTCTATCTCTTCAAACCGGATTCCTATGACCAGTGCCTTTAATTCAGAAGCAGAAAGTCTATCATCACCATTCTCATCAATAGTGCGGAACAACCTGGCATGGTATATACATTAGAAAATTACAAATTAAAAGAGGTATAGATTGAAAGCCAAAGACTATCAGTTCAGGCGTAATGGAAGCATGGAACTGACTTTTTTACGACATCTGTATCCAGTGAACCGTCATCAGTCAAAATCCTTAAATGCTTTAAAATTCCTGACATCACAAGTTTGTGCCTTGTATACTTAAGTTTTCTCTCCTGGATCCAAGGCTGAAAGACCTGTCCGATATAATATCAAGGGAAAAACATTAATTTGGCAAAAAGCCCCAAAAACAGATCGTAGAAGGCTAGATTGTAGCATCTGATAACACACAGGCAGGCACCAAATACACATTATCTGACTCAATTATCACAAGAACCCAAGCCGCAGTATCTAACATTTGGGCCTTAAAATTTAACTACTAAATAGGGCAACTCAGTCGATTCCTAACCTATTTTAAGCAAGGGAAAACACCAAAGTAGTATCAAGTTCAAACATATATTGTATGGCTGTCCGACAATTGTTAAAAACATTACTAGCAATAAATTTCTTCGGTGACAAAAAAGAGAAAAATTGAAGTAATTATTTGCACAATATAGCATGCACAATCTTACATTGGTATATTCAACTAATCCACCCTAACAAACGTGCAACATTGTAAACAAATCACAGACCCTAGAACGGAGAAAACATACACTGGTAGCTAAATTTTTTGCACTAGCTTAGAGCAATAAGCCATTAATTACCTAGAGCAAAAACTGCAAAAAAAAAAAAAAAAAAAAAACAAAGTTTCTACGAAGCTTACAGATATTCACACTCTAGATTTGACTAAAACTTGCAAATTGCTCGGGTCTACTGAAAATAAACTAGATTTACCAAATAACCGCCTGGCTCTTAAAATTCTGGTCTAAACTAGCAAGAAGTGACACCTCAAAAAACAAGAAGTCTGATGATAAGGGGTCTATTCATACTCCTTTTCCAAAACCAGATTCGTTGGATGTGAATTTCTCACAATATGGAAAAGAAAGTGCTTTGGTTTTGAGCACATTTTCATTGAAGCAGCAACTGGAAACTCGACAAGACACCTTATCCAGCAAGTCACCTTCCAAGAGGTGCATGTCAGTTTAGGATGCAGCTCACTCACATGATGACAAACAGTATATATACTATGTTCACAGAGTACGGAGTAACACTGAGGCCCTTAAAGGCTACCACTAATCAAGAGGTTGATTTCCAGATTAATTTGTCAAGTACAAAATCATTAAATGACATTTGTAGAATTCTGAATATAATGAAACTTGGAGGACTTATTAGGTCTCACGAGGGTATCAAAAGAATCTAAACTTAATATGCATCAACGTTGGAAACTGCGCAACCATAGAGATCAAGACTTTATGATAATTTTAGTATGCATGTCATCCTTAACCAAATAAAACCAAATAAACTTCATCGATCTTTGAAATTACAACATGTTACTGAACCTAGCAACATTTGCAATGTCAAATTTGTTTAGGCATAATAATGTCAAATTGTAGGGGCCCCAATCTAGAGAGGTTATATTAAGAGAAATGATAACCTAACTGCGTTATTAGAAACACAAGGGACAAGCTCAAAACTATGCTTCCCGAGCATACCGAGTTCAATTATAAACATAGGCTCCTATTTCAATGAACTACAAAATATGAAAGCATGTGGAATGCCCGTTTAGTTCCTGCCAAAAATATGCAGCCAAAAGCAAGCCTTTGTAATTTTATGGGCTACAAAGAAGAGGGGACTGCAACGAGGTAGCTTTTAGCTTCTGAATAAAAAAAAAAAAAAAAACAGGTTAATAAAATCTACAAACCAGGCACACAGGAAAGAAAAATAGTTACCTGGTAAAGACAGTAAGTTATCAAGATAGCAAGAGATAAAATTAGCCCAATCAAGACTGCTAAGTGCCTTCCTGAAGTTGAATGGAGGGTTTGCAGTAGTTGAACAACAATAAATGGAAGAACAGATATAGCCATTATTCGTGCAGCATAGCATGTCCAGATATCAGTACTAACTCCACTGCCTGCAAACATGGATAAATTATTTTGAGTATGGAGGCATCTAGTATATTCGACCACAATTTTCATACTGTTTCACATCACAGCTCCAATTGTAATCAATGCAATAAATTTGATAATGAATGTGCAATGCTTCAGAATGATATTTGTTTATAAAATTGGCATACAAGTAACCATGTGATTACTTCAGAATTTGATGGCTTCCATTATCAGTATAATGTTTCACATTTCACAACCCCAGCCCCTCCCCCTCTCTTTCAATTTCTGTAGGATTTAAATCCCTCCCCCCATCATTCCTTTCATACATCTGCTGCTAAGCTCAGCTCCCTCTGAATATTACATTTTATTTCTGATTTTCACTCATCCTTTCCCTTCCTGTACTGTCAATAGAATGCCATTAATTATGCCCGGGTAATAGCTGTTAATTTAGGTTGTATACAGAGGAGGAGATTTAGCTTACTATGTACAGATTCCTAAAATCAAAGCATGTCCAGATTTAAGTTTCTTTGTATAACTGGTAATCTTGCCTATATAATGAAAGACCTTCTAAAGAGAGGACAATTCAAACCATTCTGTTATGGTTTCAGAGTCATTCTCTAAGAAATCTTAGTTCTAGTTTTTCCAGTCATAGCCTTAGTACTTATGGAGAAGTTAGATATTGTTTGTCAATTCTGATAGATTCACTAGCAAAAATTATGTTGCTTGGGAATTTCAATTGGAGACCTTCCTAAAGGAATAAAGAGTTGTGGGGACATATAATGGCAAGTAGCAAAAGAGGATCTACTGCGGAAAAGCCTCTGACCAACAAGAAAGCTTGGGATGCCAAAGATAGTAAAATCATGTCTTGGATTCTTGGTTCTATAAAGCCACTTCTTATCTCTGCGTCCTCATAGGTCTGCAAATGCTATATGGAATTATCTCAAGCAAGTCTATAACCATGACAACAAGTTAGGTGTTTCCGGCTTGAGTTGGCCATTGCTAACTATACTTAGGGGGATCTATCAATTCAAGACTACTACTCTGGTTTTCTAATTTTTTAAAATGATTATTCTGACCTTGTTGCAACCATGGTCTTTATAGTATAGCACGTACACAAAACCAGCCAAAGAGATTAATTTCTAATGAAATTGAGGCTTGACTTTGATTCTATTTGTGCCTCTCTAGTAAATAGAGATTCTATTCTGACTTTGGAGGTCTTTTATGAGAACTCTTGCCTGACAAACAACGCTTAATACTCGAAATATTATGGAGCAGTCTCATGTTGCTTCTAATATTGTCTCAGTTGCCTATGATGCTTAAGGCAAGGGCATGGGTCGTGACATGAGCACCATATAATGCTATAGTTGCAAGAAATATAGCCATAATGCTCCCAAGCAACATGGTCTATCATGCTATCCTCAAGAGTTTTTTAATTACTGCAAGCAATCAGAGCACATTATTAAGGATTGTACTATTCATCCTTAACACTTCAACAAGGTCTATCAAGTTGTTGTTATTGGTGACTTATAGGGGTGAGCAAAAAACCTGATAAACTGATTAAACCGAGAAAACTAGAAAAAAAATAACCAAAAAAAAAAACATAATTAACCGATTGAAAAATCACAAAAAATTTCCGGTTCGGTTTGGTTTTGGTTTCTAAAGTCTGAAACCGATTGAATCGAACCAAATCGGTTCAACTAGCCAGCACTTAAAAAAAACCAAGTATAAATAGGATGTTTTCTAACCCTAAAGTAACATTCAGCCACTGCCCACCCCCTCCCTTTGCTCTCAACATATCTCTCCCCTCCCTTTACTCTCTGCATCTCTCCTTTTTGATTTTTCTCCCCTCCCTTTACTCTCTGTAAACCTAACGTTACACTTTATGGGGTGCATGCATAAAGTTACTGAAGGATATTCTTATTCAAGCTCTGAACAAAAGCTCATTCTTTTCTCTATCGTACTCTCATCGGAGTGACGGGGAGGTATCGCCTTAACTCTCTTTCCGGACCTACTCATCGAAAGATGCCCAAGCTCTTTGATAGAAGAAGCTTCAAATGCGCAGTTAGGACAAAAGGTTGTTTGCAAGAATAGGCTTTAGGACTTTATCAAAGGGAATGATTGGACAAAGACAAGTATATGGCCTCTAGTTTGACAACACAGTGAGATTTGTAATCATGCTTGTACAATGTTGATGTTAGAAAAGTGGTGCTCATGGGCTTGGCTCCTCTTGGTTGTGCTCCCCACTTTTTGTGGCTACACAATAGCAGAAAGAAATGGAGATGATGAGAAAAACCATAGGGATTTTTTTGGGACTGGGAACAAATTTTGTTTGCAACTGAAATAGTTTCGGTTTGAACCGGTTTGGAAGGGAAAAAAACCGAACCAAACTGAAATTAATCGGTTTGAACCCGTTTTTGGTTTAGTTCGGTTCAAAATGTTTTTTAAAAAATCAGTTTGATTGTTTATTTTGGTCCAAAACCAAACCGAACGGAAAATGCTCAGCTCTAGTGACTTACAGCCAACTATGCTTGCTATTGTAACTTCTGTTGTTGGTTTACAGTCTCTAGCACCTTTTCTAACTCAGGAAACAATGCAAGAAATGATTAAGTGTGCATTTTCAGCATTGGGTCTTCAAGGTATTGGTTCTTCATATCTCTTTTAGATCTTACACTCGGATGCTTCTAATCATATGAATAATACTCTAAATGATTTAAGTAATGTGAGAGAATATTGTGGCTCTTCATATATTCAAACAGCCAATGGTAGTGCTCTCCCCAATATAGCAGTTGGTGATGTATCTTCTTACTTTAAGGATGTTCTTGTATCACCTGAATTTAGTTTCTTTTAGCCAACTTTGTGGTCCAAAATTATGATGTACATCTTACTCCTGGTGGTTGTGTTGTGCAAGATCAAATGTCAGGGTAGTTGATCGTGAAGGGGCCAAAGCATGGACGTTCTTTTTATCTACAACTATCTATTTCACAAAGTTTACCTTTTTTCTCTGTACTATCTTTACCTTCTAAGGTTCTATCTAATATGTTGAAATTTGGTCTATTGGATAATAAAGAGTATTCTTTTTTCATTGTGTTTCCTGATTGTGCAACTTGTAAACTTGGCAAAAGTAAAACTTAACCCTTTCCTTCAAAAGGAAATAGAGCCACCTATAGTTCTGAGATCATTCATAGTGATGTTTGAGGTATTAGTCTTATTATTTCTCATGCCCAATACAAATATTTTGTGACAATCATTGATGACCACATCAAATATACATGGGTCTATTACTTACAGCACAAATCAAAAGTTTTTCATATGTTCAAACTTTTCTTAGCTCTTGTTGACACTCAATTTTCAATTGATGTTAAAATTCTTTGGTCCGACTCAAGTGGGGAATATACATCTCATGTGTTCCAATCCTTCTTGCAATCTAAAGGTATATTATCTCTCAACATTCTTGTCAATATACTTCACAACAAAATAGAGTAGCTGAACGAAAAAATCGTTATCTTCTAAATGTTGTCGGAACCATGCTCATTAAGTCTTCAGTTCCTTCTAAGTTTTGGGTAGAAACACTTACCACAACAACCTTTCTCATAAATTGATTGCCTTCCCCAGTTTTGGACTTTGAGTTTCCATATTTCAAGCCTTATACAAATCTTCATATTTTTAGGTGTGTATTCTTTATGCATCTTATGCTTTTGCCCAATCCATCCATTGTGCCTTGGGATATAGTGTCACACAAAAAAGTTATTTATATCCAAAATCTAATTGGGTTCCTGTCAAGAAATGTGCTCTTCTTTGAAAATCAATGGTTCTTTTTTCCTATGTCTTCCTCATCAAAGTCTTTTGTTGTTGTTATTGTTTTTTTTTTTTTTTTTTGTCTTCTTTTGATGACACTTTTAGTAGTACACATATTGAAAGGTCTAAACTAGGCATGGTATACCATTGGAGACCTCCAGTGTTTTCCCTTTCCGATCCTGTCTTGCCAACCGCTACTTTGCGCCACTCCTTTATAATATCCAGTCTTTCTAACCGTTATGGATTTTTGTCATGTATGACAAGTACTATTACTTATGCATTGTTTGCCACTCTATCTTTTATTGTTATTCCTATTGGTTACTCACAGGCAATCAAAGAGAAATGTTGGCAGGAGGTAGTGATGGCAATTTCACCCGAACCCGATGGATACTGACTCGAACCAACCCTATTCAATAGAGATTTTTTTACCAATTCCCATTCAGGTTTGGGTAAACCCGAACTAAAAAAATCAGATTCGGGTAGAGTATGGATGTTATCTTGCCTGACCAGAAACCCGACCCAAACTATATAAATAATCTTAAAGTTTGAAAAATTACATTTATACTAAACATATATAAATAAAATAAAAAATAGGGTTTTCTCTAAACTTCACACTCTCCTCTCTGCCTCTTCAATTCTTCTAAGAAGAAGAAAGGTGTTTGGAAGCTCTTTGAATAAATTCATCAAACATAATATGAACAGAAGAACTAATTTGTTACTTTCTGTTTGTTGTGCATTCACTTTGACATGTGTGTACTCTTGACAGGGTTCAATAGCAATTAGAATGGCAAAAAAGGCTATCAATGAGGGACTTGAGATAGATTTACCATCAGATTTGGAATTGATAGAGTGCTATAAGCAAATCTTGAACACATAAGATTGTTTGGAAGGCTTGGTAGCATTTTTTCATAAGCAAAAACCAAGTTATAGAGGGGAATAAAATTAAAAAATTAATTATGGACAAGTTTCTAGGGATTAATTGTCATTCTTTGTATAATTTATGCCCATGAGCAAATGTACATGCTAGACAAAATTTGATATGCATATTGTTAATAAAGAAAATAGTAAACATTCATCTTGTTTGTCATCATCAATTTGGTGGTGGTTAGAATGATTTTTTTGGGTATCCAATTGTTTAGAAGCTGCCTCATTTAATTAGTGAGATAATGATTTGGAAATTTGGGCAAAACATATTTTAAAGTCGGATTATCTACAAATAATGTCATTCTATATTATCAATAGCTTTGATGATCAGTGATTAAGTGAAGATCTTTGTCATATTGCCACCTAAGGCTTCTTTGAATCTTGTTTTTGCATTTCTTGCAAGATCATGAATAACTCTTACGGAACATCCGGGTCTGTTTGCTTCAAAATCACTTTTAGCTTTGCTTGCTCTTACATATTTCACACTTGTTATTTATATTTTCATGAGGATACCTAGCAGTACCCAATGAATATTCAAAACCCAATCAGGTCGGGGTTTGGTTTATACTCGATCGGGTTCTGTTAAAAAATTTGAAATCAAGTTCGAAAAAGGATGCCACAAAACCTCATCCATGAATACCCATTGTAATCCCTAACAGCATGCCATTCAGGAAGAATTACGTGCTCTTAAGGCTAATAAGACTAGGGAAGTGGTGGATTGTCCTTCTGGTGTGACTCCACTTAGATGATGTAAGTGGATCTATTCTATTAAGGTTAAGTATGATGTTAGTTTGGACAGGTATAAAGCTCATTTAGTAGCTCTTGGAAATAATCAAGAATATGAAGTAAATTATAAGGAAACGTTTGCTCCATTGGCGAAAATGACTACCATCCGCGCAATGTTGGCTATTGCCGCTTCTTAAAATTGGGTTTTGAATCAAATGAATGTGAAGAACACCTTTCTTCAAAGGGATCTCAAGGAAGATCTGTATATATGTCATCTTGTAGGTTTACTTTCCACCCTTACTTCAATAGTATGCAAGTTACCTCACTCCATGTATGGTCTTAAACAGCCCCTTCGTGCATGGTATAAGAAATTTACTTATACCTTACTCAAGGTTGCTTTTCTCAAAAGCAATTATGATGCATCCGTGTTTCTTCGCAAAACCGAGATTGGGGTTGTCATTCTCTTGATGTATGTTAACGACATAATCATCACGAGCACTGATTTGGTTCTGATCTCTCAATTAAAGCAATATTTACGTGATTCTTTTCACATGAAGGATCTAGGATCCCTTACATATTTTCTTGGTTTGGAAATTACCGCTGGTTCATATGATATTTTTTTTTGTCACAATACAAGCATACCCAGGATTTGATGGTTGTTGTTGTTGTTGGTCTCCAGGACTCTAACCCTCTTAATACACTTACTCCCTTGGAACTTAATCTCAAGCTACTCAAAGAAGAGGATGATTTGTTATCAAACATTGTAGCCTATCATACATTGGTTGGCAACTTGGTCTACCTTACAATTACTAAACCTGATATTTCTTATGTGGTCCAACATGTTAGCTAGTTCATGGCTTCTCCTTGGCACCTTTATATGGCTACAATTCGACGAATCATTCGCTATGTCCATGGCACAGCTTTGCTAGGACTTTTCTATCTTGCTGATACTTCACTTGATCTTTTAGCATATAATGATATTTGATTATGTGATTATGTCAAGTGTAGTGACACTCGATGTTCTACTATAGGTTGGTGTATGTTTCTTGGTCCGGCTCTTATTTATTGGAAAAGCATGAAACAAGATTGTGTTTCCAAGTCCTCTACCAAATATAGGGCCATGTCCCAAGCTTATGTTGAGATACATTGGCTCTGAGGGCTATTGGCTAAACTTGGCTTCTCTCCAGGTGGCCCTACTTCTCTTCATGCGAATAAACACTAGTGTCATTCACATTTTAGTCAATCTCATCTTCCATGAATGCACTAAACATATTGAGGTTGATTGCCACTTCATCCGTAAGGTGTTTAAAGCTCAAACTATCTATCTTCCTCATGTGTCTAGCAATCTTCAAGTGGCAAATATTTTTACCAAGGCTCTCACACGGTAACAACATAATTTTCTTACAAAAAAATTGATGCTTTAGGATAACCCACATCAATTTGTGGGGGGAGTCAATAAAAAGCCATAAATTATGACTTGTTAATAGCTGTTAATTTAGGTTGTAAATACTCTCGAGAGGAGATTTAGATGTATAGCTTCCTAAAATTACTCTATGTAATTAGCACATAGAGATTTAAATTTCCTTGTATAACTGGCAGTCTTGTGTATATAATTAAATAACTTCTCAAGAGAAAGGGCAATTAGAACCATTCTATTATGTACAAAAGGGCAGCATTCAATATTCGGAAAGCTTAATATGTGTAATCTCAAGAAATTTTAAGAAAATGTTCACTATATTTGATGTCCTCATGCATCATACATTTAATTGCAACATATTTAATAAATATGTCTTCGCACGACAAAATGCATCACTTGCACTGTTTTCTAAAAGAGAGGGGTAGCATTTATCCTAAAAAAACCCAAGGAAACAATTAAACTGCACAAAAAAATCCTGTCTAGGAAGGTAAATCTGGGCTTCAGAAAACTGATACAGATTGAGCATAACTTTATCCCTCTAGATTTTACCAGATTAACAGCTTCGCAATATTTCTCTAATAGTTTAAATAAATAAGTTAAGCCTGATACTTCAGTTTGAATATTATCTAAGAAATACTACTTATAATCTTCCAAGACAAAGAATGGTAAACAATATTAACCACATTTTCTGATGCCCTAGTGCTTTAAATCTTTCAGAACTCAGCGTCTGTCTCTAAGTTCTGTCTATACCATGTTAATTCTAAGAAAAGAGACATACCAGTTAGGCTGAATCTTTTTGTGTCCTTTCGGTCTATTGCAGAATTTTCTGTCTCAAGCATGTCACATTTTCCGACAACAACACACGATCCCCAGATAACTGTGAGAAGCATTACAGTTGATCCGGCCAACAAGCCCATTCCAACAGAGACCTGGCTTTGAGCAGTTTCAGTACTTCCAGAAAGTCCAGAAACTATGGAGCAAAGGGGAGAAAATTAGACAACGTTACCAAACAAAAGCTATCTCGTGTCACCGAAATCGCCATATACAATACAATTGGCAGTAATAATCAAAATGATTCGACAATCACTTTCCTTGTATCCTTAACACAGAAAATTCAAATTCACATTCACATTCACAAAAAAAACTAATTCTTTTCATTTTCAGATTCAATGATTCACTGTAAATGTTTAATGCTATTAGTAAATATAAATGACTATAGAAAAAATATAGAAAGAGGTAAACAAAGTGTGTGTGTGTGTGTGTAAAAACCAGGCAATAGTATAAAGCACAAAAAGAAAAAAAATCTAAAAACTACAAATTTTAAAAAACAAAATCTAAAGGAAGAAAAAAAAACTCTTTTTTTTTTTGCCGGTAAAACCATCAGATTCAAAAACCAGATAATTTCACACCGAATATTTTATATATATATATATGTGTGATAGATAGATAGATAGATAGATAGATCCAAAATGTCCACTGTCATTTTTAATTGAACAATTGAAAATCAGATCCTAAATATCCAGATCACGAAACGAGATTAATAAAAGTTGAAATTAATAAATTCTACCTCAAATCAGTCATATTTTCCACAACCAAAAAGAGAAAAAAGGAGATGTAATTACCAAGAATGAGCAATGCATCAGGAAGAGCACCAAGGATGGGAAGAAACAAGCCACCAATAATACCAGGTCCCAGAATCTGAAGCAAAAGCTCACTCCCACTAGACAGATATGTAGCGGCAAAGAACATCAAGTAGCCATAGACGAGAATCAAAAACAAGTTTCCAATCACCGTCGTAGTGCAGGGCAGGAAGCCGTAGGTCTGCTCGCACGTCTCCTCTGCACTGCTCTCGAGGGCGAGATGGAAAAGCGATGATGTAGTTTGATTAAGGGACTGATTGTTGTGGGCGCCATCGGAGATTAGATCAGACGGATCAAAGGGGGAGTAACGTGAATGCACGGTTGTGATTAGGAGGAGGAGGAGGAGGATTGGGATGGTGAGGACGAGGTGGCGTCTGTTAAAACTGAAACTGTTCCTCATGGTTTGGTTTCTTTGTAATGTTTAAGACATGAACCAAAAAAGAGGAACTGATGGTTAAGTGTTTTCCAGAGTGATTGGTCGTTAGATAGACGGTAGGAGTTCTGAAAACTAAAGGACGAGGTTGGGTTAGGTGAGATGAGATAGGCCGTGTCTTAGCCGCGTCACCCTTCCAGTTCCAGATATGGAGGCTGTACCGTTTCAACTTGATAATCACGATTCACGACCCCACCTGTTTCCGTATCTTAGGGGTAACGGCTTAACTATTTTAAGATTCTGTTTTTATATATTTAATCGTATTCTTATAAAAGTTACTGTGTTTTTAATTCATCTTTCCTTTCTATTTTTTTTCTATCAAAACTAACTGGAATGGTTCACATAATTATTAATTTTAAGTCATTCAATTCACTCTCTTTTAGATGCCTCTAACTCTTAAAGTTACACATATTTATTCATAAAAATTGATAAAGGTGTGAACTTGAAGCCATGCATGCATGATTATTATTATTATAATAGCGATTGTTTTTAAAAAATATTTTTTACTTAAAAATAATTTAAAATAATATTTTTAAATTTATTTTTAATATTTACAAATTAATTTAAAGTAAAAAAATTATTATTTTTAAATTAATTTTTAAATTTAAAAACAAACATGATAGAAGAATTATGGGTGCTGATTGATATAAATCAATCTCTTAGATGAAATCATTAAACTTCTGGAATATAATGAGGTTTAAAATTTTAGATTTTTTTTTATATATGATATAATTTTTCATTTTTAGCCACCAAAAATTATTTTCTATCCACATTTTGAACTCTATAATAATGCTGATAAGAAATATTAGTTAAATAATTAATAATGAGCCCATTGGTAGGACCATAATCGAGATGCCGCGCGGCGGCAGCCCTTTTTCCTTCCTCGTTTTCGTACAGATCTGTGAGTCAAATCGAGATTTAACTAGCGTGGCAGGTATAAACTGTTTTCATAGTGATATTTCTCGTTAATTATACCGTGAACAAATATTTTTGATATCTCTTAATATTTATTCTTTAATTATATTTCTATTTTTATTTCTTCTTAATTATTGTCCATAGTTTTCTTTACTACCAACTAATTATTTTAGTTCTTCCTTCTTGTTTTTTTAATCTTTAATAATAATAATAATAATTTATTATAATATCATTTTTAGTAATAGAAACTAAAACTAGAAGTGAAATTACTATAGCTAAAAACACTATAAACCTAGACAAAGGTAATATAAATATAAAAGTGATTTCACTGAGTTAATTTTTTGTCACTTAATTTTTTTTTAATTACATTATTTTCACATTTAATTAATTTGGGTTGAGCTCAATTGTTAGCTTTGTATAGAATTCTTGCAATGTTAAGGCAAAAATATAAAGGTGGTATACATAATATAAGAAAATAAAATGAATTAAGTTTTATTTATTTGTTAATTAAACTTAAATTAAATATTATAATTAAATTTAATTAAAATAATAAAAAAATAGTTATGCTAAATTGTTATGCGTTTCAAAAACACTTTTGAAAAAATTTAAAAAATTTTATTTTTTTTATTTACTTTAAATTAATATGTTTTTAGTGTTTTTAAATTATTTCGATATATTAATGTTAAAAATAATTTTTAAAAAATAAAAAATATCATTAGTATGTATTTTAACATGATAAATTATTTGAAAAGTAATCAACCACGCTGCCAACCAAATTAATAATAAAAATAACTTTTAAAAAATAAAAAAATAATATTATTAATATATATTTTAATATATAAAATTATTTAACAAGTAATGACAACTACAACACAATGCCAGAAGACATGATCAAGGTTGTTAAAATCGCGTTTTGACTCGTAAAATTGTACGATTTTACGAGTCAAAACATGCATTATGGGTTGAATCGCTTGAAAAAATCAAAAATGGGTACAATCGATTTGAAATTGGGTGAAATCGCAAAAATCAGATGAAATCGCATAAAATCACGATTTCAGGACCAATTTTACGATTTCAATAAAATAAAGCGCTGAAACAAAATTCCTCCCCTCATGTCCAGCTGTCAGACACCTATTGGATTTTTCTTCAGTCTTCAGGCACGAAGCATTGAATGTTCTGCCTTGAGAAAGCCTCTCCTGGCTTTGGGGGTTTAGTGGGAGAAAAAGCCTGGCAGATATGCCATCTTTTTATTTTTTAATTCCCAAGATTCAATGCTTCGTTGTCTCTAGACTCTCTACCCAAGATTTAATGCAGAAAAAATCTTTTTAAAATAGTAACAATGTCCTGCCGGAGAGAGAGAGAGCTCCGTTACGTCTTTTTATTATTTTTTAACGAAGCATTAAAAAATAAAAAGATGATATTTATATTTTATAAAATAAATTAAAAATATATGAAATTATATATATATAAGAGCATGAATTTTTATTTGAAGTATAATTTTTTTTTTATGTATTTTAAAATTTCTTTAATTTTTTTACAATTTTACAATTTATTTTTACGATTCGAGTTTGTGAATGTTTTTTCGTTTCGTGTTAAAATTGTGATTTTAACAACCTTGGACATGATGAATGACGCCATGACAAATAACTAAGATTGCACCGCGTTCCTTTATAGCGGAAGACAAATCTAAATTAAAAGAGGGAGTGGGCAGTGGTGCCACTTGTATTTTCTTTTTTGGTGGAAAGGAAGTTGTGATTTCGGAACGATAAAGGTCGGCAACTTGGTTGATGGGAGATGGCCACTTTCTTAGTCGGCAAGTTTCCTAGATAACAGATGTCGTTACCTCACGCAAATTTTGTACTTGTAACCTGTGGATGCATGCGTGGCATCTTGCCGACATCCGCCCGCCCACCCGCACGCTAATCCTCTCGCCATTTGTTTGTTTCTGAGATGTCGATGGAAAAGCAAATAACAGGTAACTATAGTGTTTTATGGTAACAGTGGCGTTAATTGTTTTTTTAAAATATATATTAAAATAATAATATTTTTATTTTTTAAAATTTATTTTTAATATTAGTATATTAAAATTACCTAAAATAATAATAAAAATTATAAATTTTAACAAAAAAAGAGTTGAATTTTAATTCTAAACAAGATTGAAATGACAAAAATAACCCTGAATAAAAGCTTTTATATATATAATGTTCATAAATATGATTTTTGTGTTTGTTTAAAAGAGAAAAATCGTTATTATTGATATTTCTTCATGATATTTGATTCATTTGTAACTAAATAAAATTACTATCCATAAAACTCACAATATATATTTGAAATTAATTTTTAGGTGAGTACTTTGCATGTGTATTAAGAGAACTCTCTTTTATTTTTATTATTTTTAAATATTTAAATATTTTCAATTACTTATAAGTGAATGGGTATAAATATTTATTAAATTCAAAATTTTTATTTTAAAATTTTAATAATTTGTATAAATTCTGATATTTAATATAAAAGCATTTTTAATTATACTAAAATAAAAAAAAAATTAAAGACATAAAACTCAGTTATTTTTTATTATTTAATAGTTGGTAGTTAGTATAATAAATAATCATCAGTGCCCAATTTTTACCCACTTTAAGAATTCTTCATCTTTTATTTTAATTTTATTCTTACGAAAATAGGAAAGAAAAGAAAAAAGAGATAAGAGGCCAACATTCCAGGACCTGGTCCAGGTGCATGCTATAGCCCAAGTTTCAAGATTTTTGGACATTTTTTATTTGTTTTTCATGAACTTTATTTTGGGCTATTAAGATTCTTCTTTCTTCATTTTTTCCTATTTGATGAGTTAATGATGAGTTGTTGGCGAGTTGATGAGTTGATGGAGATGGCCTGGGTTAATGAGATGAGAGTTCAATGGACTGAAAAGTGAGAGACAATGTTGCTTAAATAGTATTTTCTCCGTCTCAAAAATATTATCTCACACTATAAGATTTTACAATTTTAACAGCAGACAGAATCCATCGGTATGAGATTCAAATTTTTTTGGTAATTTTTTTATCGATTAAATCACCGATAGAAACCATCTGTCGGCATACCTTTCATCAATAATATCACATTTAATCGCTAAGTTTATCAAAAAATTATTACAAACAATTTCACAAACAGAAATTGCATGCCAAAAAAAATTTTCGCTAGAAATATACTGACGGATTTATTCCATTAATGATAGTGGCATATCTAGTAAATATGTTGCAACTCTCGATAAAATACCGACAGACAATATCCGTCAGTGAAACCGTCGATAATTGTGGCATTTCCAGTAAATATTTTTCAACTCTCTATTAAATGCCGACAGATACATTCCGTCTGTAAATTTGTCGATGATTGTTTTTAATTTTTTTTTTTTAAAAAAAACATTGTTTAGAATAAATAATATAAAATTATATAAATTAATAGTAAAAAAACCAATTATGCAAATACATTTTATTAAACATAAAAAATAAAGCTAAATAATATTCATTACAAATTGAATATGTTTCCAAAAAAAATATTAAATTAGCACCATGGCGGAGCTGTAGGAGGAGAAAGAGAAGACTGGTTGTTCTCGGGACCATACAGCTAAAAAGGAGACACACATGTATTGCCACTCTGTGATATCAAGTTCATGACCATTTAGCAAAGTTGCTCATAATTCGCCGAGAGTTGCTCGTATTTCTCAGTGAGATGAGCCATGTGTTGTTCATAATTCGCCGTGTGTTGTTCATAATTCACCAATAGTTGCTTGTATTTTTTGATGAAATGAGCCGTGTGTTGCTGCAAGGCTACAAACTTCTTAGATTGGGTGCTCGATAGTGATTGGGAGCTCCCAACGGTTGAGACACTACGTGCCGCTCACAAGTTCTCGGCTGTAGTGTTGGAGAGCCCGTACACCTTATTTTTATCGGGTCTACCGGATGATCCTACCTCCATCCACAAATCCGGATGGATCGAAGGATCGTCCCCATATCTCTCCCTCAACTAGCTATTATAGGTGTCTTGAAAATGAAAAAAGAAATCATCATATTCAATTCAATAAAAATAATAAATTACGAAATAAAATGGTTGAACGAATATACCACAAGGTGTTGAGCACAGTTGTCAACGAACTGTTGCACCCCCTTTTGGTGATCTTGACTCCGCACGTGTGTCTCAACAAACAGCTCCATTGGGCTCGGCTCACATCCAAGAGACGTGGCCTGTAAGGGAAAAAATTAATTAAGTAATAACAAATTATTTAACGATATATTTCATTTAAATTAATCTTACCATCTGTTTTGCATGTATAACAAACGAAACGAAGCCGCCGGTGTGCAATATATTGGTGCCATATATCTACCAGGATGTATAGCGGTTTAAAATCCCTCAAAATCGCCACGTCGTTCCAGCCTTGAAGACCATTATCTCTCACATTTGTTTTTTTGCTTTTTTTTTGTGCTCCATTCAAAAAATCAGGCAACCTACTTCCATAGTGAGAAATTAGATTTTAAAACATAATTTAAAAAAAAACATATTGTAATGTTTTCGATGTTACCTAGTTGTCGCGTGATTTTCTCACACCCTCCTTATAACAGTGTCATGCGCACTACCCCAGGTGAATTTATCCTATGTATAAATAATTAATTTTAAATCAAGATAATAATTTATTTACTTAAAACTAAGCTCGAAATTAGAAATTAACATCAACATTAAATCTGTCAGACCATGCATCGATTTAAGGTATCCATTTAAGATGTCTAAATACCTGACTCCATTGAAATAATGGAATATTTGTTAACGATTTAAACATCGATGATATTACTCGGGCGACCTCAATGTTTGTGAACCTTAAAATAAATTAAATTGATGAAATATTAATTAGTTGTTCATAAATTATGTTATAATGTTTTTTTAAAAAAACTAAAACCAAAATCAAACTTACATTGAAAGGTCGTCTTTTCACTATGCCTTGTACGTGCGGGTGAATTGATTCCGCTATGAAGGCAACCCACCTTTATGCTGTGAAATTGCACTGGAAGAGGCAGCATCGGTAGAAGGCGCAGGTGCCTCTTTTTTATGGGAACCGAAAAAAATCTTGAAGTAAAATGAAGTAGAGGAAACATATACCTTTTAATTTGCTGAAGATTTAAGTGGAGATTACAAGCTAAACAAACAAAAGATTTGAAGGAAATGAGAGCTCTAAAACGAAGGAGATGAAGAAATGAACTGAAAGGACAGTCGTTGGGATTTATAGCATAGTTTTACAAACAGAATTGTCGATGACCCATTTAAATAATATTATTTTTAATTATTTCATCGGTAAATTTTGAATTTCGCACCAGAATTTTTAATTACCCTCTATATTTTTCGCAGTTCATCGGTAATTTAATCGACAACAGCATGCGATCAGAGATGCATTTAATACCCTGCCCTTTGGAATTCGCAACGTTCGTCGATGATTTTGTTGGTGATTATGAACTGCTGACGATGGATTGTATCCATTTGCACAATCGTCGGTGAGTGTGCCATTTGCAGTAAAGCTCTCTATGAAATGCCGATGGACTTAATCTGTCTGCAAATTCATCGGTGATTATGGCATTTCCAGTGAAGCTCTTTATGTAATGCTGACGGACTATAATCCGTCGGCATTGACATTTGTGATAGTGCACTGTTCAAGAAAGATTATGTTTGTATTGCCTATTTACCATCCTGCAACACATTTAATTTACAAATTGTCCATTGCACAAAACAATAACAATAGTTAACACTTATAAAATAAATATTTCATGTTACAAAATATCATCCATAATATATATTACATGAAAAAAAAAATGCTTTACACATTGCTTCATTCTAATAGTTAGTCAGAATTTTCTTATTCTTTTTCGTCAATTGAATAGTCATCACCTACATCACAATCTTCAATATGGATATCATCATCATCATCTTCATTGGCATTTGTTTGTCCACTAAAGCTCAAAACAACATTCAACTCCTCTGCGTCGACATCAACAAGACTATCATAAAAAACATGAAAATTTAAATTTTCTTCCAAGTCAATCGAAGGAGCAACTCAATATGGTGAAACCAACTCACTAACTTGAAAGACTTCATCTCGCACACTTATATCTTCGTTCTCATCTTGAACAACCTCAACACGACCCCTGGGTTTTGTTTTTAAAATGGATAACCAATCAACTTTTGATTGATCATTTCTAAATGAATAGGTGTATCTCTGTTAGTGGTGTCATACCAATAACATTTGAATAAAAACACTATATTCTGCTCGTTATGATATTGCAGTTCGACGACCTCTTCTAATCTACCATAGTAGTCAACTTCTAACTCATTACTAGTTAATCCCTTAACACAAACACTGTTGTTGTATGTCTTTTTTCATGCCCGTATTCTTTAGTATGGAACACATATCCATTGACAAAATACCTGTTGTAGCACTTAACTTTTCTTTAGAGCCTAAGCTTAGTGAAGACAATGACTTAGCAACACTCATTCCCGTTTAATAAACCTTGTATGTAATGTACAATAATGAACAGTAAACGAGAATTTTGTAATGACATACAGTAACTTTGCAAGAGATAATGAGTTTGTGATTGTAATTACATGTGTTCTGAACCACATGATAAATTTTTCATCTTGTAATTGAAAGATTTGAGATTCGATCAGCTGTGAGTTATTGGACAACAAATATTGTCGATGTTACCTGCAAGGTTGTTCCAAATTATATGAGTTTATGATATTACAATATATAAATAGTACATTATCAACAAAGTTTAATTAATAATACATATATATACTTACTGAATAAAATATCTCAGCTCATCACAGTTAAGTAGAACATAATTGCGTGCTTGTTTGAACTCTATTTCTGACAAATATCTCCCCCTTGGCTTTTTTAGGTGTGGGTCGTCCAGGATTAGAGAATATTGACAAGTTCCCACTAGAAGACACTTCACCGTCATCATCATGCTGTGAAACGCGATTGATTCTCATTCTCAAATGAGATTCAAAATAGTACGAGATAAATATTGAGATCTCCTCAACAATATAAGCATCATATATCAAAGCCTCAACAAGCACCTTGTTCTTAACCTTTTTCTTGAGATTGAACAAGTACCTGCATTGAATTGATCAAATATTTTCAATTAAGAAAAAACCTACCTTTATATATGAATTACATTGCAACTGTAATATCTAACCATTCAAATGGGTACACTCATCTATATTGGATCAGCCCTTCAACTTTTACCTCGAACAATAGATGTATGGGAAGATGCTCCATTGAGTCAAAAAATGATAGAGGGGATATCATCTCAAGTTTGCATAGTGTCTCGATGATATTTATTTCAAGCCTTTTAATGTGATCAACATTCAACTTGTTGGACCATATATTTTTAAAGAAATGGATGATCTCCATGAGTGCATCCCATATCTCTTTTGTTTTAGAAAAGGATTTTGAAAATTGATTACCACTGGAAAGCACTTGGCCTTCAACAACTTGTACAAAAGTGATTATTCATCTTGACAACTTATTTGTGTTTTGTATTTTAAAAGCGTTTTTAAAATTTTTTAATTTTTTGATGTTTTCAAATCATTTTGATATTCTGATGTCTAATATGATTTTTAAAAAATATAAAAAATATCATTTTAATACATTTTTAAGTAAAACACACTTAAAAAAAAAAACCACAACTACACTTTCAAACACCTTAAAATATCTACCCTCTTTTAGCCATTATGGTAAGATTGAAGATGTGTTAAAATCCTTGAATCCCTCTACATGGAAATGAATCTAGCTGACTGGACTGGTTTTTTATGCAACCTCTTAACCTAACCTTTTTAATTATAAATTTTTTTTTCTTATAACACTTAACAAAACACTTTGAAATGAATTAGGATTAAAAATAAAAAAAATTTTCAATAATTTATTTTTCTAAATCATATTTAAATTATTAATATTGGATATAATATAAAACTGTATCATTAAACATCACTCATGCTATGTATTAATTACTCAATCATTTGTGATTAGTTAATATGTATATAAAATTCATGTATATAGTGTTGGATTATGCACTTAATTTTTTTTTTAAATGACTTATATTCTGTACTTCAAAAGGAATACATCAATTACCTAACTTGCATCGTATACTACCTGGTTACTTAATATAAAGATATTACATAACAAAAAATCTGATTATTTAAAGATTTATCATTATATTCATTATAGTCCCTAGAGCATCAAAAAAATGAAATTGCCATCCATGATTTATAATTACAATAGTATAATCCATAATTCCATAAACACAAATTCCTTTTTAAATGCACCAAATATATTTTTTCCTTAAAATCTATGAAGAATTAATTAAAACTCCTAACTAAATTCATCAACTATTTATAATAAAATTTTTCTAAACATCCTCAACTTCTTTTGTTTATTAATGTGAATATTCAAGTTAATTTGTATATATTTTAACTAATTTTATGGATTTTAAAGTTTATAATTATATAAATTTTTAATGGTTCTAAAGCTTATAAAATTTAAAGTAATAATTTTTTTTTAAAATAAATTTAAAATTTAATGGGCTAAACTATACCTCCTAAATTAAATTATGCCATCTATCTTGGATTCTTGATACGTTTGGAGAGGCCCCCCAAATAATATAATTTTAACTCAAAATATACTTTATCCAAATTCCAAGGAAGAGATAGAATAGAATTGACCACTTTTTCTGGGCATGCTCTGTACCTTTGATAATACGTCAACTTTTATTATATGTTTAAATAGGTGGGTCTTCATTGATAGTGATGACACTGCAAATAAAAGCCGGAGGAAACAGGATGTTGAGGGTGAAAAAGTACGGATCTTGAAATGAGAAAGGGTCTGATAAGACAATATCCTGACATTGTTATCGTATTTCCAAGAAATAAAAAATATTAAAGTGTATGATGATTCATATGATTTCATCAACTTAATAAATTTAAAATAATTTAAATATTTAAAATAAAAAATATAGTTAAATTGAATTTTTTTTAAGATAATATATTATTTTAAATATTAAAATAATAACATGTTAATTAAATTAGGATTAAACTATGTTAACTTATAAAATTCATAACAAAACTTTGATTACTTTATAAAAAACAAATTAAAAAAATTTTAAAATTTAATTTTTAATTAACTCAATATTAAAATAAAAAATCAATTATATAAAAAAAACATTCAAGTCAACTTGTATTAATATGTCAAATCTGGATTATGAGACAACAATAACTCAAAAAAAGCAAATTAAAAAAATTATGAAACAAATTCCTAATTAATTCAATGTTAAATGATGTAATTGAAAAAATAAATATAGGTTAACTCGTCAAATCTTTAATTTAAATTATAAGACTGAGATAAAATCTTAGAAAACAAATTAAAATAAATTATAAAGTCTAATTAATCTAAATGTTGAAGGATAAAATTAATTTTTTTTTTTTTTTTATAAAAAAATAATTCAAAAAATCTCCAATCAATCAAGATAATTTGTAAAATTCATAACTAGAATGATTATAAACTAAAAAAAAAATTTAAAACAAATTATCTTCTTGGACACTAATTGGCTAAAAGAGAGCTCCGATTTATCGAAGGTTGCAATGCTTGAAACGAAGTTTCCACCTCTTGGTTGTTACCTCTGGAGAACACGAGACTATCATCCTTAAGGAATTAATGGGAGACATAAAAATAAGCCAAGCGCGAGCCTAGACTCTCGGGCGCAAGCGTGGGCCTGGACTCTCAGGCGCAACCACATGCTCCGGTTTTCAAGTACAAGCATAAGATCTTTGATGGTTGACCAGACATGGGGCTGGACCCCTCTTTTTCTCTGCTTTTTTTTTTTTCCATTGTTTTTTCTATTTGATTAATACCCCTCTCTTAACTTTTAGAGGCTGTTTGGCACTGTGGTCCAAAAAGTTTTTTACAAAATTTTAATTTTTTTTTTATTAAAATTGAGTGCGGTTTATACTTTCTAGATCGTTTTGATATGCTGATATTAAAAATAATTTTTAAAAAATAAAAAAATATTATTAGCATGCTTTTCGGCACGAAAAGTTATTTGAAAAGCAACCGCTACCACATTTCCAAACACCCTCTTAACCTGTTTGGCCTACCTATTTGTTTTAAAAAATTGTGATTGATCTTTTTATTTTTTGGTTTAATTTTATAATGTATAAAATAGATTATTATAATTTATTTTTATTTGTTTTCTTTAATATTATATATAAATGAGTTGTTTTTTAATGATGCATTTACAAAAACAAAACAACCGGTTGATATTAGCAACCAGAATTAAACTCTAACATGGAATAAATGAAAATGTATAAAATAAAATAAATAGGCAACATAAAACACACATTGTCTACCACAGAACCCATAAGATTTGGTTCGGTATCCTTCACCCTTGTAACTCTTCCCTGACGCAAGGATAAGCATCGCCAACAGTCCAACAATGGCAGGACTGATGGTGTTTTGAATCAATCAAACATGGACCAAACCCGAGCTATGTTTATCCTCATCCACGAGATTGTCACCCTGGGGAGATAAGGGACGAAATTCGTGGATGAGAATTGGAGATTCGGCCCTCTACAAGCCAGACAAAAAACATAACTAAGAGGACGAAAAAACAGAAAGACAAAAAAAAACCCTAAAGCTAGAGAGGGAAGAACAGAAACAACAAAAAGAGAGTAAGGATCGGGGGTCAATTACTAGGATTAAAAAAAAAAAACATATCTTTCGCAAAGAAAAAGGAGAAGCCATTTTTGCTAATCTCTGCTTTCTCCAGGACCAGAGCTTTTCATGAAGAAATCATAGCAAAAAAAAAAAAAACAGAGGGACGAAGACACAGAGGAAAACCAGAAGAGCAAAAACAGACGAGAAGACTTTTGCATTCCTTCATAACGCCCTCAGCTTCGCCTTCAGCAACAGCTAACCAGGTAAGTCATTAAACCGCTTGCAATTTTAATTATTTTGTCACTGTTGCAAGTATACCTAATAATTCACGCATGCCTGCCGCTAGGCCAACTTGGTCGCTGGTCTGGGTAAGCGATCAGGCTGGGCCAGCGGGTTTGGATTGGCTGGGTTAGATCCAGTCTAAAAAAAAAGATAGAAACTTTTGAGGCTTGGAGGGGCTTGGTCCCAAGCCTATCCGGCCCAAATAAATCAGTAGGATCAATATAATTAAGCTTGTGGTATGTGTGAAATCCAAGAGTTTTTTTAAGAAATTACTGACTTGATCTAAACATAATCGAGAACATCGTTGAAAACATAAACAAGTAACAGAGAAAAGGGATACAAGAGGAATGCCATGAATGATGTCCACAATGGGAAATCGGAGCGAAAGCTTACGGCGAGACACATTATAGCACAGGTAATGAGCACAACCAGTACTTCAGCAGAGAATTCCCATGTCAATCCACGAACATAAATTAGAAATAGAAGAACAGAACAGCCAAGAACATTGTTCATGAACACCCCACCATAAATCTGCACATTGATCAAATCAGGTTATATATTACTTGTGCTAATAGTCATGTTTATCAAATAATTATTTTAATTTTAAAAAATTTAAATTGTAAGTTGAGATTTCAATAATAATTTTATATTATTTTTCAAAAATATTTATCAATTATGAAAAAAAAAACTCTTATTTTATGCCTAATGTAATTCAGTACATAGGTCTCACGATTATATATGTGTGTGTGTGTGTGTGTGTGTTATATACAAATTTGATAACTAAAAATTTGTGTCACAAAATTTTATGCTCATGGAAATACCATAAACTAATATTGTTTAAAAAAACGAGTTGACTCTTAAAATCTTATAATTTTACAAGTTAATATGTATTTAATGTGTCAAATCGAATTAAAACTTGAAAATTAAGTAAAATCGGTCAAATTTGATAAAAATCAAACCGATTTTACGAGTTTGAAAAACATATAAAATTATGTGCATTTTGGTAATATGTAATTTAATATTTTTCATTGTTTTAAATTTATATCTTACAAAATTTGTTGCAATTTGATAATCAAGGGCTTGGTTTTAACTATAATTATTATAATGTTTTTAATGATACAAGTTATTTGTGAATTTTATTTCCGTAAAATTAAAATACATGTTTATTCTTCACAATTTCTTATGTAAATTATTAGCATATTAATTGATATATTATTCTGTTTTAGCTGGTAAATGTATAGAACAAAAGTTGTAAATTGACATGCTTGATCCTTGGAGTAATTAATATTAAATGGTCTATCAAAATTTGAAGGAATTTGTTTATTATAAATGACGAAGTAAATAGGTTGATTTGTCCAAGAAGTATAGAAATCGATGTAAATAAAATAAAAGTGTTTTGGACTTTTATATTATTTATTTTATTTTTATTTGAATTGTGTTATATTATTTAATTATTACTTGATTGAAATTGTTAATATATAATTAGTTAAAATATTTTACTTACGATTTTACTATTCAAGTTTACGATTTAAGTTTATATTGTATATTTCATATCATGTTAAAAAAATGTTTTTGAGTACCTTGCCATAAACTACTCTAATTTTAAAAATTTGAACTCCTTTTTTCAAAATTTCACCAAATTTTTTGTTCTCTCTTTTATATACAATATACTTATACCCATTTATCTCTTTTACTTGACACCTTATCTCATTCTTCTCGGGCCTCACTTTCTCACATTTTCGTTTCTCTCTATCCGTCACTCAAACACATTCCCTTCATCTACGTCTATCCTTCCAACTCTTCTCCATTCAACTTCAACTTATTCTATCTCCTCTTGTAACTTGTATTTTATTTCATTCTCCCCTTCACTTCCATTCAATATATAGTATTCTATTTCTTTCTATTACATTTTACTCTCATTAATTTATTAAGTCTTTTTTTATAACAAATGTTTACGTTTCCTCTTCAATATTAGACCTAAAAATGAAAAAAAAAGGAAGAAAAATTAAGGCGAGTCCAACGACAAACCTCGGAAAATGTCAAGGAAGTGGTTATAGACTTCTTACGACAGGCAGTCGTGATAGCTGTAGTGGCTGCTCTTGCGTTGGTTGCGAGTGGAACTAACACAAAGGAGACAAAAAAAGATGGTATCCCAGCATCCTCGGAGAAATTCTGAACACTTTGTGTCAGCGGCTCTGCTAGCACAGACAATATAGCAGCTCCAAGCACCATAGACATTATAGCCTTAAACCAAGCCCATGATGATTTGTCAACAGCATTGGTTTTTTCATCCTTCAATAACTTATCCACTTCTTCCCAGGTTCCCTACACATTAATCCATTTTTATAGCTTTATTACTGCCTAAATCACAGTTAATTAACAAAGCGGCTCCGTTTACATATTTTTTTTGATTTATTCAGAATACTTTAATTCGTTGTATTTGTCATCATGATTATTGCATTTCTTTTCTTAATAGATCACGACCACTCTATATAAATTCTGATTGATAAGCGTACGTAGTAAAATCGATGTGTTTTTGTGATTTAGAAAAAAATAAAAATGAAAATAATATAGAGTGGTCGAATTCTTAAGATATTGATGATATTTCCCAGCAACAAGAATGGACTTACTCGATTGTTATCATCTTGGGACCGAGTTGATACAGGAGTTACATTTTCGGACGTGTTAATCGGCCATCTTACAATTCCCTCGGTGAACTCCTTCTCATCGATCATTTGATCTCCGCTCGTGTCAAGTGCTTCCATGATTTTTTCAGCTGCTTCATCTACATCCCAAGAGATCTTACCAATCTCAATCTTTTTCATTAGTTCTTTTAACTCATCTTTTGATATGCAATTATCTTCATCACGATCAATTTCTTCGAACAACCTATTAATTACAAAATACAATTAAGTGATATATTCTCGAGTAAACTCATAAGAACATATCCACTTCTTGGGATTATGCATGCTAATATTGTCAAAGAATCAATTCAACCCAATAGTTTTAGTTTTTAGATAAAGTTTCAAGAATGATTTATATTATTTTTTTAAAACAATCCTTTAAATGAAAGTTCTTTGAGCTTGAAACTTACACAAGTTCACATTATCTTGTGTTTGGTTTTTTTATCAAATAAATAAAGATGGTGAGATTTAAATTTGTTTTGTGTTTGGTTATTAAGGTTTTGATATCATATCAAAGAACTAATTTAACCTAATAACTTAAGTTTTTAAATAAAATTTTAAAAATAATTTATATTATTTTCTAACAAATATACGAGGGAGGATGGGCTAACCTTCTAATAGCAAGTAAATCCGGAGTACCATCTTCTTTGATTAGGTTTCCTAAAGCAACGCTTTGTAGATGACTCACGATTTCTGTTATGAGATTTCTCTTCATCTCATGTTCTCTTGTACTTTCTACGAACGGGTGAAAAACCTAAGCAAAACACTTAATTAAAGATGTTAGAATAAATCAAATAAAAGATACAACTCAAAATTACTTAACACGTGCAGTAAATACCTGATAAAACCTCTTCAAGGAGTTAATTGTGAAGTATCGCCTGTCCATAGCATACTTTGTCTCTTCAAGCCATTTTGTAAAAGTATAGACAAATTCTTCCTTAGTTATTTTCTTATCATCATTGAGATCTAATACTTTGATTAATTCTTCTGATGCACTGTCTTTATTGATATTCATTCCTGTAGACTTTATGTCGAGCAGAAGTTGCCTCACTTCAGAGGGCGATATATAGTCATCACCATCTTTATCTATTTCCTCAAATAGTCTGCAAAAAAGAATTTACATCTCCCTTTTCTTCTTTTCTTTTCTTTTTTCTTTAAAAATGCATAGCATGCATAAAGTATATATATAATGATGCATGAGGTGTCATAAATCGAACTAACCTCTGTATAGCATTTATATTTGGAGCCCCCTCTCCTGTCAGAATTCTCCCTAAAGCTCGTTCTTGCACGAGTTGCAGAATTCTTAAAAGAGCTTCATCATATTTTACATATTCCAGTCTTCTCTTTTGAATCCACGGTTCGAAGATCTGTGCACAAATTATGCAGACAAAATATCTGAGTTCGACCAATAAATATTAATCACAATATTTAAAACCGAGGTCCTACCCCTAGAAACTACATTTTCATTTTAGTCTAAGGTAGCTATATTATCATTACTTTTAGCAATACTTTCAACCGGGGAAAATAATTGGGATTAATTTTATATTTGGCGCACTCGTATTTTTTTAAAAAATTAATGTGAATGTTTGAATCAGTTTGCATGCATATTGACTAATCTAACATGTTCTAAAATTAACGACCATATAAACCTTTAATAACCATCATATTAGCAACCACAAACTCGAATTTGAAATTACAGGAAGAGCAAATCCTTTGGTCCATACTTTTACTATTAAATGACCTAGTATATTGTTGGTGCACTCGTACTTTTGATGTCCCTTGACATGGCTTCTCTATCCTTTTATATATTCTTTATCAATTTAGTTGGTATTTTGTTCAAGATTTTTTTTTTAATGCAGTCCTTCGAAATTTACCATTAGTTCTCGAGACATAGCCTTAACATGTGTAAAACACATTTTTTTCTTCTAAATATTGTCAAGAAATGACATTAAATTGGAAGGAAATTATATGAAAGGACCAAATAAAAAGCATTGTAGAATATATGGACCTACCAAATTAAAAACAAAGTTATTGGGATAGATTAAGTGTGTTTGATATTGTGGGGTAAAATGTTTTTTTTTTTTTTTTTAAATTTGTCATCTTTAATATTAATCTATTAAAATCATTGAAAAATTAAAAAAAATATTAATTTAATATTTTTTCAAATAGTTGTTTTTTAAAAAATAGATACAAACAAGCTATAAAACATTGCCGAGGGTAATATACAATTAATGCAAACAATATCGCTAAAATAATAGTTGATTCAATGATTCTATTTATTGCTAGTATTAGAATACACTTATCATAGAGTAAAACATATCTTAATTAAATAGAAAGAAAAATAATCAAATTGTAATAATATATACGCTGATAAAGTTAGTTTAAATGTCATTAATTAATAATGAATATTACGACTACATGAAATGACATTGCATAATATAGTCATCAAATCGATTTTATGGATATGAACAACAAATTCAAAACAAAAAATTAAAGAAAAGAATATTTATAAAAAAAGGAGAGACATGTGATACCTGATAGAAGAAATATATCAATAGAGAAACCACTGAAACCACAAGAGAGGTCAATATCGTCAAGTGTTCCCCAGAATTTGAGTTGAAAATTTTTGGGACTTGCAAAATAAGAAATGGTATGACAGAAAGACCCATAATCCTTGATGTGTAGCTTGTCTCCAAATCCGTAGTGACTCCAAACTCTATGAAGATTACAAAAGAAAACAAGAAGAGTAAAATATATATATATATATATATATATATATATATATATATATATATATATATATATATTTGAGATTAAATTGAAGTTTTTGCCTTAATTTTTAGTCTTGGATTTTTTTCAGTGAATATTAAAATATTCTTGCCTTATATTTGATTTAGATTTTGTTAAGCTGAGATGCATAACAATTTGTAAATTCACAGGTAAAACTTATGTTTTTCCAGCTAGCCTTATATGTTTTTTTCTAGGTAAGGATTTTTGTAAATTCTAGCCTTATGTTTAAGAATTATTATTTTTTTCTGATTATTTATTTTCCATTTTTAAATAATAATTAATAAATATTTTTCATTTAAATAAAAAGTTTCTCCTTTGAAAATTAAATTATAATGAAAAAATAAAATAATTATTATTAAAAAACGAGTTATTTTATTTTTTCAACAATTATTTTTTGTTATTTGTAATCTCTAAAAATGTCGACTCTTCTTTGAAAATTTAATAATGAATAAAAGAGAGGACGTACGCACCAGTCAGCCATGATAATAATCTTGAGCTTGAAGTATTGGAAATGGTTGGCTTTGACGATTGAATGCTGCCAGCGATAACACAGGTTCCCCAGAGTAGTGTTAGAAGCAAAATAGATGTTCCTGCGAGGAGTCCGACTCCTGTAGACACGGACTCTTGAGCTACTTCTCTTGTGTTCAATAATCCAGACGCTGCCATTTATTTTAAGAGAAGATTTACATATATAATATAAAAGAGTTAAAATACATATCATTATGTGGGTGATAAGTTGATTTCAGTATAGAATCTTTATTTTCCTAACAATTATCGAATTAAAAAAGAACCCAACACGGCTGGCTGCCATTTATTTTAAGAGAAGATTTACATATATAATATAAAAGAGTTAAAATACATATCATTATGTGGGTGATAAGTTGATTTCAGTATAGAATCTTTATTTTCCTATCAATTATCGAATTAAAAAAGAACACAACACGGCTGGCTGCCATTTATTTTAAGAGAAGACTTACATGTATAATATAAAAGAGTTAAAATACATATCATTATGTGGGTGATAAGTTGATTTCAGTATAGAATCTTTATTTTCCTATCAATTATCGAATTAAAAAAGAACACAACACGGCTGGCTGCCATTTATTTTAAGAGAAGATTTACATATATAATATAAAAGAGTTAAAATACATATCATTATGTGGGTGATAAGTTGATTTCAGTATAAAATCTTTATTTTCCTATCAATTATCGAATTAAAAAAGAATACAACACGACTAGCTGCCATTTATTTTAAGAGAAGACTTACATATATAATATAAAAGAGTTAAAATACATATCATTATGTGGGTGATAAGTTGATTTCAGTATAGAATCTTTATTTTCCTATCAATTATCGAATTAAAAAAGAACACAACACGGCTGGCTGCCATTTATTTTAAGAGAAGACTTACATATATAATATAAAAGAGTTAAAATACATATCATTATGTGGGTGATAAGTTGATTTCAGTATAGAATCTTTATTTTCCTATCAATTATCGAATTAAAAAAAGAACACAACACGGCTGGCTGCCATTTATTTTTAAGAGAAGACTTACATATATAATATAAAAGAGTTAAAATACATATCATTATGTGGGTGATAAGTTGATTTCAGTATAGAATCTTTATTTTCCTAACAATTATCGAATTAAAAAAGAACCCAACACGGCTGGCTGCCATTTATTTTAAAGAGAAGATTTACATATATAATATAAAAGAGTTAAAATACATATCATTATGTGGGGTGATAAGTTGATTTCAGTATAGAATCTTTATTTTCATATCAATTATCGAATTAAAAAAGAACCCAACACGGCTGGCTGCCATTTATTTCAGTATATAATATGGTTGCTTAAAACCATATCCAAGTTGACTTGGAACAAAGCTCTCAAGTCCTTTAATTTATTTCTTATCTGGTCTAGTCGCCTCTATCTTAAATATTTCCATGACGTGGAAATACTTGTTCCTCACGTTCCAATTTCTCATCCTACAAGTTTCCAATATTTCTCTTGCCCAATTCTTATATAAAAAACATATTTTATAAAGAGGAAAAGGAGATATCGAATCCAACATGTGTCTATATATATATATTATATATATATATATATATTGTTAATTAATATCAACAAGAAAATTAAGTAAAATAATTAATACAGAAAAAAAAATATTGCAGCATACAATGATTAAAAACATGTGCTTTAATTCTAGTAGAATAAGGGTATGTTTAAAAGTCTGGTAACTATTGCTTTTTTAAGATGATTTTTATTTGGAAATGTATTAAAATAATATTATTTTATATTAATATATTAAAAATTATCTAAAAATACTAATAAATTAATTTGAAGTAAAGAAAAAAATTAAATTTTTTAAAAAATAATTTTAAAACACAAAAATAAAAAAGCTCCAAATTAGAGAAGGCATGTCAGCTTTCAAGCTAAGTTTCTTTTTTCCCCCCTTCTTTTTTGGTTAGGACGAGAGTTCAACTCAAGATTTTTGAAAAAAAATAATAAAGAAAAGACACGCATTAATATCAATTAAACCACGACTTATTATAACTTATAAACTAAATTGATTGCACGACAAATAATAACTCCACGATATTGATTTTATCATTTACGTTTGTGTGTGATGCAAACCATCTGGATCCGAACTGTTTCATCAATTAATTCAAGCTTCGAAAACTCCGAATTCATTTGATATTGATGATAGCATTTACCAGCTAGCTGGAACCAATATAAAAAGTTGGCAGATTAAAATCATCTGAAAAGCATCTTAATTTATAGTTGATCGATCACGCTGTTTCCGAAGAAGACAGTGTATAATTTCTAAGAGAAAACAAGTGATTTAAGGTGATAATTAGAAAACAAACAGAAAATAAAAGAGCATACCTAGAAGTATCAAGGACTCAGGAAGGGCTCCAAGAACCTGGAAAGCACTGGCACCGAAGACACCAGGTCCAAGAATCCTGAAAATCTTCTCACCTCCAGAGGCCAAGTAGCCCTCTCCATGAAACAACATATATTCATACACTGCAATAAGAAAGAGATGCCCAAAAATATTACTGGAGCACGGCAAGAAGCCATACAATTGCTCACACTTCTCTTCAGAGGAAGAATCCATCCCTTTGAGAGCTAGAATGGAAGATTGGTTTTCTTGGACATTATTGATGCCATCTGAAACCAGTAATTCGACAGAGCTGTGTGCCAGAGAGCGGCCTTTAACGTTTAAAAGAACTGTTAAAAGAAGAAAAAGTATAAAACATACAGTTCTTGAGATGAGCCTCATTTCCATGGTGCTTAACTAGCTGAACAAATCTTTGGAGGTTGTATAAGAAAGTTTAAAGGCCTGCGTGTTTGCTTAATTACGAGGCTTGAAATTGTCATGTATGTGGAGAATTTTCTCTGCTGATGAAGTCTGCTGTGAAGTCAATGTTTGATTATCTAATTAATTTGTGGCTGGTGTCACACCCCCTCAAAAAATTTATAAAGGCACGACATCGGCTGGCGATTTTCGTTGTGTTCTAAGGATTTGGTTCTTTGGAGTCGCCACCTAGTATTTGGTCACTAGGAACCCTAACTGGTCTTTCAGAGATTCTAAGGCAAGGGACTGGTTGCGTAAAGGGAAGGTACTAGCACCCCTAATACGCCCTACCTAAGGTAAGCTGCTTGGTGTTTGGTTTGCTCCATAGTCTATGGTGTTGGTGTCTTCTAAACCCGTCAATTTATTTTAGATAGAAATCTAAGGAAATTCCATGTGCTATGAAAGTTCGTTTTTTCCTTTAGTATTTCAAAAGTCGGTGACTCGTAAACCGTGGAGAAAAAAAAATTAAAATTTTGAAATGTTCTCGATCGCAACCAAAGCTTCTTTCAAACATGTGCGTTGATTTATTACTCCCGATAATATTTTGGATGTTCGTCCTTTTAAGGATTTCTTCATCCAAACATTAGCGGTGAACAATAACCACAACTTCTCCTCCCAAAATAAGATTTTTATAGTTTTTGGAATATTGGCCAATACCCTTTGGAGTTTTACAAACAGGTTGTGAAATCCACAAATGCAAGAAAATGATTTGTGTTTAAGAAATCAATGCGAAAACACATTTTCAAAACTTCCAATATTTTTTTATATATATAAAAAGAACATTCAAAACATGTTAGTGTATTGGCCGTATGCATGAAAACAAAACATTTTTTAATAAACATTTTTTTTTTTTATGAAAACCGGGTATTTTAATACCGGATTTGTATCTTTACAATATAAAAATACAAACCGGTATTGACCCAAAATACAGTAATAAAATTACAGAAAAATCACAAATTCTTTGAAATAATTTTTTTTGAAGAATTTTTATTTTTTATTTTTTTTAGGGCTGGACCCAGCAGGGCCCACATGGCTGGGCTGAACCCAGCAGGCCTCATGTGAACAGTGAAATATATATGATGTGAACAGTGAAATAGCATTTCATTGTTCACGTGAATTATATGTGATGTGAACAGTGAATTAACATTTCACTGTTCAAGTGAATTATATTTCACTTCAACAGTGAAATGCAAGGAAATGGTGCATGCACAGCGACGAAGGGGGTGCAAACCTGGTGGCAGAAATGATGTTGAAGACGATGGCGAACACTCCCAGTGATGCTGGTGGCGGTGGACAGGAAGCCAATGGGGGCTCACGATGGTTCTGACGGTGGCAGTGGTTGGGAAGCTCGATGACAGCAGCTGTTTTCTCTTCTTCTTCCCCTTTACAGAGGCGTTGCTTCTTCTCTTGGTTTCCCTCAGTCAGCAATGTTCTTCCCTCTCTATGGCAGCTTTGTGGAGGCGCTGGTAGTGGTGGCCGGGGAGTGACTTGGACGGTGGTCGGTGACTGTGGAGTGCGGTGTTCAGCCCTTCTTCCTTTTCTTCTCTGCGTTCCTCTTCAGCTATGTTCTCCTCTGCTTCCCTTTTCTCCTTCTGCTCCCAACTGTGTTGTTGTCGACTAGGAAGATAGTGGTAGCTGGCGGTGATGGCTTTGTTCTTCTTCTTCTCGCAGCAGAGGCGCGGGTTGCTGCCTTTTCTTCAATGATGCTGCTACGTCTGGGGAGAAGATGATGCAACCACCGTGTGTGACGTTTTAGTGGCTTCTTGAGGTGGAGATGTCGGTGAGAAAACGAGTGATGATGGTGGTGGTTGATGAGGGCCAACGGCGGAGAGGGAAAGAGAAAAAGAGGCTGGTTGCAGGAAAACTGGGCAGTAATGGCTGATTTTCGTCCGACTTTGTGTGTTCTTTTCTCCTCCTATAGGTCTTCAAAAGAGGTTCTATTTATAGGAAGTGGAAGAGGGCAATCTTGCATACGTTGGGGAAAAATTTCAGCCCTTGATTCAGCTGGGAAGCATCTCAATCGTTGGCTCAAAGTGTGCACCTCGAGCTGCCAAATTTGGCAGCTCAAGGCTGCGAACTGCCCGAGGTGGCCACTTTGAGCCACTCAACGGAGCCGTTTCATACTTTTTCGACCCGACCGGACCATTCTCCGGGATAAAGGGGTTGCATGTGAACATGTTGGTGTAAGGTTTGTCGGATTTGGAGGCCACACGAGCCGGAAAACTCGCCTGGAAAGCAGCCACTCAGGCAGCGTTTTGAGGAAGAAAGTGAACAGTAAATTAAGGCACATTTTCCAAATTGGTCCCTGGTTTCGGATTTTCTCAATTAAGTCCCTAATTGGCCCTTAAACTTCAATATTTATGCAATTAAGCCCCTGATTTGACTTAATAAATTCCTAAAAATCATAATTTGGCCCCAGAACTTTAATTTCTTCTAATTAAAGCCCAAATTGACTTAAAAATCAATTTTTTCTTGCAATCAAATCCTTTAAAATCCAATTAAGTCCATAAACATCCAAATTTGGGCTTCTCCTCAAAATTTAAATTTTCCTTCTCAATAGGGCTCTCATCCTTCAAGAAAATACTGTCAAAAATCCAATCTTTGTATCTTTATACTCCTTGACCAATTTTCTAACCATTTTCTGAGTGCTTCTGCCTTCCATTATTTTTCTAGCCTCTTTTGGCTATTTATTTTATTTATTTTTTGTGGGGACCCAAAAATGGGTTACAACAGATGCCCCCTCTTTATAAAGCTTACGGAGCATAGGTTTTGCGCAGTAAGATTTATAAAGATAAACCAAAACTGATTTGGTTGGAGCTTGATCGCTCTGAAACTTTGTCTTTATAGCAATCCTCCTCAACCCAAAAACTATGATCAAAATTTAGTCATCTCGAGATCCCTTCTGGCGATCTTCTTTAACCCCAAAAACTTGGAATCCCATCTGGCGATTCTTCTTAACCAAGGCTGAAATATAAAGTCCCTTCTGGCGACCTCCTTTGACCAATATCGAAATGCGAGATCCCTTCTGGCGATCTCAATCAACTTGGAATCTCATCTGGCGATTCCTTTACTCACAACCAAATACAAAAATGCGTAATGGTCTCATTGTATGGGTGACCTACCCAAGAAAAATGATGGTCTCATTATATGGGTGACCTACCCAGAAAAAAAAATGAAGAATGGTCTCATTGTATGGGTGACCTACCCAGAAAAAAATGCTGGTCTTATTGTATGGGTGACAAACCCAAGAAAAATGCTGGTCTCATTGTATGGGTGACCGACCCAAGAAAAATGCTGGTCTCATTGTACGGGTGACGAACCCTAGTGCTGGTCTCATTGTACGAGTGACGAACCCTAGAAAAATGATGGTCTCATTGTACGGGTGACGAACCCTAGAAAAATGATGGTCTCATTGTATGGGTGACCGACCCAAGAAAAATAATGGTCTCATTGTATGGGTGACCTACCCAGGGGGAAGAATTCTTAGTAAACTCCAATGCTTTTCCAAGAAATGGTTTCAATATGAGGTCCCTTCTGGCGACCTTCCTTGATGAATGTCGAAGTATGAGATCCCATCTGGCGATCTCCTTTAACTTGGAATCCCATCTGGCGATTCCTTTTATTCAAAGCCGAAATATGAGGTCCCTTCTGGCGACCTCCTTGGATGAATATCGAAATATGAGATCCCTTCTGGCGATCTCCTTTAACCAACTTGGAATCCCATCTGGTGATTCCTTTTTTAACCAACATGAAATACGAGGTCCCATCTGGCGACCTCCAAATAGTGAAACATGAGATCCCTTCTGGCGATCTCCTTTAATCATCTTGGAATCCCATCTGGCGATTCCTTTTAACAAACATGGAATATAAGGTCCCATCTGGCGACCCCCAAAATAGTGAAATATGAGATCCCTTCTGGCGATCTCCATCAACTTGGAATCCCCTCTGGCGATTCCTTTTATTCAAAGCTGAAATATGAGGTCCCATCTGGCGACCTCCAAATAGTGAAATGCGAGATCCCTTCTGGCAATCTCCATCAACTTGGAATCCCATCTGGCAATTCCTTTTATTCAAACATGAAATATGAGGTCCCTTCTGGCGACCTTCATCGAAATACGAGATCCCTTATGGCGATCTCAACCAACTTGGAATCCCATCTGGCGATTCCTTTTAACAAAAGCTGAAATTTGAGGTCCCTTCTGGCGACCTCCATTGATGAATATCAAAATACGAGATCCCTTCTGGCGATCTCAAACAACTTGGAATCCCATCTGGCGATTCCTTTTCACCGAATGCTATCGATGTCGTTCTTCTTGCTGGCAGGGTTTGAGAATCCTTATCTTCTCTTATTGTTGTTCTAGAATCAACTCAATGATTCTTTCTTCGTCCATAATCTTGTTGGAATGCGCTAAGATCTCCTCCTGTAACGATCCAAAAAAACATACATGCAATGATTTATGATTAGATGCAATGCATGCATTCGTACCTGGTTTTGAAGCATAGGCCCCATTCTCTCAACATGAGCTTGCTTTTGAAGTCGTATGCTGGATTCATCTCTCGTGTTGCCTCCTATCATATCTTGGGGTAGCCCCTTTTTTCTCCAAATTTACGACTTTTCCTTGCCTCTTTGTCATGCTTTTGTTAAATGCTTTATCTTTAAAATCTACGGGCCCTCATCCCGTTTTGAAAACATGTAAAACCTTTCAGGAAATAATATTTTATTGCCCCCAGTGTGGAGTGCAACTATATGTCAAGAAGATTTGATTTGGTGCTCTCCAATTGATGGAGTCATCTCCTTAGTCATGCGTAAAAGAGTTCTTTTAAGTAACAGATTTCAAATGCTATGAGATCATATGTTTTATATATATATATAAAAAAGCTCTTTACAAAGAGAATTCATGGTCGGACTTTAATTTTGTTGATTGGGAAATTACGAAATACATCAAGCGTAATATTTCCTTACAGAGTCAGAATTCACGGGCCTAAATAGATCTTCTCCATCCATTCTAGATAACAATTAAAGCTTCTCCCAAAAATGCTTTTTGTACCACTAAAGGGCCCTCATTGTTTGGCGTCCATTTACTATGACCTTCTCCTGGTAAAAGACAACATTTTCTTCAATATAAGATCTCCTTCGTGGAACCCTCAAGGTCGAATCCTCTTGTTGTATGATTTGGCCATCCTTCTTTGATAAAGTTGATGATGACAGATTGCGGCTATCCTCTTTTCACTTATCAGATTCAACTGTTCACATTTAACCTTGTCCCATTCTAACTCTTCTAGCTCAAAGTCTATCAATACTCTTAATGAGGGGATTTCAAATTCTAAAGGTATTACCGCCTCCATTTCATATACCAACGTATACAGGGTGACTCTTATTGAGGTTCGGATTGCAGTGGGGTACGCGTGAAGGGAAACTGACAACATCTCATACCAATCCTTGTAAGTGAATACCATTTTCTAAATAATCTTCTTGATATTTTCGTTAGAAGCTTCTACCGCACTATTCATCTTTGGCTTGTATGGCGAGGAATTGGCATACTTGATTTTTTCATTTAGCGCAGAGTTCTATCATCATCTTGCTATTGAAGTTCTGGGCATTATTAAATTTTCTAGTGGACCATATCGATGGATCAAATATCTTTCCATAAATTTCTTCACCACTTTTTTTCACGTCATCGAAACATCTCAACAAAGTTTCGTCAAATGATTTCTTATATAAAGTTTCCCCATCAAGATAGAAACCCATTGCCAACCTCCTCAATGTCTTCTTGTTGATTTTTGGATGCCCCCACGGGATATGTCTGGTTTTGGATGAAATTCTTGATATCATAGTACCAAGGGTTTCCGTCTATTTCTCTTTCAAACTGAGCAACAGTGAGCTAAGTTATTTCTTATATCAATGTGTATTGGTTGTACCTTGTGCCCAAAGTCTATTCTAACCATAGAAGCTGGCGTGACCAAAACATCAAAATGGTTTCATGAACTTTATTTCCTCAAATTCTCTAGCCCATCTAGACAAGTATTCTTGGCAAGGTCTCAACTTCTCGTCCTTGGTTTGCCCTTTTCCTTTCACTTGACAAATAATCAAAATCGAGTCTCCAATACACATCTATCTTTCTGATGTTTAGCTCTAATGCAACCTTTAAAATCGAGAATGCAAGCTTCAAACTCAGTTGTGTTGTTAGCGTACCCAAATTGCGATTTAACTAAAACCGGATACTGTTTCTTATTAGGAAAGATTAGCACTGCCCCCACTCTATTACCACAACACCCTCAAAGTACATAATCCAACAATCTGATTTCCCTTACTCGACTGAAAGCATATTTTTATCCAAAAAATCAAATCTTAACAGCCCATAAACTTTCACAACATGGTCAGCTAGGTGATTGGCGATGACATTCATGGCTTTTCTTGTCATATATACTATGTTGTACTCAGTTAGTAGAACTTGCCATTTTTCAATTCAACTCGATAGATAGGGGTGGATTCAGTAGGTATTGCTTGATTTTCGTGAAAGCTTCTCCACGTTCTTATTCCAAATTCCAAGATTCTTCCTCCTTAACAATTTGAAGATGAGGTCATAAGTCCGTGGTTAATTGGGATATATATTGAGCAATGTAATTCAACTTCCCAAAGAACCTCCTTACATCCTTCTTAGTCTTGGGAGTTGGCATAGGTTTGAATAGCCTTTACTTAATCAGGGTCCACTTCTATCCCTTTGTCACTCATCAAAAATTCCAAAAACTTCCTAGATTTCACCCCGAATGAACACCTTGCATGGTTAAGCCTCAACTTGTACTTTCTTAGTCTTTCAACTAATTCCTTCAATATTTGGACATGATTCTCTCCCTCTCTAGGTCATGTCATCCACGTATACTTTAATCTCTTTTTGCATCATGTTGTGAAATAAAGTTACCATAGCACTTTGGTAGGTGCCCCCAACGTTCTTTAACCCAAACGGCATGACCTTGTAGCGGGTTTCCAAGCTTGTTCATGTTGTTCGTTTTTGTGAATCCCCTAATGTTATTTTCCTACCATTCTTCCTCTTCTACCCCTAAGTCTGGCCATTCATTCTCAGTGTAAAGTGCAGGTGTAGTTATGGAAGATTCGTTTTGAAAAGAAAAATGATGTGAAAAACACCAAGATGAACTTTTGAAAAGGCATTTGGAACCTCGATTTAAAAAGTTGAAAAAGGAAAACAACACAATATCATGATCAAACAAGCATTGTTGATTAAATCACCAAATGGAGCTTCTTGGGTCTCCCAATTCTAGAACATCTCTCCCTTTATGGATGCAAAAAGATATTATGGAGCATACATCCTAAGGATAGGCTCTAGTTCCTTTATGTGAGACATTGGGTAGGTTTACTACTGGGTCTCTAAAAAGGGTCTCTTGCTGTTCCAGTGATCACCCTCGTAAAGGCGATATGGAGGTCCAACAGATAGTGGGATGGCACGTGTACCAATCACAATCAGTCTAAACACTCAGCAAAGAGTTGGGGTTTACACAAACTTAAACCTTGACTCAAGTCATAAGGCAAGCTGCTAGTCCCCCACTTAACCTTAAAGTTACAGGTGTGTGCCCTCATAATATAATAACAATAATAAAATGATGCATGACCATGCCATGTACGATAGAATGTAAAGATGTATGCTAAAGCTTTTAAACAAAGCATCATAAGAAAACAAAAACCAATAACACATAGCCTAAACAAACAAAAAATCAAGCTTAGTCCAAGGGTCCCCAGTGGAGTCGCCATTCTGTCACACCCCCTCAAAAAATTTATAAAGGCACGACATCGGCTGGCGATTTTCGTTGTGTTCTAAGGATTTGGTTCTTTGGAGTCGCCACCTAGTATTTGGTCACTAGGAACCCTAACTGGTCTTTCAGAGATTCTAAGGCAAGGGACTGGTTGCGTAAAGGGAAGGTACTAGCACCCCTAATACGCCCTACCTAAGGTAAGCTGCTTGGTGTTTGGTTTGCTCCATAGTCTATGGTGTTGGTGTCTTCTAAACCCGTCAATTTATTTTAGATAGAAATCTAAGGAAATTCCATGTGCTATGAAAGTTCGTTTTTTCCTTTAGTATTTCAAAAGTCGGTGACTCGTAAACCGTGGAGAAAAAAAAATTAAAATTTTGAAATGTTCTCGATCGCAACCAAAGCTTCTTTCAAACATGTGCGTTGATTTATTACTCCCGATAATATTTTGGATGTTCGTCCTTTTAAGGATTTCTTCATCCAAACATTAGCGGTGAACAATAACCACAACTTCTCCTCCCAAAATAAGATTTTTATAGTTTTTGGAATATTGGCCAATACCCTTTGGAGTTTTTACAAACAGGTTGTGAAATCCACAAATGCAAGAAAATGATTTGTGTTTAAGAAATCAATGCGAAAACACATTTTCAAAACTTCCAATATTTTTTATATATATATAAAAAGAACATTCAAAACATGTTAGTGTATTGGCCGTATGCATGAAAACAAAACATTTTTTAATAAACATTTTTTTTTTTTATGAAAACCGGGTATTTTAATACCGGATTTGTATCTTTACAATATAAAAATACAAACCGGTATTGACCCAAAATACAGTAATAAAATTACAGAAAAATCACAAATTCTTTGAAATAATTTTTTTTTGAAGAATTTTTTATTTTTTATTTTTTTTTAGGGCTGGACCCAGCAGGGCCCACATGGCTGGGCTGAACCCAGCAGGCCTCATGTGAACAGTGAAAATATATATGATGTGAACAGTGAAATAGCATTTCATTGTTCACAGTGAATTATATGTGATGTGAACAGTGAATTAACATTTCACTGTTCAAGTGAATTATATTTCACTTCAACAGTGAAATGCAAGGAAATGGTGCATGCACAGCGACGAAGGGGGTGCAAACCTGGTGGCAGAAATGATGTTGAAGACGATGGCGAACACTCCCAGTGATGCTGGTGGCGGTGGACAGGAAGCCAATGGGGGCTCACGATGGTTCTGACGGTGGCAGTGGTTGGGGAAGCTCGATGACAGCAGCTGTTTTCTCTTCTTCTTCCCCTTTACAGAGGCGTTGCTTCTTCTCTTGGTTTCCCTCAGTCAGCAATGTTCTTCCCTCTCTATGGCAGCTTTGTGGAGGCGCTGGTAGTGGTGGCCGGGGAGTGACTTGGACGGTGGTCGGTGACTGTGGAGTGCGGTGTTCAGCCCTTCTTCCTTTTCTTCTCTGCGTTCCTCTTCAGCTATGTTCTCCTCTGCTTCCCTTTTTCTCCTTCTGCTCCCAACTGTGTTGTTGTCGACTAGGAAGATAGTGGTAGCTGGCGGTGATGGCTTTGTTCTTCTTCTTCTCGCAGCAGAGGCGCGGGTTGCTGCCTTTCTTCAATGATGCTGCTACGTCTGGGGAGAAGATGATGCAACCACCGTGTGTGACGTTTTAGTGGCTTCTTGAGGTGGAGATGTCGGTGAGAAAAACGAGTGATGATGGTGGTGGTTGATGAGGGCCAACGGCGGAGAGGGAAAGAGAAAAAAGAGGCTGGTTGCAGGAAAAACTGGGCAGTAATGGCTGATTTTCGTCCGACTTTGTGTGTTCTTTTCTCCTCCTATAGGTCTTCAAAAGAGGTTCTATTTATAGGAAGTGGAAGAGGGCAATCTTGTATACGTTGGGAAAAATTTCAGCCCTTGATTCAGCTGGAAGCATCTCAATCGTTGGCTCAAAGTGTGCACCTCGAGCTGCCAAATTTGGCAGCTCAAGGCTGCGAACTGCCCGAGGTGGCCACTTTGAGCCACTCAACGGAGCCGTTTCATACTTTTTCGACCCGACCGGACCATTCTCCGGGATAAAGGGGTTGCATGTGAACATGTTGGTGTAAGGTTTGTCGGATTTGGAGGCCACACGAGCCGGAAAACTCGCCTGGAAAGCAGCCACTCAGGCAGCGTTTTGAGGAAGAAAGTGAACAGTAAATTAAGGCACATTTTCCAAATTGGTCCCTGGTTTCGGATTTTCTCAATTAAGTCCCTAATTGGCCCTTAAACTTCAATATTTATGCAATTAAGCCCCTGATTTGACTTAATAAATTCCTAAAAATCATAATTTGGCCCCAGAACTTTAATTTCTTCTAATTAAAGCCCAAATTGACTTAAAAATCAATTTTTTCTTGCAATCAAATCCTTTAAAATCCAATTAAGTCCATAAACATCCAAATTTGGGCTTCTCCTCAAAATTTAAATTTTCCTTCTCAATAGGGCTCTCATCCTTCAAGAAAATACTGTCAAAAATCCAATCTTTGTATCTTTATACTCCTTGACCAATTTTCTAACCATTTTCTGAGTGCTTCTGCCTTCCATTATTTTTCTAGCCTCTTTTGGCTATTTATTTTATTTATTTTTTGTGGGGACCCAAAAATGGGTTACAACAGCTGGTAACATATCATATTCGGGAAAATAAAATAAAATTCAAGTAGGTATATATTTTCTTACTTCAATTTATCTGCATCGCAGTATAGTAGAAATACGGTTTCATGTACTCCACTTAATTGTATTATATATTTTTAGAAAAAAATGGTTTTCCCATTATATTTACATTATATAAAAAAACTAAAACTCATCATTATGACTCAAGACACATTTGATACAGGTGGTCGGCTTTAGCTTTGCTACTCACTGAAATAGTGAAATAACGTTTTTTTCATTCCAATAAAAATAAAAAAAAACTAATAAAGTTTGCAATGAAGGTAAAACCATCTTTTCAAGGGATATATTGGGTATTACAAGATTAATAGGGGATAAATTGATCCATATATTTCTTTAGCACACTAAAATGATTTTTTACACTTAAAAGCAAAAATATATATAATTTTGGTTCAATGGCTTTTTTGTCCTTTCAATATTATTTACACAATAATTTATTACGTTAATACTCTTAAAAGCAAAAAAACTATTAAACTTGCACAAATTTTTTTTTTTTATTTTTTTATTTTTTAAGAACAATGAAGTTATAGAATTGCTTTTTAAAAATAATAAAAAAATAAGCATGGTTCTAAGGGTATTTTTTGTCTCTTTCTTTTTTTAATATATATATTTTTATTTTAGAGTTGACCTAGGAGCTGTTTGGTAATTTTAAAAAATAAATATTATTAAAAAAAAAAAGTGCCGAATGGAAAGTTACACAACCAGTACTTTCGTTATCCTGACCTCATGTAATTTCATAACATAAAATCCTTATAAGAAGAATACCACACATATGTATATTTATACACATCATATCTACATGTTCACACATGCACATCCATGTTCCACTTTGATTTTTCATTACAAGTGTTTACAAAAGGGGTCGGATGACTAATTGAACGATTAACACGTCTGTTCATACATAACTCATATCACCTATAACATGCAAACACATAGTTTTTTTTTTTTATAAAATATGTGAGCCACAAAACAGATTTCCTTATGCAGCATGTTGATATGATGTCCTTGTTACAGCACAAGGTAATTTCAAGCATTATAGGCAATTTAAAAACATAATAAAGCAATATTAACGTTACATTTCATTCATGGACTAAAACAACATAATTCTTTCATTTCTCATTACTTGTGTAATTACTACCCTTAATAATTCATGAATTACTGAGGCTAATTACAATACTCAAATCCAGTCATCCATCTCGAATACCGTTAATCGAACTAACATCATTCCCTATTTAAAGCACAACAATCATAATTCTTTCATATACTTGGTACATACAAAACATAGTACCCATGAACGCATCAACTCTTGAAACTAACTCATAACTCCCAAATCCGGCAATCCTTTTAGGATACCATTAACTAAAGCCAATCATTTATTTATCTCGACTATCCTCTTATTATGTCATTAGTCGATGCTAATCATTTATCAATCCCGGTGGATCTCGGTTATCCACTTAGGATGCCATTAGTCGAAGCTAATCATTTATCAATCCTGGTCATCCACTTAGGATGCCATTACCCGAAGTTAATCATTTTTTAATCTCAGTCATCCACTTAGGATGTCATTAGCCAAAATTAATCATTTGTTCATTCCAATCATCCATTTAGGATGCCATTAGTTGAAGCTAATCATTTATCAATCCCGGTCATCCACTTAGCTAATCATTTGTCAATCCCGATCATCTACTCACGATGCCATTAGCCGAAGTTAATCATTTATTAATCCTAACCATCCACTCAGGATGCCATTAGCCGAAACTAATCATTTTTTTTTTATCCCAGTTATCCACTTAGGATGCCATTAGCCAAAGCTAATCATTAGTTCATCTCGGTTATCCATTTGGGATGCCATTAGCCGAAGCTAATCATTAACCAACCAAACATTCCAGAGGCATTTTATAATAGTTTAACATTCAGTATAACACAACAATAGACCCTTCATATTACTCATCCAACCATTCATGACAGTTAATGTTCAATATAATACAACAATAGATCCCTTGTAACAACCATACAAAAATTTATAATAATTTAGCGCTATGTATAGCACAATAATAGATCCTTCGCAAATCTCATATAAACATTTGTGACAAATAACCCTCAACATAATACAATGATAGATCCTTTGTAATACTCATGATAATTAACATTTAGTATAATACAACGATAAATCCTTTGTAATACTCATACAACTATTCATGATAGTTTAGCATTCCATATAGCATAACAATAGATCCTTCGTAATAAATTCACTTCAGAAACTAATGTTACGCTACAAGGGGGGCGGAAATCACCTACTTGTTCCTTGACATGACCAAAAATTGATTTCTTCTCCCAAGTGCAGGAGTGTCGAAGTAATAAATAATTCGATAAGATCGGGGTCGAACCACAAGGAGGTTAACTATATAAATTATAAATAATAATAATAATAATAATAATAATAATAATAATAATAAGTTAAAGAGGACTTTGAAATGTAAGATTAATGTGAGGATTCAACAATGATAAAAAAAAAAAAATGTCAAGGTTAGAGGATTCACTAATAGCATTAGAAATAAGTATAGTGTAAACTCTTTTTATTAATCAATTGGAAAACCAAACACAAAGGAGGTTCCAATCGGATAATTTATCCTTAATAGTTCATTCTAAATTTTTAACATGATCATATTAATTATCTTATTTAAGTAACACCAAACTTTTAAATATTGTTAGGAATTCATGATGCTAACTTATGTTAACAACAAATCAAGTTCATTTCATAGCACATGTGTAGGTTATTACCATACTGTTAGCTATGAAAGTGCCAAGCATTTGTTGTACCAAGTGTTATACAACACAAATCTAGATTAACCATTTAACAAGCAAGGTATTAAGAATTAGTAAGATAAAAAGATAAGACATGTTAATAACAAACTTTATTGGATATAAATATTGAAGTCCATGTTGAGTTTATATTATACCTATTTTAACACTATTAGTGAAACCTTTTCACCTTGACATAATAAACTTAGCTAAACATAATGAAGAAGATAAACATAAATAAACAACATAATAACATAAGTATATTAAAGGAAATGAAAGCATAAACAAGAGATTAAGGAAAATATAACATGAAATAAAACTTAAACATTACAAAAATATAAAGAAAGAAATAAAAAGCATGATTTGAAAACCAAGATGATTAAATGCATGGAAAATGCCTTCTTTTATAGGCCAAAATTTAGAACTATTGATTTGATGACTAATTGTTGAGTGGGTGGCCATATCTTGACTTTGTGACAATCATTATCTTTTTGTCTGAACAAAACTTCATTGCTAACGTCAGAATTTGAACCAATTTATGTCATGAAAGTTCTAGAAAATTGTCTCATCTTTCCAACAAAAAAAGAATAGGTGCATTTGGACTTCTAGAACTCGAGATATGGGCTGAACACTGAATAGTGTCTGGGCTGTAGGACATATTCAGACTTCTCCGTTATTGCTACAATTTGAACTTGAAAACAAACTTTTTGAATCTTGCACTCCAATGAAAGTTTTAGGCCTATGTCTTAGCTTTCCATCCATATAGAGCATACCTAAATCCAAGTTCTACAACTCCAGTGATGACCCAATGACTGAACAGTGTTCTAGTTTGGACTGAATCAACATCTCTTTTCTAAGCTTAGCCCTCTCTTTGTCTTCTCAATTTCAGTAGTTAAACTCATCAATCAATCCCTTGATTTATGTGATAGGCCTGCATTTAAGATGAATATTTATCATAAATTAAAGGTATCTTATATTATTAGATATATTATTATAAAACATGTTCTAGTTAAGGAGTTATTGATACTTCAAGTGCAAAATGATGATATAAAATGCATTTTTAAGTGCTAATCACACCCCTAACCAGCTTATTACTAGTCCCTAGTAATCAAAGCGTTAAAATAGAAAAATAACTGAACAGTGTTCTAGTTTGGACTGAATCAACATCTCTTTTCTAAGCTTAGCCCTCTCTTTGTCTTCTCAATTTCAATAGTTAAACTCATCAATCAATCCCTTGATTTATGTGATAGGCCTGCATTTAAGATGAATATTTATCATAAATTAAAGGTATCTTATATTATTAGATATATTATTATAAAACATGTTCTAGTTAAGGAGTTATTGATACTTCAAGTGCAAAATGATGATATAAAATGCATTTTTAAGTGCTAATCACACCCCTAACCAGCTTATTACTAGTCCCTAGTAATCAAAGCGTTAAAATAGAAAAATAATTTGCAAGTTCCACAAAGCAAGGCATTCATCATTCAACTTTCATTAATCTATCCAAATAAACAAAACTCTCATTAAATTTATATATTTATACTCAATACCTCTTAAAACAAAATATTAATAAACCTTTCTTTTTATGTGCTTAATGTATGAAAACATATATGATGGGGATTTTATTGGAAGAAAAACAATATTATGTTATAATGTTTCTAAGGTTAAACTTCATTGGGTTGGGATTATTATCTCTCTCTCTCTCTCGTTTTTTTGTTAATATATATATATATATATATATATATATATAAAACTTAAAATACAATGCATCTTTAACCCATGTAACGAGCTTTAGGTTAATGACTCCCAGATTAGTTGGTCTAAGGACATTAGGTGTTGAGACACCCCTTCGAGCTTAATAACTCGGGTTGCAGATACTGATACATAGATAGTGCAATGTTTGATTCCCTTAAGCTTTTCTCTTTAACCCATGTAACAAGTGTTGGGCCAACAGCTCCAAGTCAGTTGACTTTAGGGTATTAAGTGTTAAAACACCCCTTCAGGCTTAATTGCTTAGGTTAAGGAGGCTACGAAAGCAAACTTATCTACGTTTTTATTATCATCAATTTTTTTTTTTTGCAAATTATATACTATCCCTTTCCCTTAGTTGTTACCTTTAACAAAAGAATATAAATAATGTAATAATCCAATGCGCAACCCACAATCATATGTTAAAGTGTGTGTGTGAAAATAAAGGTTTAAGAATACTTGTTAAATGAGTATATGAGCAAAATAAATTGATAATAATGAGAGAGTTTGTAAACCTGAATATTTCAAGAAGTATTCTGATAGACCTTGTTAAGAATGTTTACTAAGATGCGTCTCAAGAGTCAAAAGAATTCCTTTACTCTGCCATCCTAGTAACAACAATTTTGCAAATGGTTTTTGAAATAGAAAACACAGTTAGTTAATTTGGTTTTTGAAAATATCAACTACTACCTTTTCTCCCCAACCAAAACGAGACATTGTCCTTAATGTCCTAAGGTAGAAAGATAAAGTATAGAAGACATCACCTGAAACAACGAAAACTGACAATCCTGAAACACACTTAAATAAATATAAGAAATAAAAAAACAAAATAATATGCTATTAATAAAACCAAACGACACAAGGTTTCACAAACGAAGATTCAAATCCAATCTAAGCTTTTTACGGCTTTCCGTAGTTAACCAATTTATGCGACTTATGGAGGGGTCAATTACATGGATGAAAGATTGTAGTTGATCAATCAATTGTTCAGCAGTAGCAGCAGATACTATGATTTGTCGTGCCGAAGATGTTACAAAATTATTGTTCCAAAACTTGGTCAAGAAAAGATAACAAATTATCATAAAAACCATTAACATTTAACAGACCTATGGGTTTATGGTGAATGTGCAGTTGGGCCCAAGAGAAAATATGAAAGATCTCTTCCAATGTGCCCAGACCATCTGGTAAGGGAATGAAGGCGTCAACATGGTTAAAAATTGCATTCATTCGATCAGACATTGTGGAGACTTGTAGTTCCTCTCCCTTTTGCTAAAGCTTCCAATTGTCAAATCATCAATCAATAGATGAAGAAAAACATCTATATTCCAGCCTGGACTTTAGGACCATAGATAAAAACATGAACACCGGCCTCATACATATCCCTGATAGCAAGTTATAAACCGTTAGTATAATCGGCCAATAAGAATAAGGAGTAACAAATGACCTGAATGGATTGAATTCGATTGAACATAGCGCAAGATGAATGTTTCTTGATTTAGCTGAAAAGTGAGGATGCACACTATTAAAGTGTTTCCATGCTTCACCATTGAAATGGTGCACTATCACTTCATCAACTGTATCATATGAATGGTGCCATATCATGTTCTCAACAATTTTTGGTGATATGAATAACCTTTGTAGTCTAGGCGTGATTGAGAAATATCTAAGTTTTTTATGTGCTACAAGAGTCTTTCCCTTGTCAGTTCTAGGTTTATATCGGGAATACCCATATGTCCTACATTCGGTCAACTCAACATTTTCAAGGTAGTACAATATGTAGAAGTTTGGACACATGTCCATTTTCTGGTATCATAGATCAATGGGGGTTTCATCATGGATTTAGCAGCATAGAAGTTCTCTTTCAGTCTGTTCCCTTTAGGTAAAATGCTTCTCACCTATCATAACCTCCTCAACCAATAATCTAACTTGATGGTAAACATTTATGCAATGGTCAATAATTTACTGTGATTTGTGCAGCCATTCCGTAATGGTTCGTTATAATCTTTCAAAAGATAAAAAAACCTGACCATGTCTACATTAGGTTTTTTCATCTATGATTGAACATTGACCAATATGACCCTGATTCATTCCCATTGCATCCATAACCATAGTCTTATAAGGATTACTATTGTTAGTTTCAACTCCATGCACGTTGCTAGCACTAGAAATTAACTTAACCATTCTTTCTACCATGATCTCGTAAGGAATAAATGGTTCTTTATGTGCACACCAACACATATATTCCTCCATGAACCCTTTATATAGAAGATGCATCGTTACAACACTTGGATGGAGAAACTTTTTTATTTAGACACCTCCTGCATGGATACCTAATACCGCCTCCACTAATATTTCTCGGAATAGATGTTATGTAATTAATAAAACCCTGAACCCCATTACAATAATCCATCATCTGCAATCCTTGGGCTGAATCCTTATACATCCATGAACGATCATCTATGACTATATATATATATATATATATATATATATATATATATAATGATGACAATAATATGTATTAATTAACTATGTTAAGTAAATAATCAACCTACTTTCATACTTCTCTTAATTCATTATCAACTATCTACATACATATAAATTTGTACACATTAATTTACAGAAATTATAACTCATCAATAAAATTGATAAAATATAAAATAGACTGGTTAAACAAGCCACTATTTATATTATTACAACACACCTAAGTTGAAAATTTGACATAAGTTTCAACAATTTACAACCAAATATAATTTTAGAAAATATAAAACAAACCACAACGTGTACGAAATCCTGTATCTATACAACAAGTTTCTTAGAGTAAAAAACAATAAAACAAGTAAACACCTAAACAAAATACATATACTACAAAAATATGCAATAAAAAAATTGACATTTCAAAATTATGTTCAAATTTTAAAAATGGTAAATTTACTTACTTCAAATGGAAAAATCATAATAAAATTGCTGTTGTGACTGGAAAGGTCGAGAAAGGATCAGCTGTGTTGAGATACGGGGTGATGTTAAAAGAATCCACAAAAAATTACATGTCATCATGCTTTTTGGATTTATTTTTAAATCCTTTTATTTCGAATGGGGTTCTTTTGGTATTTACTGATAGAAATGGCGACAAGAACAATTAGATTGGTAAATATTGTTGTTACCCATTTTTGGGTTAAAAAAAGAGAGAAGAGAATATATATATTCGGAAGAAATCCAAAAAAATAATAGGAGCGAGATAAGGATGCTGGAATGGTGAAAAAAGGCCAAAATTGGTTGAGGAGATTCAAAAATGCAAAAGGGTGAAATTTGACAATATATTTTTTTTTACTGATGAGAGCCCTATTGATAAGAAAAATTCAATTTGAGGAAAACAACTCTTAAATTAAATGTTTATGGACTCTATTAAAGTTTATCTAAGGTTTAATTGAATTTATAGAGGGTTTGATTGCAAGAAAAAATAGATTTTTAAGTCAATTTAGGTTTTTATTGGAAAAAAATTAAAGTTCTGGGGTCCAATTATAATTTTAAAGAGTTGATTTAGTCAAATCAGAGGCTTAATTGCATAATTATTGAAGTTTGATGGCCAATTAGGGACTTGATTGAAACAATTCGAAACCAAGGACCAAACCGGAAAAGGAGCTAAAATCAAGGGATCTAATTACAGTTTATCCAGGGGCTTGATTACAAAATTGCAAAGACATCCAAGGACTAAATCAGAAATATGCATTTTGAATTAGAAAACAACGTCGTTTCCTTGACAATTGTTTATCACCTTCTTCATCTGTAACGGTTTCGACAGTGAATGAGTGCTATCAATGGAGTCGTTTCAGTCCGGGGGGGGCATGTTTCACGCCACCATGATGAACACCTGCCGTTACCAAGAAACGCTTATGTCCTCTGGCTATAAAGCCAAAGGAGGAACTGCACCACAGGAGGGGGGAAAACGAAAAAGACAGGAAATAGAGGGGGAGAAGCAGAGAGAGAAAAAAAGAAACAGACAGTGAGGAGATTGAGAGAGGAGAAAAAAGAAGAGAAAGGGAGAGTAGGGGCAGAAGAACACGGGGAGAATAGAGGAGGAGAGAACGTGATAAAAAAAAGAGAAAAAAACAAAGAGTAACCGGAGAAAAAAGGAAAAAGAATAGTGGGGGAGGGAGAAGACAGAGATGAAAGGGAAGGGACTACAAGAAGAACTACACATAGAAACAAAAAAAAAGGAAGAACCAGAGGAACCGAAAGAAAAACAAACAAAAGGAGAGGAGAGAGGTCCAAAGCTTGTTGTTGCTTTCATCTTGCTTCCAGGTAAACGTCTCTAACTTTGCAGATAATGCACAAACACTATGCACTTGAAGATTACTTACATCATCACTGTAGCAGGCGCGTGTGAATTGTTCACGCATGCTCGCGGGTCTAAACCATCTAGGCCCAGCCCAGCCACATGGGTCGGGTTGGGCCCAGCTCGAAAATAAAAAAATTTCAAAAACATTCTTTTAAAAAATCTATGATTTTTCGCAAATATTTTACTGCATTTTGATCAACATTAGTTTGTATTTTTATACTGTAAAGATACAAATCCAGTATTAAATACCAGGTTTTCATAAAAAAAATTAATAAAATAAAATAAAATGTTTTGTTTTCATGCATACAACCAAGTTTCTCTAAAAAATATTTAAAAAATAAAATCATATTGTATTTTCATAAAACAAAGAAAATTTCAAAAATATGTATTAACATGCATTTTGGCTTTAATAACTAGTTTATTAAAGTCGTGAGAAATAGACCAATATTTCAAAAATTCCAAAAAAAAATATTTTGTTTTCTTTTAATATATGGGATTGCGACCTTATACGTAAGGCATATTTTGAATATTAAATTCTTTTGTTGACGTTAGAATGATTAGGTTTTACCCAATAAGATAACAATCTCCTTACTGAGGAGAACTTTTCTTAAATCACAAACAGATCAACAACAAGAAAACACGACAAGACTTTAGATTTTATCAGACAATAAAACAATGCAGCTTACCTTAGATAGGAAGTATTTGGGGTGCTAATACCTTCCCTTTACACAAACCAGTCCCCGTACCCGATCTCTAAGACCAATTAGGGTTCCTAGTGACCAGAATACTAGGTGGCGACTCCCATTCTATTTTTCCACTAATAAAAGACAAGAATTCATTGTCTCCCCATATTTTTCACATTTGAGGGAGGATGTTTTCACTGCGACGCCGCACACGTGCGATAAATACCATGCCAAAATACCAACAAAATATTTATGTTAGTGATTTCATTTGTATTCGTAGATTTTTTTGGTAGTGATTTAAATGTTCCTCGTTGATACTTTAAAAATTGGATATTAATTGGAGTCATTAAAGATAATACATATCATATTCTTTTCTTTATGAAATGAAGCAATTGTTCTCATAAATTGAGGTATAAAAAGATATTTGAAACTAATATTTTAGATGTTTATTAAATTACATGTATACTAAACTGATTCATATAAGGATTTCATATGGAGAGATTATATATATATAAAACATGAATGATATAAAAGTATTTGAGTAACTTAGAGAGGATTCAAACACCCTAAAGGTATTAGAAAAATCATTCCACATGTTCTTGAATAATATTAATTATGAAATCCTTGCACAAGATGAAATGAAATTTGAAAAAGAGTTTCAAATCTTATTTAAAGAATAAATAACTATAATATTGAGAATAAATATGATTTGACAGAGTAAATGCATTCTATACTCTAATATTTAAATTATAATGTTTTTTGATGAAATGATTTTATAATTGGCCTATTCTATAATGCTTAAGTCACGTGTGACGTGAAAGGAGAGAAGGTTAATATTGTTTTTCAAAAATCTAGGTGGGCACAATGGGGATGGCAATGAAGATAATAATTACATTGAGAAACTAGTTACTAAAAGATTATGTCAACTATTTATGACTTTCTTAATACTTGATGAATCATAACATGTTGCTAGATATTATATTTGATCTTCAATTAAAATCAATTAATTTTTTTTGAATTATAATAAATTCAAAAGATAATTTATTAATCCTATTTTATTTAGAAATGTGATTCATATTTACGCAAACTTATTAGGAATCTAATAAGTCATACACATTAAGAATTATTAGTAAATAAATATATTGGGATGATTAATAAAATACAACTTAATTATGAATAAGTTTAAAAATTAAAGATTTATATTTAATTAATAGAGAAAATTACAATTTTAGACCAATAAAAAACAAGTAGGGACTTGATTGAATAATTTTTTAAAATTATTTTGAAATAATATATGTAATATTTTTCAAGGAGCAAAGTAATATTTTCATTTAAGATATTATTTTGGATCTGACATAACCATTAAACACTATAATCTTGAATTTGTGTTTAGGAAAAAATTAAAGAAACAAAAAGTTACATTAGTTTTATTTCTATTTTTGTAATTATACGAGAATATTCCACATCAGTTAACTTCATGTGAACTTTCTATATGAATATATAATGCTATCAACATAAGCGATTTTTCCTCGGAAGAACAACTTGTATAGATTCCAAACTTCAAGGATATTGAAGAATATTCAACGATTTTATGGGTATGTTCTGCCAGCCACCGTGTCCTTGCTTGGACAATGCATGCTTGTCTGTTACGAGGAAACTCCCCTACCCGGGACCAAATGCGATTAAATAGAAGACGACAAGACAGCTTGGAGAAAGACCCAAGGCATTGTTGACTATTGACCAGACTATTCTAAAATTCTAGCAGGATCTGCATACCTTATTGTCATTATTGCAGAATCTGGCATGCTTAGCAAGTAAACCAATTTTTACGGGAGAAATTCCTGGAATTTATAATGTCCCCGGCAGTATAGTAAATTAAAAGATAGAAGTGTTATATATATATATATATATATATATATATATATTAAAGCACGATTCTTAGATTAGACGCGTCTTTCGATCTCGATAAGACGACTTCACGTCAACTAAATATTCTATTTCAAATGAATATTCTTCCATTGGAAATGCATGGTCCTAATTAATTAACACTATATTGTTCAACGTTTCCGTAGTTTTGCTATATAGTATTTGTTTTAAATTCATAATATAACCCGTAATACGTAATGTTGACCAAGTAAATGATCAGACTACTAACTGCGCATATATGTGTATGTGTGTGTATGTAGGGAAATTAAGCTCGAGCTCTATGTTACTGCCTTGAAGCACAAATGAACATGTTTAACCATATGATCTTCTCTTTCTTTGCATTAACCTTTTTATTTATGCTGAAGAAAACAGCAGCAGAGGGAGTCCATGCACAAGGCATCAATATTGGTGCTATAATCGATATGAGTTCACGTATTGGTAAAGAGCAGAGAGTTGCCATGGAAATTGCAATGGAGGATTTCTATGGCACCGGCAATCAGACCTTGTTTCTTCACATTAAAGATTCTCATAGGGATCCTGTCTGTGCAGCTCTTGCAGGTATTTATTTCGCTGGCCTATCTTAATTAGTACTATGAACTTACTTGTTTACATCATTGCAATGGAGTAGACATGTTTTGCCTCATCTTTAAACACGCAGCTAGCGGCAGGTAACTAATTGTTGCTAAATATAATACTTTTAACAACAATTAATTTAGTGCTGATGAATTACAATTAAACTTGGCTACTTGTTCTACTGAATTAGAGTGCAGCATTAATTTGTTCTTAAAAGATTTTTAATTCTATATGTAATTTGAGTAAACAGCAATGGATCTCATCAACAATCAACAAGTACAAGCCATTTTAGGACCACAGACGTGGGAAGAGGCGTTATCAGTCGCTGAGATCAGTAGCCAAACTCAGGTTCCAATTCTTTCTTTGGCTGACACCACTCCCAAATGGGCAACAGAGCGATGGCCTTACCTGCTTCAAGCTTCACCTAGCAAGCAAGAGCAAATGAAAGCCATTGCAGCTATTGTGCAATCATGGAATTGGCATCAGGTCACTGTAATATACGAAGGTACGGATTCATCAGCTATTGAAGTCACACCATCTCTCTTTAATGCCCTGAGAGATGCAGGTGTAGGAGTCATCCAAGGTCTAGTCCTCCCTACTTTTGCTTCTACCATTACGTTGTCTATGTTGGTGGGAGAAGCCACTGTTGGTGGCTTTGAAACACTCAGAGGGGATAAAACACACTGTTTTATTACACAAAACCGAAGCTTACAATTAATGAAAACTTAACACAATACACGCCCTCTCTCTCTCTTTCTCTTACTTGTGTTTCTCTCAATTCTCTCCACACAAATAAACACAAGCTGGGCACTCTATTTATAGACAAAATTAGAATACGAAAATCTATTGTTCCAGGTGTGAAGGCGGCTGTTGACCGGCGGTGTGAAGGCGGCTGGCGGCTGCGGCTGGTGGCTGGCGGCTGCGGCTGGTCGGTGGGTGGTTGCCTTCCTTGTTAAGCTTTTGTGTTTAATTGTTAAGCTTTTGTGTAATAAAACAGTGTGTTTTATCCCCTCTGAGTGTTTCAAAGCCACCAACAGTGGCTTCTCCCACCAACAATTGGTATCAGAGCCCCGTTCGTCGGAAAACAGAAGACTTTTTGGGTATATCCGAATTTTCAAATTTGTCCAAAACAAGTTTTGATCATTCCACAGTGTAGAGCTCATCAATACTAACTCACTGCCGCAAAAATCAGCCAAATCGGAGTTCGGGGTAGCCCACACGCGCCGCCTGAATATTCAGCCAGATCGCCCACGCGCATCCCACGCGTCCCGAGGTTGAAGACGACTGAGCCACACGCGCGCCATATTTGAGTCGCGCCAAGCCGTATACGCCGAGTCCTAGCCGAGTCCAGCCGAGCCACAAGCCGAGCCGTATCTCGCGCCGAGCCGAGCCGCGTTCCAGCCTCAGCCGAGCCGAAGGCATATTCCCCAGAATATTCCCAGAATATTCCCGGTTCAACCCAGCGAACCGCCCGCCGTACAGAAGTGATTTTTTGACCGGTTCACCCATTTTCGGACCCGATTTTAACAAAGTCAGACCGGTTCCCTACTATTTGGACCATTCCGGATCGATCTACAGTGTTTTGGTGTCCAAATTCAGCTCCCAAAGAGGTGATATAATCATTCCAAAAGCAAAATGACTACAGAAGGTACACATACACTCATCCCGAAGCTGACTAAAGACAACTATGATAGTTGGTGCATCAGATTGAAGGCATTTCTTGGGTCACAAGAGTGTTTGGATATTGTACAAACTGGTTATGATGAACCAGAGTCCAAAGAAAGAGAAGATGCTTTACAAGAGGCACAGAAGCAAGCCTTGAAAGTCAACAGAAAGAAGGACAACAAAGCCAAGACCATCATCTACCAAGGTCTTGATGAAGATACATTCGAGATCATAGCTTCCGCTGAAACGTCACATGATATATGGGAGGCTCTCCAACAGAAATACAAAGGTGCTGACAGAATCAAGAAGATTCGTCTTCAATCTTTGCGAGGAGAATTTGAGTTATTGCAAATGAAGTCCTCGGAGTCTATTTCTGATTATCACACAAGGATTATGGTGATAGTCAACCAGATGAGGAGAAATGGAGAAGCCATCATCGATGCTCGAATTACTGAGAAAATTTTGAGATCCCTAGATCCAAAATTTGATTTTGTTGTTGTCGCAATTGAAGAGTCCAAAGATGTGGACAAGTTGACGGTTGATGAGCTTATGAGTTCTTTGCAAGCTCATGAGCAGAAGATTGTAAAGCGAAATGGAGATAAGGCAATTGAGCATGCCTTACAAGCAAAGCTGTCCCTCAATGACAGATATGAGCAAGGGGAGACTTCATCAAGTGGCTACACCACTCAAGCAGGAAGTCAACAATCCAGAGGTGGATTTCAGAGATTCCAAGGAAGAGGTTCTTGGAATACAAGTTTTAGAGGAAGAGGTGATAGAAACACCACCAGAGGAGGCAGAGGCCAACAAGCATTCACTCCCAGAGGAAGAGGAGGCGGTTACAATAACCGTGACAAGAGGAATATCAAATGTTATAGTTGCAATCAATTTGGGCACTATAGCACTGAATGCAGAAGGAAAGCTCCGTTGGAGATACGTGAGCAAGCTAACTATGTAGAGAAGGATGACAGAGAAGAAACTGCATTTCTTGTCCAACAAGGACTTGATAAGAAAAAGGAGGACATATGGTATCTAGATACTGGAGCCAGCAATCACATGTGCGGCTACCGAGAGTTATTTAGTAATCTAGATGAGACCAAGCAAGGTCTAGTTACTTTTGGAGATACCACAAAGGTTCCATTCAAAGGTAAAGGCAACATCCCAGTCAAGATGAAGAATGGCGATTCCAGCTACATCACCGATGTCTATTATGTCCCAGCCATAAAGCAAAACCTAATCAGCTTAGGTCAACTTTTGGAGAGAGGCTATACTTTTTACTCGGAGAATTGTCATCTGGCAATTAGAGACAACAATTGGAGATTAATGGCCTACGTGAAAATGTCCAAGAATAGGATGTTTCCTTTGAACATCCAGTATGATGCAACAAGGTGTTTGAGTGCCATCACCAACAGTGAAGAATGGCTTTGGCACCTGAGGCTTGGACATCTGAATTTCACAAGTCTGAAGATGCTAGCAAGCAAGAAGATGGTCAAAGGTTTGCCTCACATTGATCATCCATATGAAGTCTGTGAGAGTTGTGTCCTCAGCAAACATCACAGATCCAGTTTTGCCAAAGAAGTCAACTGGAGAGCAAAGAGGCCACTGGAGTTAGTACACACAGATGTGTGTGGCCCAATCACGCCTATGTCGACTGGACAAAATAGGTACTTCCTCACTTTTACTGATGATTTTAGTAGAAAAACGTGGATATACTTTCTGAAGAGGAAGTCAGAAGTATTCAATTGTTTTAAAGATTTTAAAGCAATTGTGGAGAAACAAACTAGTTATACGATCAGAACAGTGAGATCTGATCAAGGAGGAGAATATACAGCAAATGACTTTGAAGCCTATTGTACACAACAAGGCATCAGACATCAGACAACGCCAGCTTATACACCACAGCTGAATGGTGTAGCAGAAAGGAAGAATCGCACGATTCTTGACATGGCAAGAAGTCTGCTCAAAGCAAAGAAGTTGCCCAAGCAATACTGGGCTGAAGCTGTATCATGTGCAGTATATTTGTTGAATCGCTGCCCAACTAAAAGTTTGCAAGGAGTTACTCCAGAAGAAGCATGGAGTGGTCACAAACCAAGTGTTACTCATCTACGAGTCTTTGGTTGTGTGGCATATGCAAAGATCCCAGATGCAAGAAGGAAAAAGCTCGATGATAAGAGCGAGAAATGCATCTTTGTCGGATATGGTGAAAGAAGGATGGGATACAGGCTGTATAATCCCATCACGAAGAAGGTGATTACGAGTAGAGATGTTATCTTTGAAGAAGATAAATCTTGGGCATGGAATGGTGATCAAGAAGCAGTCAAATGGATCACCACTGATTTGATCCTTGAAGGTGAAGAAGTACCAACAGTACTTGTCGAAGAACCAATTGTGCCAGCAGCTGAACCACAAAGTCCGGTACATAGTTTTCCTGTATTCAACAGGAGGAACACACCAGGAGCATCATCATCAACACCACCATCAGCATCCTCATCAGAAGAACCAAGAAGGATGCGAAATCTTGAAGAGTTGTACGATACCACTCAGGTTATGGAAGATACAACTCTGTTTTGTTTCTTTGCAGATAGTGACCCACTAAGCTTCGATGAAGCTATCACAGAAGAGAAGTGGATAGAAGCAATGGATGAAGAAATACATGCCATTGAGAAGAATGATACCTGGAAGCTGACTTATCTACCAGAAAACAAGAAAGCAATAGGTGTCAAATGGGTCTACAAGACAAAGAAGAACGCCAAAGGAGAAGTGCAAAGATACAAAGCCAGATTAGTGGCTAAAGGCTACAAACAGAGAGAAGGCATTGACTATGGAGAAGTATTTGCTCCAGTAGCCCGGCTAGAAACAATCAGACTGATGATCTCACTAGCTGCACAACATAGATGGAAGATCTATCAACTCGATGTGAAGTCAGCATTTCTGAATGGCTTCCTAGAAGAAGAAATCTATGTTGAACAACCACTTGGATACATTGATGCTAAAAATGAAGGCAAAGTATACAAGTTGAAGAAGGCTCTCTATGGTTTGAAGCAAGCTCCGCGTGCTTGGAATACTAGAATTGACAGGTATTTTCAAGATAATGGATTTGAGAAATGTCCATATGAACACGCCATATATGTGAAGAAAGGAGCAGATGGCAGCATCTTATTTGCGTGCCTATATGTTGATGACTTGATATTCACCGGCAACAACCCTACCATGTTTGAAGACTTCAAACGAAGCATGGTACAGGAGTTTGAAATGACTGACATTGGTCTAATGTCACATTTTCTTGGCTTAGAAGTAACGCAGAAGGAAGAAGGGATTTTTGTATCCCAAAGCGGTTACGCCAAAGATATTCTTGAAAGGTTCAAGATGGAAAGCTGCAATCCGGTATCAACTCCAGTTGAGAATGGAGTGGAATTGAGGAAGAGTAAGGTTGGAAATGTTGATCCAACTTACTTCAAAAGCTTAGTAGGAAGCTTAAGGTACTTGACATGTACCAGACCGGATATACTCTATGGAGTCGGACTCGTCAGCAGATACATGGAGACACCAGACCAGTCTCACTTGAATGCAGCTAAGAGAATTCTTCGCTACATCAAAGGCACACTGAATGAAGGTATGTTTTATACCTCAAGTAAAGACTTTAATCTTATAGGCTACTCGGATAGTGATTGGGGTAGAGATTTGGATGAAAGGAAAAGCACAACAGGGTTTGTCTTTTTCATGGGAGACACATCTTTCACATGGTCATCCAAGAAGCAATCGATTGTCACATTATCAAGCTGTGAAGCTGAGTATGTTGCTGCCAACTCAGCCGTATGCCATTCAATATGGTTAAGGAATATGTTGAAGTTTTTGGGATTTCCTCAAGAAAATCCTACGAAGATTTACATTGACAATCGATCAGCAATCGTATTGGCAAAGAATCCAGTGTATCATGAGAGGAGCAAACACATTGATACACGTCATCACTTTATCCGGGAACATGTGAAGAATGAAGAAGTCCAACTGATATCTTGCAACACAAATGATCAAGTTGCTGACATCTTCACAAAGCCATTGAAGGGAGAAACATTCATCCGATTAAAGTTCATGCTTGGCATGACATCCCTCGATTGAGTTTAAGGGGGAGATTTGTTGAATATTAAACTCAATCCAGAAGGTTCCAGTCAAGGAAGGCAACCACCCACCGACCAGCCGCAGCCGCCAGCCACCAGCCGCAGCCGCCAGCCGCCTTCACACCGCCGGTCAACAGTCTAAAGAGCTCGAAAAACTTAAAAGTGAGCAGAGCAGAGTCTTTGTTGTTCATTTGTCCTTCCCTTTGGCCGTGCGACTATTTGAAAAGGCAAAGAAAATGAAAATGATGGAAAAAGACTATGTATGGATCACGACAAATCCCATTACAAGCCTTGTTCACTCCAATGCCTCTATTATCTCCTCTTCAATGCAGGGAGTAATAGGGGTCAAGAGTTATTTCTCTGAAAGAGGGCACCTTTTTCGTGAGATTCGTCAAAGATTTCGAAGGAAATTTAGCATAGAAAATCCTAAAGATGACAACAATGAACCTGGAATTTATGCAGCAGAGGCCTATGATGCAGTTTGGACAATGGCTGTAGCGTTGAATGGAAGTAACCGAGGAGGTCAAGAGTTGTTAGAAACAATTTTGCAAGTGGACTTCCATGGTCTATCAGGAAAAGTTCAGTTCATCAAATTCATCAACGAAAGAGCTCCTGCAAACAGATTTCATATCATCAATATAATTGGAAATAGTTACAAGGAGCTTGGGTTTTGGTCAAAAGGATTAGGCTTCTCTAAGACTATCCATGAAAATTCTATTTACCGCTCTTGTATGACTGATTGGGAGCAAGCGCTTTGGCCAGAGGGACCGTGGAATACTTCTTCAAGAGGATGGATTACCGCAACGAGTGCAAACCCATGGAGAATTGGTGTGCCTGGCGAATCAGGTTATAGAGAGTTTGTGCATGTGGAATATGATCACTTGGGAAACAGTACTTCTTTTTCTGGATTTGCCATCGAGGTTTTCAGAGAAACTATAAAACGCTTGCCGTTCATTTTGCCATACGAGTTCATTGCCTTCAAAAACACTTCTTATGATGAGCTTGTAAAACAAATCCATCTCAAGGTAAGACACAAAAGAACAAATTTTTGTCCATTCACTTTTTCGTTTGATTTCGTGACCATTTGGCACTGATGTGCTCTTTAAGAAGCATAAGGTTACTTTCGGTTTTTTTCTTAAACATTGACTAGATAATTTCTAGGAAAGCAAACCATGCTCATAGTATCCATATTTTTGCTCACTTCTAATGATTATAATCTTCAATTAACGCCTAGAAAAAAGAGGTTATGGTTTGGCTTCAGAACATGGATGCCAGCTGAATATGTGTAAATTTGCCTTCGTTTTTGCTTTATTGGGAGGTCTAATGGTGTTTTGGGCTACTCAATCAATTAGAGATAGCCTACTCCCATTCATAAATCCCATCCAGTTTTTCTTAAGTTTTGAACCTGAGAAGTAAGCCTCTCAATGGCTTGGTTTGGTTGTCCTCTCAAGGGAAGGCTATGTAGTTGACTGTACTTACTTTGAACTTAACTTGGATATGAATCTAAATTTGTTCATGAAAAGATTTGTCCTAGAAAGCAAGAACACTAGCATAATTATTTGAAAGAAAAGTCCACGCACACAAAAAAGCAAAACGTAAGAATCTTATTAACTCAAGTGATCATAAATGTTAGCAGATCAAGTATGATGCAGTAGTCGGTGAATTTCTCTAATTTTCAAAGGCTTGTGATTGATCGGGCTTGAACTTTCTATCCATGTTAACAGAAGTATGATGCAGTAGTTGGTGATGTGGTAATATTGGCTAGCAGATACCAGCTCGCAGAATTCACAAAGCCTTACACGGAAACAGGATTGATGCTGATAGTCCCTGCTCAAGCAGGCAATAGAGAACTGTCATTTATCAGACCCTTCACAAAATCCATGTGGGTTCTAACTGCAGTCATAACTGTCTACAATGGTTTTATAATCTGGTTGATAGAGCGAAATCATTGCCCTTCACTTAAGGGTTCGATGCTGCATCAAACAGGAATAATGCTTTGGTTAGCCTTCAACACTCTTTTCTCGTTACATGGTAAGATTCCTTTACCACCCGTCTCTTAATTTTTCTTCTCGGATCTAGAAACTATAGTAATTCCATGTTGATATATAATAGAACTAATAATATTTTGGTATAGGGGGGAAAATGCATAGCAATCTATCCAGGATGTCGATGGTAGTCTGGCTGTTCGTGGCGCTAGTAATCACACAGACTTACACTGCTAACCTTTCGAGCATGCTTACTGTCCAGAAGCTTGATGGTGCTGCTCCTAATGTCGAGGCCCTGCTAAATAGCAATGCCGTTGTTGGATATGGCACAGGTTCCTACCTGCAAAATTATTTGGTGGATGTTTTACGTTTCAAGACGCAAAACATCAGGAATTATACCACATTGGAAGCTTATGCTCAAGCATTCAAGAACAAAGAAATTGCTGCTGTCTTTCTTGAAGTTCCTCTGGCCAAATTATTCCTAGCAAAATACTGCCGCCGCTTTGTCTCAGTAGGGCCAACGTACAAAGTCGGAGGGTTTGGATTTGTAAGATATCCCCTACTGATTCATTTTCCTTTTATTTTTTTCCTGTGAAAAAAGCAGGGACTGAAATGGACATTTGCAAAACATAAATAAAACTGTATCACATGAACATGCTGCATTTGGAATAAACTGTACTCGAGAGAATCAATTCTATACTGTCTAGAAACCACACTATACTGCAACCCAAGACATTGATCATATCACTTGTGTTTCACACTTGCTGTTGCACTGTCCACTAATCATGGTCCTCTCTTTCTGAACTTACATAGAACAGTGAGAAATGAAACTTTGCTCAACATATAATTTTAGATTAGTGGCATGGTGGGAAGATAGTGATTGTAGCCTTATTCCTGTCAGCCCTAATGACATTGTAGGTTTATATGATCAGTGTAATTAATGGAAGTTTCATGATTTGTGTCTCAGGCATTTCCTCGTGGATCTCCATTACTTCCTAGCATCGACGAAGCTCTACTGAAAGTATCTGAAAATGGAATTCTAATGGAACTAGAGAACAGATTCATTAATCCAGGAAATTGCCCAGATGTGGAAGATGAAAATCATAGCCTTAGCCTCAGAAGCTTTGGTACACTCTTCATAATAACCACCGGCACTTCAACAATCTCCCTTGCAATCTACATTTTCTCGAGAGGCAATTCCATGCTCGGATACGCAACCATATGGAGACTTATGTTGGCTGCAATGAGGTTTTGGGCCTGTCAAAGGCAGATCACTGGAAGATCAAACAATGCTGAGAATTCTGTTAATAATTTGGCTCCGCAGGCATCAGGCATGCAATCTCTTGTATGATGTATATAAACCCAAAAGTTGGGGCTTAATCTATCATTTGTCTCAATTATTCAAAATTGCTCCTATATCATTAATTTCTTCAATAACACTTAATTTGTAAATATAAAATTGGTTCAATTATTGGATATGATATTAACTAACAAATTTTCTCATACGAAGAAAATTGAACTCACATACTAATTGAATGAATTGAGCTGTACAACTCATATATAGATCCAAAAGTGTTGTTCTTTATTGACATGGAGAATTAAATGATGAAGAGCATCCTCTACACATCTGATGAAGACTATTCCATTAGCCACTGTGTTTAAGGGCCTCTATTAATTACATGGACCGACTGATCATCGATCATTATAACTATGTTTTTCTAATTTAATGTTTTGATATCGTAACTGCTCTTTGATTAGTCTAACAAATTAGTCTCAAGGAACATGTCTATCTATTGATATATTAGATATTCAATATGTTGATTGATTATTTAATTAATATGCTATATGTGATTTATTTTTTTCTTCCAATGAAGAGAAATTACAATTAAAAACATAATCCTGAGCTAAGATAAGTAGCAGACTCCTAAATTATGCGAAGTGTGAAATTTTTAACTTAACTTTAATAGATTAAGAGAAAGAAAGAAAAAAGATATTGCCCAAAACTATAAACTATGTAAAAATGCTAAGTAAATAAAGAAAAATAAATAAAAAAAGCGATAAAAAATAAATTATAAGAAAGTGATAAAATAAAGTTAGTAAATTGCATAAAACTTGAGAGTAAGTTTTATATGTGGGCTAACTATTATTTCCAGATACTAGATTACTTATTTATAATTTTACAAAGATAGAATTTTACATAAATTTAAAAATCTAATTCTATAAAAATTATAAATAACAAATAAAGGTTATACAATCTTAATCCTAATATAATTAATCCTCTTTATTCACGCGTATCCTTTCTGGTAGCTCTATGTGCTCTTGTTATATATGTTGTAATATACCACTAGTTCATATGCTAAATACTTTTGTTCTGCATAAGACTTAATTGTTGACCATTAATCTGAATCTAATAGCGAACAATTTCTGTCTATTTCTAATGAAATGACATATAGATACTTGAATTTTCTTATATAAATACTAGTTGAATCTTAATCAAAATCTCTTAAATTGTTTAAGAGAATATGATAGTATAGTTACGTTCTTATTGTTTTTCAATTAAGCTTTTTATTGATAAAATTTGAAATTAATTATATGATATTTCTTTTAAAAAATTCAACAGAAATTAAAAAATTAATTTGAATATACATGGAAATTATAAAATGTTTTATGTCCACATATTCTATATTAAAAAGGGATAAATTTATATAATTCGAAAATCAATAAATTATGAAATATTCAAAAATAAACAAAATATGACACCAGACCACTTTTACAACTAAATTCTTAATTGATATTCAATTCAAAATGTTTTACAATAAATAGTCAAGCTTGGAAAAACGTAACTATGCTACAAATCTATAGCTGGAAAGCCTGGATATATACTAGAGTCGTGATTCTCTTTTTGAATTGATTTACAAACTTGAAGCGTATTTCCAAATTTAAATTTAATGTTTTACATTAAAAAGTCAAGCAGTTTCGACACGTATTTCCAAGGAGTGGAGTTGCGCTGAAGCATTAATTTCCAGGAACTGGGCTTCCACGGAAACCTGGCGTGTAAATGTCCATTACTTTGAAGGGTTTTTTCGTACCTGACAAATGAACTTCAACCATGTATTCTTTCTCGCGTGCATGGCAAGCAGCCCCACACAGAAAAATCCTCGTCTTTACTTTGTGTGGCCTTTTCACACAAGTCAAATACAATTGGGCGTGCATCCTATCGGTCTTCCACTTGCACTGTGCTTGTGGATTCGAGTATCGGACCTCCTACTCGTGACGAAGACGTTCTCCTATAAAAACGTTTCCACATTATCGAGCCACGAAAATCCCTGTGCACTTTCCATTGGGATATCAACGATCTGCGGCTATGAAATTAATTCCATCTTCCTCTGTAACCCAATATTCAAGGTATAATTTTCTGATAATTAATTGAGAAAGCGAAAAAGACATTGACAGCCTGAGAATCGAGAAAGTTGGACCTACAATACGTACGGGAATAAATCTCATAGCCGTCATTGGACCGTTGACAAGTATGTGATTCCTATTAAAGAATAATATAAATTATATTATGAAATCTCATATAATAATTTAAATTATTGAATTGAGATAGTTATTTAATATGGTATCAGAACCTTGATGACTTAGTGGTAACGAGTTCGAATCTCACTATCCCTATTATTTGATAAAATTAAGTATAAGATAATGTGGACCTGTACAAGTGTTAAACCCAAAAAGCTTTTACTTGAGAGAGTGTTATAAAATAATATAAATTATATCCTGAAACCTCACCTAATAGTTTAAGCTATTAGATTAAGATGATTCTTTAATAATTTCATGGCAGGCATTACAAGTTATACTTCTAGTTGTCTCATATGTAGAAGTAGCAATCGTAGATTGGCCCCTCAGACATAGGATCTTGGCTCTTTTATTCATAGAAATAACTTGGATGGTTTCCTTCCTTGTATATATACATGGAAGAGAGGAAACGAGTAAAAATGGAGAAATTTCTCTTATCTTGTTTGGAAATGAGAATGGAAGAGAGGAAAGGAAAAATATTAGGGTTAACAACAAAATATATTTTCTAATGGGATCAATCAGTTATCCCTTAAATCTGATCTATTCAGCTATGTACTTCTGACCAACTATAGAATTTAAAGACATATTAAATTTAAAATTTAAAAGGAGATATTAACAAAATTATAGTAAAAAAAAAATTGAAACACGAAAATTTCAATTTTTTAGTTTCTTGATTTTGACTTTATATGAAATTTATTTTTTCTTTTATTTTAGTTTTCTTAACTTCTATTTTTATTTTATTTTTAATTTTAATTAAGTTTAAATAAGATTTTATTTTTCCCTAAACAAAAGCAACTTAATTTGAAAGTCTTCTTTTTCTTCATTAAGTTTTAAATATTAAATTTGATTAATCTGAAAATTTTTGGAGTTGCTACATGGATCATTAATGGTTTTTGTTAATAGAATTGGATGAACAGTGTAAGAAAGGATAAGATTGAAACTCTTGGATAAGTTTAATGTAAAATTGATAGTTGTGATAGGTGAGGGGTAATATTTTAATTAACCCAAAATACTAATTAATAAAAATGTTACTCCATTATCCTCGTTTAATCAATAAAAAACCAAATACTTTTTTTTTAAAAGAAAAGTTTTTCTTATTTTCTTTCCAAGCACTTTTTTTCACCTACCAAATAAACAAAAAATATTATTTCCACATTCATCCTTTTTGTTTTTTTTATCCTCATATTTTATTTTCTTCAACAAGTTGTAAGGTTAAAAACTATACATATAATATTGATGATTCTCCAAAATTCTGAATGCAAGGGAAAATATATTTCATGGCACTTGGATTATGGATGATCACATATAAATGTCAATCTTCTATTCTTCATAGATGAGATTTCTAGGGGTTGATGGCAGAGTCTGGATTTCCAGCAAAACAATCCCTCTTGTGGATTTTTTGGGACCCTCTAATGATTAAGCAATGACTCTTATGAAGAGTTGTAGTAAATATACATTCAATTTCAGTTCTAAGAACAAAAGTGATTGTTCTTAGTATGTAATAAATGTTGAGAATTAATTATAGAAGAGTAAAAGATCATAAACCCCTTTCTTGGATTGTTTAGTGCGTATTTATAACCTTTTCTTTTTTCTCTTCGAGGGGTTGTAAATCTTTTCCTTCTTCATCCAAGTAGGGGAAAGACCCTTACAATCAACATGAATATTGATTATAAGTCTATTCTTATATGACATTAATGTTGAGAGTGTTATATGCTTATGGAGGATGGTCTTACATCAATTTGTATTTAATATTAATATTGATAGGATCATCCTTTATAATCAATATTAATATTAATTTGATGTAAGGATGGTCTTTAGAGGAAATTTTGACTGGCTAGGGAGTAGGGAAATGATGACCCAAGATTCTCACTTTGGGTGATTGTATCCAAAGAAAAAACCTATGCTAAAAAAAGAGTTGGGTTTGGCAATACCTTGAGCACATAGGTGGTTGGGTTTGATGTATAGCCAAGCACGAGGGAGTTGGATCTCGTAAAGTACCAGATCCACATATCCCTGGGCCTATGTGTAGCCGAGCCTCAGGAGATTAGGTGTGATGTTTTGTATTAAAAAGATTGGAAAATACAATAAAGCCCTTGGAGGCTTAAAAAGAGGGTATAAATGATTGAAGGGTAGTGTGGTATTTGAACAATAATTGATAAATATATATAAGAAGAAGAAAATAAAAAGAAGAAATGATCTGATTTTGAGAGAAAGAGAGCTACGGGAGACAAAGGGAAAAAGGAAGAAGAAGAAAAGAAAGGAAAGAAGGAAGGGAAGGAGTAGAGAAGTAGAGGAAATAAGTTTAAAAAGGTAAGATTTATGGTTTGAAGTGTATAATATGTTAAATTTCGGTTTTGATTAATTTTAGAGTTTTGAAGTTTGTATTTTGAGTTAAATGATGAATTAATTTGAAGGTTAGGAGTTGATTATTGTGGGTAATTGATTAATTAGTTGATTTTGAGAGATTGAATTGAAGGATAATGATTTTGAGTTATGATTTTGTTTAAATGGTGAAATTGTGTTAGAAATCAGGGGATAGCAGTAGGTGATCTGTTGAAATTCTGGGTTTGAGGTTGAAGATGACGAAAATTCAGTTTGGTCCCTCAATTTACGGAAATTGCAGTTTAGTCCCCGAACTTTGGAAATTTTACAGATTGGTCCCTGGGGCATAAATTGAGGTTCTGAACAGAACCGAGGATGATTTAAGGGCAAAATTCCAGTATAATTAATATTTGCAGTTTGGTCCTCCAATTTGATAAATTATGATTTGACCCCTAATATTTTGATAAAATCACATTTTGGACCTTGGGGCCTAATTCAAGATTCTGGACAAAGATAAGGACGAATTATGGATAAATTTCGGTATGGTTATATATTTACAGTTCGGTCCTCAAATTTTGGTAAAATTACGTTTTGGTCTCTGTTTTGGAAAATTGTCGTTTTAGTCCCTAAACTTAGGAGATTAAGCCTGGTTTCCTTTTATGCATTGGGATCTTTTGTTTGATTTGTTTTTGAGTATATTTCATATATTTATTGTAGGTTCTCCTAACGATCCTTAATCGGATTTTCGGGTCTTTCGTCTGACATTCCTTTAGTTCAGTATTTTCCGGGTGAGTGGAATAATCTTTAATATGCATATAATATAAATAAATATGTATGTTGATTATAAAATGAGTACAACTAGTAAATTTCTTGAATATTTATATATGTTGCTTTATTTTTCGAGTACTCATTTATTCTTGAATTTACATTCGCAATGTGATAAAGTAAATTCTATTTGATATGATATACGTTTCTTTGATGATTCTGTGAATATCTATTATGCCTTGATATGGGACTTGTCAGTAACTCCATGCTAACGGAGAATAGTTAGCCTGTGTGCACATAGTATTCTGTTACCTAGCTGGTGAGAGAGGCATCAGCCTGTGGTGATTGATCATCCCACAGTGGTCACCTACGGGTGTCATCTGGTCACCTTCGGGTGTCATCTGATCTCTGACATGTAATCCACTACGTTATGATAATATGTTACGTTATGATAATATGTTTAGTAAGTATATTAAGATAAATCATCTTGCAAATTATTAATATCTGAAATATCTGAAATGTATATTAAATGTTATTCCCTCACTGAGTTGGTTGAACTCACCTCTCATTTTTTAATATTATTTCAGGTTCTTAGTTTCTGGAACTTTGTTGAGTGTTTCCGCTTCTTCAGTTCTGGTCGGTATGCCTTGCTTGTTCGCGAGGTTTTCCTTTCAGTTGATTTGATGTCTTAGACGCTCCACCGTTACCTTGTTTTAATTACGTTTGGAATTTTGACAATGTAAATGTATTATGAATTTTTTTTTTTTTTAATAACTATCTTTCGGTTTTATCAGTTTTGAATCATACGATATTTCTGAATATTATGAGCCGCTGCGTATTTTTGAATAAATTGTTCTTTTGATATGTCCGTTTTGAGGCTTAGCGCAGGTGAGGTGTCCTTTCGACACCGCTCCTGCGTTGCCGGTCATGGACCCGGGATTCGGGTCGTGACAAAGGTGGTATCAGAGCATGGTTTTATTAAATCTTATAATCTATTTTATTTATTTATTATTGTTCAAAAAAAAAAAACTCGTAATCTATTTGTTTTTGTTAAAACCCTCGTAATATGTGGAGCTTAGGATCTATCTTGTCTAGATGTCATTCCCCTTATAATTCTTCAATCTCGTGTTTGGTATGTCGTCTTTAAAACTCCTTTTTAGTTATGTTGATACATATACATATGCATTCTTTTAGGAAATATACCGAGGGCTAAACATGTAATTAATACCGATGATCAAGAGGACATTCCTATCGCTCAACTTAGGAAGGAGAGGCGCAAAAAGAGAGTTAGAAACCCTTCGCCGCAACCAATTGAAGCAGAAGTTCAGGATGAGGTTGAATTTGAGGGAGATTATGGTCTGGATGTTGGTAAGAACCAGGAGCAGGAATCCCATAATAGGGTATCTTATACTGATAGTGCTTTGGATAAAATTGGGCAAGCCATGCAGACCCTGGCTAACCTTTTAACTGAGAAAGAAAAGGAGAAGGATAAGAGTGCATCTTTGACTTCCCATACTGTGCATGGGGTGAAAGTGCCATTGTCAGAGTTCCTTAAGTTGGCACCTCCTACCTTTAAGGGTGTAGATAACTCTGAGGATCCACAACAGTTTTTAGATGCAGTGTGGCGTAGGTGTGAGGCCATGGGGTGCACGGATCATCGTGCAGTGACTTTAGCATCTTTTAGGTTAGAAGGCGAGGTGGCTGTGAACTGGTATGAGTCCAAAAAAGGTGAAAGGGCAGATAGTTCTCCACCAATGGAGTGGAAGGAATTTTCTGAGATATTTTTGGAGCGTTTTCTACCTGAAAGTGTGAGGGAAGCTAGATCATACGAGTTTGAGAAGTTGGTTCAGGGTGACTTGACTGTGACAGAGTATGAAGTGGAATTCACACGGTTGTCCAGATTTGCTGGGTATTTGGTACCGACTGAGGAGAGGAAGATCAAGAGGTTTATTCGGGGTCTTAATAGCTACCTATTCAAAGCTATTGGGGCTCATGAGTTTAAGACGTACTCGGCCGTAGTGGATCGTGCCCGAGCTATTGAGGCACGAGAGTTAGAGGATGATTTATCAGCAGGTTCAGTCAAGAAGCCCAAGGTGGCAAATCAGTTCTCTTTTCATCAGCGGTCTGATAAAGGTCCTAACAGGGGATAGGGAGGCCGGCAAGGCCAATTAAGTCAATCAAGGAATTTATTGTCGAGGTCTACTGTTGGGGGAAACAATAGACATAACATGAGTGGAGCTGGTCCGACTCAGAGTCGAAGTATGGTTCAGTTAACACCACAAGGTTCATATGGGAGGCCTCAATGTCAGTCTTGTGGGTCTAGGCATTACGGCACAGTCTGTTATAGGCAGACAGGAGCTTGTTTTGGTTGTGGGCAGACTGATCACTTATTGAGGGATTGTCCGAACAAGCGGTGGTCCAAGCCTGGTGCTTCTGTATCGATTACATCTCCTACTCAGACTCAGTCAGCTAGTCATTCTGTACTTCGAGGTGGTCGTGGAGTTGGTGAGCATGGCCAGCGGGGTCGTGGAGTGGGCGGTAGAGGTTTTGCGCCAACAAGTCAGAGACAGGCACGAGTTTTTGCCATTACTCAGCGGGATGCCCAGGCATCCAATACTGTTGTCTCAGGTACACTTTTGATATGTTCCTTCGAGGCTAGAGTTTTATTTGACACTAGGGCAACTCACTCTTTCGTGTCTTCATATTTTGCTTTAAGGTTTACTAAACAACCCATTTTGTTAGAGAGTCCTTTATGTGTGGCTACCCCTTCAGATGAGGTTATGTTTGGGGAATATGTTTATGTTGATTGTGAAGTTGAAGTGCAAGGTAGAAACCTATTAGGTGATTTGGTAATTTTAGAAATAGTAGGTTTTGATGTGATACTAGGTATGGACTGGTTGTCAAGGCATCATGCCTCAGTTGACTGTTGGAATAAGACAGTGGTTTTCAAGCCTGATGGGGAGACAGAGTTTGCTTTTCATGGAGATGGGTTATCATCTCCATCTAATATTCTCTCGGCCATCACGAGAAAGATGGTACGAAAGGGTATGCAAGGGTTTTTGGCTTATTTGCATGATGTGAATAGGGAGGTCTCGGGGATAGAACAAGTTTCGATAGTTAAGGAATTCATCGATGTTTTTCCCGATGACTTACCTGGACTACCTCCCAATAGGGAAATCGAATTCTGTATTGATCTAGATCCAGGAACAAAACCAATCTCTATGGCACCTTACAGGATGGCGCCAGCAGAATTAAAAGAGTTGAAAGAGCAGATTCAAGATTTGTTAGATAAGGGATTTATTCGTCTGAGTGTGTCTCCATGGGGGGCACCTGTTTTATTTGTAAAGAAGAAGGATGGATCAATGAGGATGTGTATAGACTACAGGCAGTTGAACAGGGTCACTGTTAAGAATAGATACCCACTCCCTCGTATTGATGACCTTTTTGATCAATTACAAGGAGCTCAATGTTTCTCAAAGATTGATTTACGATCGGGGTATCACCAATTGAGGATTAGAAATGAGGATATTTCTAAAACTGCGTTTAGGACTCGTTATGGGCATTACGAGTTCTTGGTGTTGTCTTTTGGGTTAACAAATGCACCTGCGGCTTTTATGGACATGATGAACAGGGTTTTTAGGCCATTTATTGATAAGTTTGTTATTGTGTTCATTGATGACATCTTGGTGTATTCAAGAAGTGAAGAGGAACATGAAGAGCATTTGAGATTGGTGCTTCAAACTCTAAGAGATCATCAGTTGTATGGAAAGTTCTCGAAGAGCGAGTTTTGGCTAGAGAGTGTTGGGTTTTTGGGACATGTGGTGTCCAAGAATGGAATAGAGGTTGATCCACAGAAAGTGGTGGCAGTTAAGCAGTGGCCTAGACCAGTTACGGTATCTGAGATTAGAAGTTTCCTGGGTTTAGCAGGATACTACAGGAGATTCGTGGAGAATTTTTCCCGAATTGCTGCTCCGTTGACTAAGTTGACACAGAAAAGTGTCAAGTTTCAATGGTCAGAAGAATGTGAGAAGAGCTTCCTAGAGTTGAAGGAAAGGTTAATTACGGCTCCAATTTTGACAGTACCTTCAGGGTCTGGTGGTTTTACCGTGTACTGTGATGCATCCAGGATTGGTTTGGGTTGTGTTTTGATGCAGAATGGTAATGTGATTGCTTATGCCTCGAGAAAGTTGAAGAAGCATGAGCAAAATTACCCCACACATGATTTGGAGATGGCTGCGGTAGTGTTTGCCCTTAAAATTTGGAGACACTACTTGTATGGGGAGACATGTGAGATATTTTCAGATCATAAGAGTCTTCAATATATTTTTCAGCAAAAGGATCTGAATTTGAGACAGAGAAGGTGGATAGAATTGTTAAGTGATTATGATTGCACGATTCAATATCACCCGGGCAAGGCAAATGTTGTTGCTGATGCTTTAAGTCGAAAATCTATGGGTAGTTTAGCTCATATTCAGGAGGTGAGGAGACCCTTGATTAAAGAGTTACACGGATTGTTAGATGAGAGAGTCAGTTTTGAGCTTTGTGAATCGGGAGCATTGTTGGCTCACTTTCAGGCTAAGTCAGACTTGGTAGACCGGATTAAAGTAGCTTAGATGAAGGATGAACAACTTTGCAAAATTCGAGATGAATTAGAGTTAGAGAGAGCTCCGGGTTTTGTTATCCACGAAGATGGTGTGTTGAGATTTGGTTCAAGATTGTGTGTGCCTGAGGTGGATGATTTGAAAAGAGATGTGATGATGGAAGCACACCAAACTGCCTATACTATACATCCTGGTTCTAACAAGATGTATAGAGACTTGAAAGAGTGTTATTGGTGGAATGGTATGAAGAGGGACATTGCTGAGTTTGTATCTCGATGCTTGACCTGTCAGAGGGTTAAAGGTGAGCATCAGAAACCACCAGGGCTTTTGCAGCCATTGTTGATTCCTGAATGGAAATGGGAGAGGATCACTATGGACTTTGTGTCAGGCTTGCCTCGGAGTCAGGAGGGTTATGATTCGGTTTGGGTGATAGTTGATCGTTTAACCAAGTCAGCTCATTTCTTGCCAGTAAAGGTGACATATGGGTTTGCAAAACTCGCAGAAATCTATGTTAACGAGATTGTAAGGTTGCATGGTGTGCCCATCTCAATTGTGTCTGACAGAGGTCCACAGTTCACTTCTCGGTTTTAGGTGAAATTTCAGGAAGCTTTGGGGACTAATGTTCAGTTAAGTACTGCTTTTCATCCTCAAACAGATGGACAATCTGAGAGGACTATACAAATTTTGGAGGATATGTTAAGAGCTTGTGTGATTGACTTTGGTGTCGGATGGAGCAAATACTTGTCTTTGGTGGAGTTTGCATATAATAATAGTTATCAAGCGAGCATTGATATGGTTCCATATGAAGCTTTGTATGGCCGGAAGTGTAGATCACCTGTCTGTTGGTATGAGGTTGGAGAGAGGAGATTAATGGGTCCCGAGTTAATACAGATTACTTCGGATAAGATTAAGGTGATTCGAGATAAGCTTCAAACAGCTCAGAGCAGGCAAAAGAATTATGCGGATAAGAGGAGGCGTAATCTAGAATTTTCAGTGGGTGACAACGTGTTCCTAAAAGTCTCCCCGACTAAAGGAATAATCAGATTTGGGAAGAAAGGAAAGTTGAGTCCTAGGTTTATAGGGCCCTTTGAGATCTTGGAAAGAGTAGGGGTAGTGGCATATCGGCTTGCCTTGCCACCTAATCTATCCTCCATCCATCCGGTATTTCATGTTTCCATGCTAAGGAAGTATATGCCAGATCCATCACATGTGTTAGAGGTTCATCCCATTGAATTGAGAGATGATATGGTTTATGAGGTGCAACCGGAAGCTATAATTGACCGACAAGTGAGGAAGCTTAGGTCGAAGGATATAGCTTCAGTGAAAGTGAAATGGAAAGGTCATTCACGTGAGGAAGCGACCTGGGAGCTTGAGGATAGGATGCGTGAGGAGTATCCTCATCTTTTCAATAATCTCGGTACGTTTTCAATCTTTTCTATTAAGTTTCGAGGACGAAACTTTTATAAGGTGGGGAGATTGTGATGTTTTGTATTAAAAAGATTGGAAAATACAATAAAGCCCTTGGAGGCTTAAAAAGAGGGTATAAATGATTGAAGGGTAGTGTGGTATTTGAACAATAATTGATAAATATATATATAAGAAGAAGAAAATAAAGAAGAAATGATCTGATTTTGAGAGAAAGAGAGCTACGGGAGACAAAGGGAAAAAGGAAGAAGAAGAAAAGAAAGGAAAGAAGGAAGGGAAGGAGTAGAGAAGTAGAGGAAATAAGTTTAAAAAGGTAAGATTTATGGTTTGAAGTGTATAATATGTTAAATTTCGGTTTTGATTAATTTTAGAGTTTTGAAGTTTGTATTTTGAGTTAAAATGATGAATTAATTTGAAGGTTAGGAGTTGATTATTGTGGGTATTTGAATTAATTAGTTGATTTTGAGAGATTGAATTGAAGGATAATGATTTTGAGTTATGATTTTGTTTAAATGGTGAAATTGTGTTAGAAATCAGGGGATAATAGTAGGTGATCTGTTGAAATTCTGGGTTTGAGGTTGAAGATGACGAAAATTCAGTTTGGTCCCTCAATTTACGGAAATTGCAGTTTAGTCCCCGAACTTTGGAAATTTTACAGATTGGTCCCTGGGGCATAAATTGAGGTTCTGAACAGAACCGAGGATGATTTAAGGGCAAAATTCCAGTATAATTAATATTTGCAGTTTGGTCCTCCAATTTGATAAATTATGATTTGACCCCTAATATTTTGATAAAATCACATTTTGGACCTTGGGGCCTAATTCAAGATTCTGGACAAAGATAAGGACGAATTATGGATAAATTTCGGTATGGTTATATATTTACAGTTCGGTCCTCAAATTTTGGTAAAATTACGTTTTGGTCCCTGTTTTGGAAAATTGTCGTTTTAGTCCCTAAACTTAGGAGATTAAGCCTGGTTTCCTTTTATGCATTGGGATCTTTTGTTTGATTTGTTTTTGAGTATATTTCATATATTTATTGTAGGTTCTCCTAACGATCCTTAATCGGATTTTCGGGTCTTTCGTCTGACATTCCTTTAGTTCAGTATTTTCCGGGTGAGTGGAATAATCTTTAATATGCATATAATATAAATAAATATGTATGTTGATTATAAAATGAGTACAACTAGTAAATTTCTTGAATATTTATATATGTTGCTTTATTTTCCGAGTACTCATTTATTCTTGAATTTACATTCGCAATCTGATAAAGTAAATTCTATTTTGATATGATATACGTTTCTTTTGATGATTCTGTGAATATCTATTATGCCTTGATATGGGACTTGTCAGTAATCCATGCTAACGGAGAATAGTTAGCCTGTGTGCACATAGTATTCTGTTACCTAGCTGGTGAGAGAGGCATCAGCCTGTGGTGATTGATCATCCCACAGTGGTCACCTACGGGTGTCATCTGGTCACCTTCGGGTGTCATCTGATCTCTGACATGTAATTCCACTACGTTATGATAATATGTTACGTTATGATAATATGTTTAGTAAGTATATTAAGATAAATCATCTTGCAAATTATTAATATCTGAAATATCTGAAATGTATATTAAATGTTATTCCCTCACTGAGTTGGTTGAACTCACCTCTCATTTTTTAATATTATTTCAGGTTCTTAGTTTCTGGAACTTTGTTGAGTGTTTCCGCTTCTTCAGTTCTGGTCGGTATGCCTTGCTTGTTCGCGAGGTTTTCCTTTCAGTTGATTTGATGTCTTAGACGCTCCACCGTTACCTTGTTTTAATTACGTTTGGAATTTTGACAATGTAAATGTATTATGAATTTTTTTTTTTTTTAATAACTATCTTTCGGTTTTATCAGTTTTGAATCATACGATATTTCTGAATATTATGAGCCGCTGCGTATTTTTGAATAAATTGTTCTTTTGATATGTCCGTTTTGAGGCTTAGCGCAGGTGAGGTGTCCTTTCGACACCGCTCCTGCGTTGCCGGTCATGGACCCGAGATTCGGGTCGTGACATTTGGTCTGATAAGGTACTAAACCCACAAGTGCTTGGCCTTAGAGTGTAGCCAAGCCTAAAGGAGTTGGGTTTGGTAATGTGCTAGACCCATATATACTTGAACTTGATGTACGACCGAGCCCAAAGGTGTTGAGTTTAACAAGATGTGAGACCCACAACTATCTGGGCACTTAGCCTAGATTGAAAAAGAGGAGGGTGTCATCTTTAGCAAGCCTTTTTATCATGGGGCTTGGCCTTCAATGAGCTTCTTTTTTTTTCTCTTTGTCCATTCTATTTATGGGCTTTTGTAATAAAACCTTTAGTATGAAATATGTTGATCCTACAAATATATTCTCACATATAATGAAAGAGAATTCTTTACAATAAAAGAATTCATAAAAAATATAATGGTAATATTAATAATAATTCCTTTTATGAAGCTCACATCCTCAAATAATTTTATTTTAATTAAATTTTAACTACATTTATAAGAAAATTATTAAAAATTTAAAGTTGAAAATGTTCACTAAATATATTAATTTTATTTTCTAATTATTAACTACTTAATCAATTCTTGAAAAATATAGTAAAAATATTAAGTAAATGAATGAATAATACATATGCGTGAAGCTCTAATAAGAAAATTTGTATAAATGGTCATTGCATAATTATTATTGAGTTTTTCTTTATTTAAAACAAAAAAAAAGTTGAAATCATAGTCGACCTTTATAAACCAATGGTAGAAAAAGAAGGATTGGTTACTTGAAGAACTAGTTACAGAGCTGAAAAAGGAGTTGTTATGTTAGGATTGCTGTTAATTATTCTCTTCTTTTTATAACTACCTGTAACAGAATTGTAACCAATTCTAAACTACTTCACAATTGCATTAGCAGTAGTTATAATAATTGTCATGACAATTACAATTTGTAAGTGTATATATATATATATATACTGCATGTGTATATACAAAACGCATAGAGAAAAATATAATCTTTAGAAGAGAAGAAATTCCTTATTTCTATCTTGGTATTAGAGCCTTTGAAATAGAAACTTCTTTTCCTCTTCGATTCAGCCATGACTTCTGCTTCAAGTCACTCCTCTTCCACCTCTAGTCTTATTGGATTTGGGCAAACCATAACAATGGCACTCACTTCATCCTATCAGCAGCTCAACCATGCATTACCAGTAAAACTTGATCGAACCAACTATGTTTTGTGGAAATCTCAAATTGATAATATTGTTTTTGCTAATGGCTTTGAGGATTTCATAGATGACACCTTTGTTTGTCTAGAAAAAGAATTGAGTACAAGTGTAATCAATCTAGCTTTCATTACTTGGAGAAGACAAGATCGCACAATCCTCAGCTGGATTTACTCATCTCTCACACCAGTTATAATGGCAAAGATCATTGGACACACTACTTCTCAGTCTGCTTGGAATGCATTGGAGAAGACCTTCACTTCTTCTTCAAGAGCCAGAATAATGCAACTGAGGCTTGAACTGCAATCCATAAAGAAAGGATCTTTGTCTATGATAGACTATATCATGAATGTGAAAGGAGCTGCAGACAGTCTAGCAGCCATTTGAGAACCTGTATCCGAACATGAATAAGTCATGAATCTACTTGGAGGACTTGGTTCTGACTATAATGCAGTAGTTACAGCTATCAACATTAGAGATGATAAAATCTCAGTTGAATTAATTCACAATATGCTCATAGCATTTGAAAATTAACTTGAGCAACAAAGCTCAGTAGATCAAATTTTAGCAATGGTAGCCAATTATGCCTTTTCCTCTAATAACATAGGTGGTGGAAGGAGATACAATAGCAGTAGAGGACACAACTACACAAGCTTCACTCCAAATGCCAGTACTTACAACTACAGAGGCCATGGTTATGGGGGCAGATACACACAAAGTGGAAGACATAATTCAATCAATTCATAAAAGCCACAATGTTAGTTATGTGGCAAATTTGGGCATACAGTACACGACTACTATCATAGATTTGACATTTCCTATCAAAACTCTTCCAATAGTGGTACTAACTATGTGAATATGAATATCAGAAGTCAAAGCAATATACTTGCTATGGTTGCCTCCTTTAATAATCTTATAGATGATAATTGGTACCTTGACTCTGTAGCAAGCCATCACCTGACTCAGAATGCTGGGAATCTAATCAACGCTACTCTATATATAAGGACAAATAAGGTCACAGTTGGTAATGGTAAGCACTTATCCATTTCCAACATTGGTTCCTATCGTTTAGTCTCTAACTCTCGATCATTTCAACTCAGAAAGGTGTTTCATATTCCATTCATCTCAACAAACTTGATAAGTGTTGCTAAGTTCTGCTTAGATAATAATGCCTTGATTGAATTTCAATCTAATAGTTTCTTTGTGAAGGATCTACATATGAAGAAGATACTAGCACAAGGTAGACTTGAAAATGGACTTTACAAGTTCCAAGCACTAAGCAATGAGAAGATGGCATATGTTGGCATTAAAGACTTTTCTATTTTTCATTCTCCAATCTCCAAAACCACTCATAATAAAATGGACATATGGCATCACAAACTAGATCATGCTGCCACTAATGTTGTAGTCCAAATATTACAAAGCTATAATGTTTCTTATGAAAATAATAAAGCTACTGATTGTTCCACTATATGTTCTTCCTGTCAGCTTGCAAAAAGTCACAAACTGCCAACTCATCTCTCCTCCTCTCGTGCTTCCAAACCATTGGAATTGATTCATATAGATATCTAGGGGCCTGCCTCAGAAAAATTCACATATGGTCCTAAGTACTTTATTCTGTTCTTAAATGATTTCTCACGATACACATGGTTCTATCCATTACATACAAAGGGTCAAGCTCTCCCAATGTTTCAACAATTCAAACTCTAAGTAGAGAATCGATTTGATGACAATATAAAATATATGCAGTCTGACAATAGAGGTGAGTTCAAATCCTTCACCATATTTCTTCAACAAGCTGGTATTGTGCATCATTTTTCCTTCCCTTATAACTTAGCTTAGAATAGGAGAGTTGAAAGGAAGCATAGACATATTGTAGAGACTGGATTGGCCTTGCAAGCTCATGCTTTGTTGCCTATGAAGTTTTGGCAGTATGCCTTCCAATTAGCCACATTCCTCATCAATACAATGCCTAGCAAGATACTTAACAATGCTTCACCTTATCTAACTCTTTTTCATATAAACTATCTGACTACAAGTCTCTAAGAGTTTTTGGCTACCTATGCTATCCTTTCATTCGCCCTTATAACAACCATAAACTACAATATCGATCGGTTTAATGCATCTTTCTTGGTTATACTCTCAGGAACAAGGGATATTTTTCCCTTGATTATCTCACTGGACGAGTTTATATCACACCTCATGTGGTGTTTGATGAAACACAATTCCCTTTCACCACCAAATCTCCTCCATCTCAACCTGATGACAGTTCCTCTGTCAATTTACCTCCTGCAATACCATTCCCATCTAGTGATTTGTCTCACTGTCCAGTAGATACACCTACCATAATATATACTGATTCCATTTCCACAACTATTGATTCTATTTCCTTAAGTGAAACTGCAACCTTTCCAATCTTTCCTCCTTCTTTTGAATCTGTTCCTACTGATCCAATCCCTGATTCCAGTCTAGCTCCACATATGATAACAAGGTTGATGAGTGGCATCACTAAAAAGAAGGTTATTCTAGATGTAACTGCTATCACAGAACCATATACACTCAATCAAGCTCTAAAGGATCCACATTGGGCTAGAGCAATGGATTAAGAGATTGCAACCCTTCATCATAATCACACCAGCGATATTGTTGCTAAGCCTTCTGATGTGAACATCATAGGATACAAGTGGGTATACAAATTAAAGCACAAGCTAGACAGGAGTATTGACAGGTATAAAGTTAGAGTTATGGCAAAAGGGTATCATCAAACACTTGGCCTTGATTACTGTGAGACATTCAGCCTAGTAGTCAAAGCTGCAACTATCTGCATTATCCTAACCATTGCTCTTAGTTCTAAATGGGAAGTACGACAACTTGATGTCCACAATGCATTTCTGAATGGTGAACTTGAGGAACAAGTCTACATGTCTCAACCTCCTAGCTACGTGGACACCAAGTATCCTACCAAAGTTTGTCGATTGAGGAAAGCTTTATATGGCTTGAAACAAGCTCCACGAGCTTTGTTTCAATGACTCAGGTTTGCTCTTTTGTAGTGGGGGTTCATCACCTCCAAGATCGATAACTCTATGTTCATCTCCTTTCGTCAATCTACAACTTTGATTGTTCTCATTTATGTAGATGATATCCTCATCACAGGCAGCTCACATATGCAGGTAGATTCAGTTATTGCTAAACTGAATTCTAAATTTGCATTGTGAGATTTGGGAAGACTGACCTACTTCCTAGGTATTAAAGTCTCTTACCATGAATATTCTATACATCTCAGCCAAACAAAATATGTTTCTGATTTACTGCATAGAACAAAAATGTTTGACACCAAGCTTGTCAAAACTCCTGGGGTTGTTCGACATAATTTATCTAAATTTGATGGTGAGCCTATAAAAGATGCTTTTGGTTATCGCAGTGTAGTGGGAGCTCTATAATATCTCACAATTACAAGGCCTGACATCGCCTTCGATATTAATAAAGCATGTCAATTTATGCAACAACCAACTTTAGCACATTGGCTCTCTGTCAAACGTATTCTTCGATACCTGTATGGAACTATGCATGATGGCTTACTCATAAGTTCCTCAAATCAGTTGACAATTGAAGGATTTATTGATGCTGATTGGGGAGCTCAGCCTAATGATCAAAGAAGTGTTAGTGGCTACCTCATTTATCTAGGGGGTAATCTAATTTCTTGGTCCTCTACCATGCAAAAATTAGTCTCTCACAACAGTGCAAAATCGAAGTATAGGGGGCTTGTTCTAGCTACTACGGAAATTATTTGGATTCAGGCCTTGATGCACGAACTATGTGTTCCTACCCCTGTTGTCCCTATACTGTGGTATGACAACATCAGTGCCTATCATATGGGCAAACATTCTGTGTTTCATGCCTGAACAAAACATATAGAAATTGACATACACTTCATTCATGATCAAGTTCTACAAGGGAAAATATAATTACAATTCATTCCAACTAAAGACCAGTCTGCAGTCTCTTAACTTAACATCTCAGAAGCTCAAGGTTCTTAATTCTCAAAACACAGCTATGCCTCGTTCCAAGACCCTTTCACTTGTGGGGATGATAAACCAATGGTAGAAGAAGAAGGATTGGTTACGTGAAGAATTAGTTACAAAGCTGAAGAAGAAAAAGTTGTTACGTTAGGATAGTTGTTAATTATTGTTTTCTTCTTATAATTACCAGTAACAAAATTGTAACCAATTCTAAACTACTTCATAACTACCTTAGCAGCAGTTATAATAATTGTCATAACAGCTGTCATGATAGTCACAATCTATAACTATATATATAGTGCATGTGTATATACAAAACACATAAAGAAAATTATAATCTTTATAAGAGAAGAAATTCCCTATTTTCTATCTAACCTAACCTAATGAATGGGTGGGTAAGCGTGTATTGACTCAAATCCAAGCATACCAAGAATCTGAAAACAACTTAAGGTGATGGTGGTCCAATTGTCATGCTAATTACTCAATATCAAACACCAAAAAATATTAAGTAATTAGCATTACAAAAAACAATTTTAAATTAATTTTTTTTTTTATCACTTTAATATGCTAATATTAAAATTAAATTTTTTAACAATAATAATTTTTTTTTATTTAAACGCATTTTAAACTTTATTACTAATTAGTTATGATCCATAATCTTTTTATTTTTATTCTCGTGTTTTTTTTTTTTTTTTAGAATAAGGGTATTCTCAATTAGATTGTAAATGAACCGAAAATAACCCTCTTTCATGTCAAAATCGGCGACAAAAAATAGTAGGATATACTAGCACACAATATTTAATGAAATGATACAGAAAAATGTATGAGAAATAGTCCAGATTATAACCCCTGAATAAAGGAGAAAAATCTAAAGTTTGAAAGTTGACGAAGTAAAATATAAATTGAGATCTACGCTAACAAGTATTGAGAAAGAGAATCAGCTCTAGTACTTTGTTTCATTAAGAATACAATGGGTACTTTGCCTCACGCCTTCTCGTTGTTCGCTCTAATTTTGCTCTTGACATCCGGTACAGGAGCCGATCAAAGCACCAAGACACAGGCTATTTTCAAAGGAAGTACTGGAATAGGAGCTATTGTGGATACAAGTTCCCGTATTGGCAAAGAAGAAATAGTTGCGATGGAAGTTGCAAAGGAGGATTTCTATGGCTTCGGAAATCTAACATTTTTGCTTATAAACGACTCTCAAAAGGATACCATCCATGCAGCTCTTGAAGGTAACTATATGTTTTGCTTTTGAAATAAGTATCGTTTGCCTTAAATTAAGATAAATCCAAGCTCACATCTGTGCGTTGCTTATACAGCTAAGGATCTTATCGACACACGACAAGTACAAGCCATTATAGGACCACAGACATGGGAAGAGGTGTCATTAGTTGCTGAGATTGCAAGAGAAACACAGGTTCCAATTCTTTCTTTTGCTGACACAGCTCCAGAATGGGCGACTGGACGATGGCCTTCTCTACTTCAAGCTTCACCTGATAAGCGTGCTCAAATGAAAGCTGTAGCTGCTATTGTGCAATCGTGGAACTGGCATCAGGTCATTGTGATATATGAAGATACAGATTCTTCAGCAAGGGGAGTCATACCACATCTACATGATGCCCTTAGAGAAGTTAATTCACAAGTAAGTCAATTTGTAGCCTTCTCTCCTTCTGCCTCTTCTGATTCAATGTCCAAAGAGCTTGAGAATATCAAAAGCAAGCAGTACTGTAGAGTCTTTGTTGTTCATTTGTCCTTTCAAATTGGCTGTGCGGTTATTTGAAATGGCAAAGAAAATGGAAATGATGCAAAAGGACTATGTATGGATCACAACAGATCCCATTACAAGCCTTGTCCATTCCTTCAATGCCTCTGTAATATCCTCAATGAAAGGAATTCTAGGAGTCCGGAGTTACTACCCTAAAATGGGACAGGATTTCGAGAACTTTAAGCAAAGATTTCGTACAAGTTTTAGCAGAAAATATCCCCGAGAAGAAAAGAAAGAGCCTGGGATTTACGCCGTGCAAGCGTATGATGCTATGAGGACAATAGCTCTTGGATTAAATAAGACCGGAAGTAAAAGGGGAGGGAAAGAGCTGTTGGAAAACATTTTGGACGCAGACTTTCCTGGTTTATCAGGTAAAGTTAAATTCAAAAACCATAATGTTGCTGCAGCAGAAATATTTGAGATCGTGAATGTAATAGGAACGGGTTACAATGAAATCGGGTATTGGTCCAATGGATTTGGATTCTCGGAGAAAATCCATGAAAATTCTCGTTATAACAGCTCGTCGATGATTGATTTGGAGCAAGTGCATTGGCCAGGGGGGCCTAGGTATACTCCAAGAGGATGGACTACGCTGAGAAGTGCTAAGCTATTTCGAATCGGAGTGCCTTCCTTTTCTGGTTACGAAGAATATGTGAAAGTGGAAAGTGATGATCGCTTGGGAACGAACTCCTCTGGTTTTGCAAACGAGGTCTTCAAAGCAACGACAGCAAGCATGCCATTCTTTCTGCCATACGAGTTCCAATACTTCAATGGAAGTTACAATGAACTTGTAGAGCAACTTCATCTAAAGGTAAGAGGCAGCTTGATAGAGTAAAATGATTAATTAAATTTTCATTAATTGATCATGCATGCACGCATATTCTGAAAAAAAGAAAAAGAAAAAATACTTTAGACTAATCATACTTTGTTGTACTTGGACTTTTTGCCCACAACACCAGAATTTTGACGCAGCTGTTGGTGATGTGGAAATAGTTGCAAGCAGACACCAATATGCAGAATTCACCTATCCATTTACTGAAACAGGATTGGTGTTGATCGTCCCGGTCCGTTCGAGCAGTAAAGCATGGTCGTTTATTAAACCATTCACCACAACCATGTGGGTTTTAATCTCAGTGATTACAGTCTACAATGGCTTTGTTGTTTGGTGGATAGAGCGAAAGCATTGTGATGAACTACAAGGCTCCATCACAACTCAAATTGGGATCATGATTTGGTTATCCTTCAACACTCTTTTCTCCTTGAATGGTAAATTAAAGTTTTTAGTTCCAATCAGTTCCCTTCTTTGATTTGAACTTTTGAAAATATATAACCAATCCTTTAACAAGCAATTACTTAACAATATCTTGCTGACAACAATTTGATTTAGGGCCAAAGCTTCATAGCAATCTATCGAGGATGTCAGGGGTGGTGTGGCTGTTTGTGGCTCTAATCATCATCCAGACGTACACAGCCAACCTCACAAGCATGCTAACTGTACAGAGGCTTGAACCCACTATACCAACCGTTGAAGAACTATTAAATAGCAATGAAAAGGTTGGATATTGTACAGATTCCTATACGGAAAGATATTTGTTGGAAGTTTTAAAATTCAAGAACCAAAACATCCAGCATTTTCAGTCAGCAGAAAGTTATGCTCAAGGCTTCGAGGACAAGAAAATTTCTGCTGCCTTTCTTGGAATTCCCAGTGCCAAGAAATTCCTAGCAAAATACTGCAATAGCTTCATCCAAATTGGCCCAACGTACAAAATTGGAGGGTTTGGACTTGTAAGATCTCTCGCTCATATTTATTCACCTTTTCCGTTCATTAATAATTTTCCTGAAGTTACTATTGGTAATTTACATTCTTACGGGCCAAACCAAAATATTCATATAGGATTAGTTCTTGTAAAATTTGTATTAGGGCCAGAGGCTTTTTGTTGACTTTGTAGGTAGGTTGGACCACAAATTACAAGGTGTTGAGTTTGACCAAAGGAAACTAACAATGAAATCTTTGATTTTGAACAAAATTAGTGGGAGAGATATCTCTTAGATAGGTTCAATGAATCATTAAATATAAGTTGAAATAAATTAGTAGGTTTATGGTAAAAGACACATGCCTAATCTTAGGCTTATTTGCTTCGAAATACTAACATGTCGAAATATATATATATATATATATATATATATATATATATATATATATATATATATATGAATTAAACATGAACTTAAGGAGTGAATAAATTTTTACATGGTTAATTTGTTTTCCAGGCGTTTCCGCGTGGATCTCCATTACTTGCTAGCGTGAACGAGGCTCTACTGAGTTTATCAGAAAAGGGAGCGCTACAAGAACTTGAGAAAACGTGGATTACCCCACAAAAATGCACGAAGATGCCAAGTGATGACAGCCTTGGTCCCAGTGGATTTCGAGAACTTTTCTTTATAACTGGAGGCACAACAACAATTGCCTTCGTCATATACGTTTGTCGCACTAATTTGTTGAGGCATAAAAACATATGGGGAATTATCTCAGCTGTACTGAAACGTTGGGTCTCTCCGAGGAGGCACTTCACTAGAAGAGTAGCCAACGTAGAAATTTCACTACCAGAAATTCATCTAAAACCGGTGGAATTATCGACGGAATAATTCTGTCGGTAAATTATAATGATAATTACTGATGGTCAATATTCCATCTATAATTCAGTCGGTATATTCTGACAGAATTACAGACGGAATATATAGAATTTCTTTTAAAAAAAGCGGTTCGATGACGTGGAAGTTTTTGTGAGTGATTTTACCGATGAACTTACTGAGGAATTCAAACTGAGATCTCTGTACAGTGACATGACCAATTCATCGTCAGAATTACCGATGGAATCACCGACAAAATGAGTCTGTCGGTGATTCCATCGACAAAAGTTAATATATCATCACTCTACCAACTCTCTCCTCCCCTATTTCTCCTTCTTCTTCCCCATCCTAACTCTTCCCTCCTAAAAATATCCCCTTCTTCTCAACACAAGTCATATTTCTTTAAGTTTTATGGTCACAACATCTGTGTTCTGATTTATTGTAGATTTTATCATTTTTGTAAGTAAATCTTTTTTTTATTATTTTAACATTTAAATGTCTATTGTATTGTTTTTTTAGAATATATATTTTGTTAATGTATGTACATGTTTTATTGTTATTTCTCAAACAAACTTTGTAGTATGAATGTATAATTTTGTACTTGTTATGATTTGTTTTAGATTTTGTAAAATTGTACTTGTTTGTAAATTTTTGAACTTTGTTGAATTACTGAATTACATGTGTTGTGGTGAAATAATTAATAGCTTGTTTAACTGGTCCGTTTTAATTTTTATCAATGCTATTGCGGAGTTGTATTTTCCTTAAATTTATATGTATAAATTTGTAGGGACGTTGATAATTGATAATGCATATTTATGAGAAGTTTTAATTAGGTTGGATAATCTGGAGGTAAATCAATATTTTTGCAAATTTATTTACCAAACATAGTTAATTAATACATGTTGTCATCATAATTTTATAGAGGTTCGATAAAAGTCATGGATGATCGTTCATAGATGTATTGAGATTCACCGTAAGGATTGCGGAGGATGGATTATTGTCTCACCCTCGCGCGAAGCGGGGATATGGTGTTGGGGTTTTTGTTTTTGTGAATAAGGGAGTTGCCACCTAGTATTATGGTTACTAAGAAATCTAACTGATCTTTCAGAGATTCTAATGCAAGGAACTAGTTGCATAAAGGGAAGGTATTAACACCCATAGTATGCCCTACCTAAGGTAAGCTACTTGGTGTTTGATTTGCCTTGTTATGTTGTTGGTGTTCTCTAATCAATTTTCCTATGATAGGTTTGCTATGATGAATGAACTTGGGTTCAAAGTCTAAAAGAAAGAACCCTTGGTCAATGTGGATCACACTTTTAGATATGTCTACAAAGTACCAAGGAGAACCAATGTAGATCTCTTGAAATCTGTGTTTGGTTCATACTAAATTTATAACCTATGATTTAAGAGATATTTAAGATATAAATCCAAGGAGATTCAATGTGCTTTAAAAACTCATTTTTCCCTTAGTATTTCAAGTATTTGCGACTCGTAAATCGCAAGGAAAAGGAAAACAAAAAACTAAGTTAGAAATCTAAGAAAATTCCAAGTGCTTTAAAAGCCTTTTCTGCCTTAGTATTTCATACTTTCACGACTCGTAAACCGTGAAGTCTAAATTTGAAATGTCCCCACTTATAATTGAGGCTTCTTTCAAGGATGTATGATGACTTTTTATTCCTAGAAAAATATTTTGGATATTAATCACTTGGGGTTTCTTTATCCAAACATTAATAGCGAATAATAACCAGTTATTCCTAACAATATTTTTGATATTCATCCCTTTAGGATTTATTTATCTAAACATTAATGATGATTAATAGATGAATTCCCTCCAAAATAAGATTTTTGTATTTTTTAGAATATTGGCCAGCACCCTTTGGAGTTTTACAAACATGTTGTAAAATCCAGAATACAAGAAAGTAATTTTTTGTGTTTAAGAAAATCCATGCTAAAACACATTTTCTTTTAAACTTTGAATATTTGTTTAAAAGAGGAAATTCAAAATATGTTAGGGTATTGGTCATATGCATGAAAATATTTTTTTATATATATGTATATTTACCGCATTTGTGTTGAAAACCAGGTATTCTAAATGCTAGATTGATATTTTTTACAATATAAAAAAAAACAGACTTTAAAATAAATATGCTTGAAAGTCATAAATCTATCTCTTTGTTTTTTAATATATATTTTTTTGGGCTGGATCGAGCTCGACCCATGTGGTTGGGCTGGACCTAGTCGGGTCACATGCCCAGACCAGTGATCCGGCTGGGTAAACAAATGCATCCTTAGTTACTATTAGAGTGAATTATAATTCACTTGAACAATAATAAAAGCATGCACAATAACCGTGTAATTAAATTTGAAAAAGTGGGAAAAGTGCAGGGTGCTTACCTGATAGCTAATGGGTGAAGATGATGATGCTGCAGTTTCTTGCCCACAATCGGTTATCACTGATTCTAGAGGCAATGATGAACGCTGATAAAACTGGTGTTGATCTATGTCTTTCTCTTCTAGTTGATGCTCTCTCTAGAGATGGCGAAGACGATGATGAAGGTGTGATGTGCTGGAGGAATGAATTTTTTCCCTCTGTGTTTTCTTGCTCTTTCTCTGTTTTCTTGTAGGCTGCTTCTTTGGCTAATACCTACTCCTGATGGTTGAGGGGCTACGAGTTAGTGATGGCTGTTAGGGTTGAAAATGACTCCACAATTGTAGTCGGTGCACGATGATTGGCCTGTTGAGAAGCACTAGTGAAGAGATTGTTGTGCTGGTGAAAAAGAAGTTGCACTGTTGGTCTACTGGTGAGGACACCGCTGGTGTAGAAGAAGGAGGTGTTTTTATTGCTTTCCAGAGCTCACCATGCCTATGGAAGAAAAAGTTGCACCACTGGAGGAGAAGAAACAGAAGACGAGAATAAAGGGACGAAGGTGATGGCAAAGGTGTGTTGCTTGGTCTCTCTGTGTTTTCATCTATTTATGCTCTTTACTTCTACTTGTCCCTGTCTTGCTCTCGTGTTCATTCTCTCTGTTTTTTCACCTTTTTTATGGGTTTGTTTCTTCGTATAGATGTATATATGTGTGTGTGTGTGTGTTTTGTTCTCTGATTTTCTTTCTCATGCTTCCCTTGTTTCTCCCTCTATATTTTTTGTCTTCCTCCCCCCCCTCTCTCCTCCTCTGTCCTCCCTATTGTTTTTCTGTTCATCCTTCCTCTCATTCGTGTCCGTCTTGTCTTTACTGAGAAGAGATGGTTTCTGCTGCTATGGCTAGTGCATGCTCATAGTAAGAAAGGGGAGTGAGGGATGGTGCTTAGGGGGCTCTCGGTGAGAGGGAGACTAGTTAGGGAGGAGATGGTGGTCATGGTTTGGGGAAGATGGTGGGTTGTTAATGAGAGGGAGAGGGGACAATATGTTGCTAGAGAGAGATCCCTAGTTTCTTCAAAGGGAGGGGCTGCTTCGATTTTTTTATTTTAAAAGATCAGTAAGGGGCTACGACTTCTTTGCTAGAGAGGATAGGTGTGAAACCCTAGAAAATTTATGATTTAAATATGCGGATGTATAACCTGCCATGTAAACGTAAGACTGAAAGTGATATGTAATGGAGGGGATGACCTCCATAAAATGAATTTTGTTTTAGAATTCATAAAGACAGAGAAACTGGTAATGTGTTTTGATGAATAAAATAATGAGAGAAATGACAAAATGAATATATTCCAAAATAATAAAATGACCTTAAAGGTTTAGAAGGATAATTGATATTATTTTATGTGAAGATTGAACAAGAAAATTTGGATAGTTGACGAAAAGTCATAAACTGACCAATTTTACATTAGAAAGCAGAGCTCTCAAGCCAATCGTCGGATTGGGATGAAATTTTGCATGAAGTCTATTAATATGTTTTCCTACATTGGTGAAAGATATCATCCCAATAGGAGTTTGGTAAAGACTAACGATTTAAACAGAAACAAACCGGATGGTTTTCATGAAAAAAAAAAGAGAGAAAAGAAATAATATATAAATACATAAAGGAGGGACATAAATGTAATTAGGAAAACAATGGTGCCTTTAAAAACAGCAAAAGGCCACCAGATTAAATAAGAAAAAAAAAAAGAGAAAGAAAAACAAAAAGGGGTGAGAGACAATAGAGAATTCGGTTAGAGAGAGGTGCAGGATTTGGATGAACCCATAATGCTTCCGTGGCCATATCTCTGGAATCCACCGTTGGATCATGTTGAGTTTTGGATATATTGTTCTTCTCACACTCCTCTATTAACTGACCGGAGGGATTTGAAGGAACATAATCCATTGAGCAGCAATCATCATCCGATTTCTCTCTCTTCCACCGTTGGATCGTGCCTATTTTTGGATATGTGGTGCGCCTAGATGTGGCCTACATTCTGGACGGTGGAGATCGGAAACGCACTCTCCGGCAAGGTTTGGTTCGTGTTGAACAGTAGCTCATTCATTTTCAGGTTAGTTCGGTTTTATTCAGATCTATGGAGATCCAACCGTTGGATTATTCTGATTTTGAGATATATTGTACACAACACAATGATATATATTCTGACCGTTGGGTTCAAGGAAATAATCAAAGGTGGATGAGTTGTTGCTATTTGAATCTATTGCTAGTCTTAGTAAAACATTTAGGAAGCTTGATTTAATTACATGTTTTGATGAAATTAGAATTGTGTGGGTGTAGGGTTTATGTAAGATATAATGGTAAAATGTGTTCTTGTTATTAGTGTTGTTATAGATTAATTGTGTTGTAAAATGTGTTAGGGAAGTTTTGAAATTTGGATGAAGGGATATTGAGTTTGTTGATTTAATGGATATATGTTTTTAGGCATTAAAAAGGATTGGGTCTAGTGGTAATTGAAAGAAAACTTTATCCTCCATTTAATGCAAAGATTCGGCCTAGACATATAAATGAGAGGATGAGCTTAATTGTTTTAATTGCTATGGAATCTGAGTTGAATGAGGTTAGAATAGATATGAAATGAATTGGTAAAGGTTTATATGGAATAATTAAAAAGGGAATCATCCCTCACCATGAATGAAGGCATTCGGCCAAATGAAGAAGAAATAAGGAGATAAGACTTTGATTCATTTTCTATGAAAACTAGGTATGGATGCATATATTTGTATAAAGAAAATTAGGTAGAGTGTCAATTGGAAGAATTTTAAAAAGATCCAAATTCTCATCATAATATGGAATCCAACCAAAAATGAAAATCTTGAACTTGAGTTTATTCGACCTAATGTTATGGGGATTTTTATGGGATTGTGGTTTGTTGAATGCCAAATGAATTGTGTTATGTTTGAAATAATAGATTAATGTGAGGAAAATGTCATTTTGTGGAATTTTAACGCTATCCAAATGGATAATAAAAGAGGAGGAAAATGTTAAATTAAGGCGTACATGGAATTATGATGAAAATATGTTGTTAAATTTACTTAAGATGAAGTAAAGTGGACTTATGAAAAAGAATTGGAAAACTCATCATGAAAATAAATATAAAAAAAAATAAGGTCATTCGGCCAAGAGTTGGTTTGATAAGGAAAATGAATTAGTTTCAATGGTATGAATAAATGCAAGGATGTGATGTTACTAAGTCTGTACATGATGGATTGAGTAGACAAAAATAAAATAAAATAAATTAAGATTGTTAGGTCATGTTTAAAGATACTCAATCTGGAAAAACAAGTCATGAAAAGAAAGGAAATAAATAAATAAATATGTGAATGCATGTGTCATGCGATTCTGAATTTAAATGAATTTTAGAATGGAATTTTCAATTATGGTGGAGCCACATTTGATATGTATCTTTAATGATACAGGAGAGATTGCAGAATTTGTTCAGTAGCATGGGACTTTTGCGCGAGTTCAAGCATTAGGTAGGTGTCTTACACCTCAAACTTTTGTTTTTACAATACTTGTTAGAGTTAAATAAATGGTATTTTCTATAAATGTACTTGTGCTTGTGTAATTGTGAATGTTTATGTCGAGGAAAATATAGTGGACTAGCTGGTTTGAATAGAGTTAGTGGCGCTACTGTACTGACGGTCGACTTAGATGTATAATAACAAAAATGAAGTGTACCGACTTTAGGGTGATAAATTAATGGTATATTATGATTAAATTATTGATGCTCGATTTATATATGTATACTGATGATGCATTGTGTTTAAATAATTTATATGAAGGAAGCAGGTGTATCGCACCTTGTCTTTTTAAGTTGAGTAAACTTATTGGTAAATTTTAGAATTTATTGTTTTATTGCTTCGATGATATTGAAATGAGTAAGAATACCTTATGTGCAACAGTATATCTCTATTGGTTAGGATAATGTTTGAACAAATAGGAGTGACTTGCGTATGTTGTTATGTATCGAATTAATTATGCTATTATGGTCGTAGTGTCGATAACTAAGTTTGTGTGGGAATGATGCTTAGCAACAATTGTTATAATGCATATGATACTAAAAGGAAGAAAAAAAGAAAAAAAAAGGAAGAAAAAAAAAAGAAAAAAAAAGGAAGAAGAAGAAAAAAAAAAGGGGGGGGGATCGATACGAATGGAAATTTCAAGTGAAATTGATTAGCTATCCGGGTTTGGATCGCTAATGGTATCAATGAGGTTTCATTGGTACGGGCATTTAGGGTGACATTGATTAGCTATCCGGGTTTGGATAGCTAATGGTATCAATGAGGTTTCATTGGTACCGGCAATTAGGGTGACATTGATTAGCTATCCGGGTTTGGATAGCTAATGGTATCAATGAGGTTTCATTGGTATCGACATTTCAGACGACATTGATTAGCAATTCGGGTTTGGATTGCTAATGGTATCAATGAGGTTTCATTGGTACCGACATTTAGGGTGACATTGATTAGCTATCCGAGTTTGGATAGCTAATGGTATCAATGAGGTTTCATTGGTATCGGCATTTCAGACGACATTGATTAGCAATTTGGGTTTGGATTGATAATGGTATCAATGAGGTTTCATTGGTGCTGGCATTTCTTAAATTAATTACTCGATCCCGAGCAATTGGGTGACTAATGATGTTAGTAAAGATTACTAACATCGGCATGGTTACTCCTGGTTCAGTGAAAAAGATAGGTTTATTAACTATTCTGGGTCGAGAATAGTTAATGATATCAATGGGTCATATTGGTATCGACAACCATTTCTGGTGTGATTAGCTACTCCAGGCAAGGAGGCTGATAGTGTCAAGGGTTCTTGACTTCGACAACTTTGATGGTAAATCAGATATGAATAAGATTTGATACTCCGGATAAGAATAGTTAATGATACTAATCGGTTGTGTTAATATCGGTACGTGAATGTAAGTGATTAGTCTATCTCACTATTAAAAGACTAATGATACTATTGAGATTTATTAGTGTCGGCGATTACTTTCTAGAAAATAAAAGGGAAAATATTAATTAGTTATTCCAAAGGAATGAGATAAGCTAAGGATATCAAGAGAGAAATGTCTTGGTATAAAGATAGAATTGATTTATAAGGAGATGGTGTTTGAAAACTGTTGAGTTGTGTTGAGATTTCCAAGATGAAATTATTCTCAACAAATGGAAAAGGATATTAGATGGATATTGGTAATAGATTGAAAATGCATGTTGTAAAAGAGGTTTATACCTAATTTTATGTCTCAAAAGAAATTCTATGAAGATTATTACCTATCATTGTTATTGTTTGTTACTACCTTTTTATATTTATGTGTACACGTTAATTTCTATTTTCAGGTCCATCAAGGTCGTGTCCGGAATGATATTGGTTTAGTTACCTTTTGCTTTTGACCATGTAATTATTTGTAAATTAAGAGTCTTATATCCTAAAACTTGAAATGTAATATTAATTTGTAAATTTGAATGTATGACTTTAATTTAATGTTTGTAACTTTAAGTACCTATTTAACCATGCATGTTTAAAGTTGGAAATCAAATCTTTAACTTGAATTACATTATATGACGTTATTGAATAACATGTGCTGTGTTGATGATGTTGAGTTGGGTTGAGATCCAGGATGATTGGATCAGGATGTGAATTAAAATTGGAAGTGTAATATGGTTTTGTTGATAACTTGGGACCTCCTATTATAGGGGAGATTCTGCTGAAATTTTGGTAGAAATTTGGTGGAGCCGGTATATATATATATAAAAACATTTACCTAAAAATTTCCAATGTATCGCGAAAAAAGATGTGGGAAATCGGGGTTGTTACAATAGGGTTAGGGTTTTTTTTTTTGTTTCCCTAATTTTTGTTTATCTCTCTACCCCTCTTTTTGCATATTGTTGGATGTTCACTTATATAGAAATCTCTACACATGCTATTCAAGGAAATATTGCAATAATTATTGCAGAGATTGTCTTCTATAACCAACACCAACAAATCCTATATTTATGGTATTTTATATTGCAGTAATTATTTTTCATAACCAGCAGCAATTAAATCCTAGATCTATGATATTTTATATTGCAATAATTATATATGATTCAGTAATTATCTCCTTGATATATTGCTTCCTTGATATTAGCTAGACATTGTTATGACTTTTTCTGATCCAATCCCTATTTTTTTCAATTCCTTCAACGAAACCAATTACTTTCCAAAGTATAAAATTGGTCTCTAATTAACCTGATAAATTCTTGAAACATTAAATCTGGTCCCTTAAATCAGACTAGCAAACTCAGGTCAAGATCCTTCTCACGACAGGATTCTCTGCTTTCATGCTAGATATTCAAATGGGAATATCCAACCTTGAAGGCTAGATAAAGAAGGAACAAATTTAGCATTATGAAAACTCCTTATCAGCTTAAGAAACCTGATGATTTTGGCAGCAAAAAGGGGAGGATAAAGAGAGTAGAAAACAGCTCAAACAGGGTTTGAAAAACATTTCTTTCTTTTCCGCTTTTGTCAATTTTCTAGCAAACATGAGCTACACTCCTGCACTTGGTTCAAAAGAGGTATACACCGTTTCCAACATGTGGGGTCAAAAAATGATTAACAATAATTATTGTAATAGGGTTCAGGGTTTTATTAATTTTGCAATATCTATTCCCATAAATTTGACTAGAGGCGGTATAAGGTGTTCATGCAGAAAGTGTCAAAATAAAAGTATATGCATCTAGATGTTGTAATGATGCATCTTCTACACAAAGGGTTCATGAAGGGTTACCTTTGTTGGTAGGCACAAGGGGAACTATTTGATCGTAATTATAGCATGGGAGAAAGGGTGGTTGGGTCTACTTCTAGTGCTAGCAACGTGCACTGACTATCAATAATTTTTACAGGAATATGGTTATGGATGTTGTCGAACGTACCCCGCGTGGTGTAGATGGTGATTTTCGTTTGTTTGCTTGATTGGTTCTTTGGGAGTCGCCACCTATTATTTAATTGAAGGTTACTAGTAAACCCAAGTGTACTAGTCGTTGTTAGAGATTCAAGGGCAAGTAATTGGTTGTGGCTAGGAAAGGTATTAGTACCCCTAGCGCACCTTATCTGAAGTAAGCTGCTTTATGTTTTGATGTGATTTTAAAAAAATAAATATGAATCAAATTCTTAAGGCTTTAATAAATCAGTTATTAAATCTCAAAATCTATGTAGAAACGTGTTTTTACACTTTTACGAGAAATATAACATGATTTTTTTTTTTTGTACTTAAGATACTTGACCATATGCAAATTAAAATATTAATTTTTTGTCTTTTTGATTTTATAATTCAATAACATACATAAAAAAAGTTCAAACACACACACATCATTTTTTATTAAGTTTTTTGTCATACATCATTTTTTACATGTTTAAAGAAATAACAAAAAATCAAATACAATTCAAAAATTACAAAATAAACCCTAAAAATCCACAAGAATTGCCAGGAAGGCCTTCTACAATTGCAGGAACAATGGTTGGAAGGTTTCTGGACATTTGAACAGTGGTGGCGCGTCTTTTACACGCGCCACCGCCAACCCACGTGCCGCCGTAAGAAAGTGCAAGTGAATAAAGAGATCTGGAATGTCTTCTCCCCATCTTCCTTTATGCATCGGCAGTGAGGATCACCTTCACTGCAACAAGAGAAAAATGCAAAAACAACAGTTGATTTTAGTTTTTCTTTTCTCCTTTTCAGATCTATTTTTGGGTCTGTTTTTAGTTAATGTTTATTGTTCTTCCCTTCTTCCATTGGCCGATCTGGCGGTTGTAAAGGGGGTTGTGGCGGTGGCTGGTGGACATGGAGACCTGGTTTGGTCGGCGGGGAGTGGTTGTTTCTAGCCTTGGAGAACCGATTGGGTTTTGGTTGGGACAAGAAAAAGAGAGGAAGAGGGATCAGGTGGTGTACGGCGGTGTTGTCTTGGTCACCGATGCAATCATATTATTTGATAGTTTCACCCACATTTAACTAGTGTTTTGCCTATGTTTTATATATAAAATGGCTTGATATTTTTTTTTATGTTTTGAAGGCACTTTTTGATGAAAGATGCAAAAAGAAGTAAATTGGAGGTAATTGATAGATTTGACCTTCAGTCAATGTTTTGTGCAAAGCGTGAGCTCTAGAGGTCGAAATGAAGTGATTTCAGTGGAATTAAAAAGCTAACCTCTATACCTTTCTGGAAATCTAAGGCAAGAAAATAAAATAAGGAAGAGCATGAAAATCGCAGCCTTCAAAGTCAAATCTCACAATCTACTAGTGTTTACCTTTGGTCATTCTGACTTGCATATCTAGAGCTATAGAAGTTCAATTGATAGAATTTCAATTTTTTTGGATTTCTGACTCAAAGTCTTATCAAGGTTCCAAATTTCAGCAAAAACCGATGTCATATGATGGATATATGATTTTTTAAAGATGCCAACTGAATTCTGCCAGCAAACAGGTTTCGTGAAGAAACGAGTTGAAATTATGTTCCGAAGCATCTAAACCAATATCCAAGTTTTTATTCCAGCAATTTAGCTCTTTTAAGTCAAAGCTTGAAGATTTCATGCAAGGCTATTTCTCCTTTTTTAGGAAAATATTTATTAAAGTACTTAAATGTAAACCATCTACTTAAGGGAGGACTATTTTGTAAAATAGAGACTAAGGTTTCCTAGGATATAAAAAGAATGAGAGAAGAGAAGGGGGCAGCCAGTCAAGAGGAGAAAAATCCCCCCCTACTCTAAGAAACCTGAAAGCATGCATTCCTCCATCTTTTTGATTAGTTGTTCAACAAACATGCAAGGCTAAACTCATTTTCTTGGTTGCAAGGACACAGAAACCTTTGGATTTTAAGAACTATAAGATTTATTTTACCTTTTATTTTCAGTTTATATGATGGATATGTTTGTTCTCCTATGCTTATTTTTCCTATGATTATTTATTTTAATTGCTAGAGAGGACTCTAATTTCTTATTATAGACAATCTATTGCTAAGTTTGATATCAAAACTGGAGTTTGGGTATATGAACTTGTGAAGCAATTGAGTTTAATAATTATGGTGGATCTACGTTATTAATCTTAGGGAGAACATTCAATCAAATCAAACATAGACTTGGACAGTTATGTTTTCTTTATTAATCAAGTTATCTAGTTCTTAAGGCTGCCATTTAATTAGATTACTAGTGCGGACACTGTGGTTGTTTGATGGTTAGGGTTAATTATACGACGAATCCAATGTTAAGAAGAGATACATATTCAAAATATAAATTGATGTTTCATTTCCATGATCAGTTCTGATTTCTATAGGTGGATGTGTGCTTGCGACCAATGTCTGTTCTCTTAATAATTTTTTGATTTTATTAAATTTCATTTGATAGTTTTCTGTTTTCTTTTGCTTTAGCCTAGATAATGTCCCAACCCCCCAAATTGCATATCATCTATCATAAAAACCCGACTTGAACCTTCCTCGTGGGATCGACCCCTTGCTTGCTCTATACTATCTTGTGTGTTGTGTTTGAAGCTAGGGTAATTAATTTGTGTGACCACGACATCGCAATAGCCACAAGGAAGAGTGACGATGAGGGAAAGAAGGAGGGTGAGCAGCGGCTGGCTTCTGTATAGGCCAATCTGCAAGGAGAAGAGAGAAAAACAGATCCGGGAAAGAGAAGGTCAGGTCATTGTATGTTGATGTTGGCCAGGTGAGGGATTGTCTTGTAGCCGGCTGGGAAAGGAAAATATGGACTAGTGTGCTTTTCGGTCGGCTCAGGGAAAAAAAACAAAAGGAAACAAAGGTTAGAGGAGGTGTATGGGTGGTGGCTGGAAAACCTGGGAGACCAAAATCCAAAACTTGGGGAGGGCGTCCACGGTTTCTAGCTCTCTGTTTTTTTTTTGCCAAAAAAGAGCGGGGGCGTGGCTTCTGGGAGAAGGAAAGCTAGGTTATTTTTAGGGTTTTTTGTGGTTTAGGTTTCTCCTTTGATGTCTCAAAATTGACCTTTGTAAATTTTCTCTCTTTTTTTTTGTTTTTTTATGTGTGTTATGACCTCTATTTATAAGCAAAGTGACTTGGTTCCTAAAACACATTGATTTTTTCTTATTTTTTTGTATTTTTTAAAATAAGCAATATCAATCTCAACTCAACAAGGAAAATCAGCAATTGTAAAATTAATGCGTTAAAAGTTGAACGCGTTCAAAATACCATTGAAAATTTAAATTCTTATAAAATAAAAATGAAAATGCTAAAAATGATGCAAATATATCAAAAATGCATTTTTTGGGTTTTCATTGTTTTTTTGCTATTTTTGTTTTTTTTTTTTTTGAAAATTTATCAAAAACATGGTAAAAGTTTGGGTAGCAATAGATGCCCCTTCTTTAGAATGCTTACGAAGCAAAAATTCCTCAATGTTTTGCATAGTAAGCTTGTAAAGAAAACAAAAGGTCTTCCTTGCTTACTAAGTGATCCACTCATCTAAAAACTTTGCTTTTTAAAAGAAAATGGTCTTATTATCTTGGGTAACCTGCCCCTTTTGAAAAAACATGGTCTATTTTCACTAACGACCTACCAACACACTCACACTGGTCTATTTTCACAGGTGACCTACCCACACATACTCATTTTGGTAGATTTTCATAGGCGACTAGCCCACGCATACTCACCCTGGTCTATTTTCAGGGGCGACCTACTCACGCACACTCATACTGGTTTATTTTCACGAGCGACCTACCTTTTTGATTGGGTTAACTTGAGATCCAATCTGGCGAACTCCTTTAACTAGAACCAAAATCGGTGTGTAGCTTAGTCAACTTGAAATCCTTTTTGGCAATTCCTTTTAACCAAGGCTAAATTCTGTGTGTGATTGGGTTAACCTGAGACCCCATCTAGTGATCTTCTTTAACTAGAACCAAAATCAGCGTGTAGCTCCGTCAACCTGAAATCCTATATGGCGATTCCCTTTAATCAAAGCTAAACTCGGTGTGTGGTTGGGTTAACTTGAGATCCTATCTGGCAATCTCTTTTAACCAGAACTGATACAAAGATGTGTGTGTGGTCTCATTGTAATGGGTGACCTACCTAGAAAAAATGATGGTCATATTGTGATGGGTGACCTGCCCAAATGGAAAAAATGATGGTCTCATTGTGATGGGTGACCTACCGAAAGAAAAAATGATTGTCTCATTATGATGAATGACCTACCCAAAGAAAAATAATGTTCTCATTGTGATGGGTGACCTCCTTGTTTAGTACTTAGAAAGTGCATTTTTATCAAGGTTTTATAATAACATGTATAATAATATAAGATACCTTTAATTTATGGTAAATGTTCATCTTAAATGCAGGCCTATCACATAAATCAAAGGATTGATTGGTGAGTTTAACTACTGAAATTGAGAAGACAAAGAGAGGGTTAAGCTTAGAAAAGAGATGCTGGTTTTGTCCAAACTGGAACACCATTCGGTTATTGGATCATAACTGGAGCTGTAGAACTTGGATTTTGGTCTAGTTTATATTTATGGAAATTTAAGACATAGGTCTAAAACTTTCATGAAGAGTCAAAGATTTAAAAGTGCCATTTTCAAGTTTAAATGGTAGCAACAACAGAGAAGTCAAAATCTGTCATACAACCCAGACATTGTGCAATGTTCAACCCATATCTCGAGTTCTAGAAGTCCAAATGACCTCATTCTTGTTTTGTTAGAAATATGGGACAATGTCCCAAAACTTTCATGAAGACTATTTGTTCAAATTATGATGTTAGCAATGATATTTTCTGCAGACAAGAAGATAAGGATTCATACCAAGTCAAGATGTGGCTACCCACTCAACAATTAGTCATCAAATCAATAGTTTGGAATTTTGGCCTATAAAAGGAGGCATTTGCCATGTATTTAGGCATCTTGGTTTTCAGATCAATATCATATTCTTGCTTTCTTTCTTTGTGTTTTTGTAATGTTTAAGTTTTATTTTTATTAATCTCTTGTTTATGCTTTTCATGATAACTATGTTCTTATGTTATTTATTTATGTTTCTCTCTTTCATTATGTTTAGTTAAGTTTATTATGTCAAGGTGAAAAGGTTATACTAATGGTGTAAGAATAAGTATAGTGTAAACTCAACATGTACTTTAATATTTGATACTAACATGTTTTGTATTTATTATCTTATTCAATCGTAATACTTTACTTATTAAATGGTCAATCTAGATTTATGTTATATAACCCTTGGTACAACAAATGCTTGACTGTTTCATAGCCTACTGTATGGTTTAACCGATACTTGTGCTATGAAAGGGACTTGATTTGTTGTTAATATAAATTAACATTATGAATACCTGACAACATTTACAAGTATTAGCATTATTCGAATAAGTTAACAAATGTAATCATGTTAACAATTTATAATCTGATTGGAACCTCCCTTGTGTGTGGTTTCCAGTTCAGTAATAAAAAAAGTTTATACTATACTTATTTGAATTATCATTAGTGGATCTGTAACATTGAAAATTATTTTATCTTTGTTTAATCCATACATCAATATCTCATCTTAAAAGTTCTCTTCAACTCCTTTTTCATTTATTGTTTATAATTGTATATAGTTCACCTCTATGTGGTTTGACCCCAGTCTTGTCGGGTTATTTATTAATTCGACACTCCTACACTTGGGATAAGACATCAATCTTATGGTTGTGTCAAGTTTTTGGCGTTTTTGCTGAGGAGGTAAGTTATTGTATAAATTATATATTTTCTTTTGTTTTCACTTTTATTTGTTTTTCTAATTTTTGTTTTTTTTTCATTTTCTTTTCTTTTCTTTTCTTTCGCACTTGCATGAGAGTTTGGTTATGCACATTAAGTGGTAGAATTTCTAGGAAATACTCATTATTTTCAGAAAACATGTCTAAAGAGGATAATCGATCGCTTCACAATGAGAATAATAAGAATAATTGTGTTAGAACACTTAGAGACTACATGAATCCAACAAGAATAAATGCACGATCATGTATAATTTTCTCTTCTTATACATCTCATTTTAATTTTAAGCCAGACATTATTCAAGTTTTACCTACTTTTCATGGCTTAGATCTAGAAAATTCATACTTGCATGTAAGGAAATTTGACGAGGTCTGTAACACCTATAATGACTTAAATTATAGTATGAACACCATCAGATTAAAGCTTTTTCCTTTTTTATTAAAAGATAAAGCTAAAACATGGCTATAAAATCTGAGGTTAGGATCCATTCGTGCTTGGGATAAAATGCATTAATAATTTTTAAAGTTTTCCCCTGCTTATGGAACAAACTTTTTCAAAAGACAAATCACCACATTCACTCAAAAACCAAGATAAACATTTTACGAATGTTGGGATAGGTATAAAAATTTGCTTAATACATGTCCTCATCATGGTTTTGAAACATGGAGATTGGTTTCATATTTTTATGAAGGATTAACACCTAAATATAGGCAAATAGTGGAATTGAAGTGCAATGGAACTTTTGAAGATAAAGACCCTGATGAAGCAATGGAGTACCTAGACTCGTTAGCTGAAAATACTCAAAATTAGGACACTACAGGTATTTATGAGGCACTGGGTAAAACTTAACCTCATACATTTAGTGGAGGTATGTATAACCTTAGGGAAGATTATGACCTCCAAGCGAAATTTGCATCTTTAGCTAGAAAAGTCGAGGCATTAGAATTAAAAAAGAGTGGTTAATTAAAATCTGTTCAAAAAATTGTGTGTCAAATCTGTGAAACTAATGAACATTCAACCAATGATTGCCTAAATTGGCCTTCTTTCAAAGAATGTCTCCATGAACAAGCCAGTGCTTTAAATAGTTTCCAATGGCCAAATCATGATCCATAATCACAAACATACAACCTTGGTTGGAGAGATCATTTAAATTTCAGTTTAAAGAGTAGTAACAAAAATGCATAAATTTCACAGCCATCATTTTAAGCACACTATAATTTTCAAAATTCTCATGGATATGCACCTCCTTATGCTTCACCACCTAGAATAAATCTTGAGGAAACATTGCATGCATTCATTGAAAAGCAAGAGACAATCAACACTCAACTTGCTCAAAGCATGATAGATTTTAAAGATACTCTTGCAAAATTAACATCTGCTCTTAGTTTTCAGGAGAAAGGTAAATTCTCATCTTAACCACAACAAAATCTCAAAGGGCAATACAATTCAAGAGCAAGTAGCTCTAGAAGCCAACACATAGATCAAGTTCAATCAGTCATTACTCTCTATAATGGTAAGGATATTGAAAAACCCATTCTTAAATCTTGTGAAAAAGATGATGAGTCAATCCCTAAGGTTAAGGAAGTGGTTAAACCTGAACATTGCAAAGAAAAGACTAATTCCCCACCAATACTTCTATTTCCTCATACCATGACCAAACAAAGGGAAGTTAATCACAATTCTGAAATCTTTGAAACTTTCAAACAGAAAGGAATCGAGTATGAAAAAGGCATAAAAATTTTTGTCGTGGATCATTTGTCAAAATTGACAATAGATTCGACATCTGACATCACACTAATTGAGGAATACTTTCTCGATCAATCTTCACTCTCTATTGCTTCAACACCTTGGTCTGTTAACATTGACAATTTTCTTGCTTCAGGATTTGTGTGGTTTCCAGTTGAGTAACAAAAAGGAGTTTATATTATACTTATTTGAAATACCATTAGTGGTTTCTTTAAAATTGAAAATCGTTTTACCTTTATTTAATCCTTACATGAATATCTCATCTTAAAAGTTCTTTTCAACTCATTTTCATTTATTGTTTATAATTTTATATAGCCTGTGGTTCAACCCCGGTCTTTTCAGGTTATTTATTACTTCAACACTCCTACACTTTGGATAAGACATCAATCTTTTGATCGTGTCACTACTTAGAAAAAATGATGGTTTCATTGTGATGGGTGACCTACCTAAAGAAAAAAAATGATGGAAGATGGTCTCATTGTGATGGGTGACACGACCAAAAGATTGTTGTCTTCTCCCAAGTGCAGGAGTGTTGAATTAATAAATAACCCGGCAAGACCGGGGTCAAACCACAAGGAGGTTAATTGTATAAATTATAGATAAGAATAATACAACAACAACAACAACAACAATAATAAAGAAGAATTTGGTGAGAACTTTGATTAGTACTTAAAAGTGCATATTTATCAAGGTTTTATATCATCATTTTGCACTTAAAGTATCAATAACTCCTTAACTAAAGCATGTTTTATAATAACAAGTCTAATACTATAAAATGCTCTAATATATGGTAAATGTTCATCTTAAATGCAGGTCTATCACATGAATCAAAGGATTGATTGATGAATTCAACTACTGAAATTTGTGAAGATAAAGAGAGGGTGAAACTTAGAAAAGAGATGTTGGTGGAGTCCAAACTAGAACGCTATTCGGTAATTGGGTTATATCTCAAGTTCTAGATGTCCAAATGACCTCCAATTTTTACAAAGATTCAATAAGACATAGGCCTACAACTTTCATGTTTTCATCAAGATCTAAGAAGGCCGTTTTCAAGTCCAAATTATAGCAACAACGGAGAAGTCTGAATCTGTCCTGCAGCCCAAATACTGTTCAGTGTATGGCCCATATCTGGAGTTATAGAAGTCCAAATGACCTCCTTTTTTTTTGTTGGAAAGCTGAGTCAATTTCCTACAACTTTCATGTTTTCCAGTGGACCGAGTTCGGATGGTAGAATTTTTGTTTTATTCAGACAAGAAGATAAGGATTTTTACCAAGTCAAAAGTTGGCCACCCACTCAACAATTAGTCATCAAATCAATAATTCCGAATTTTGGCCTATAAAAGAAGGCATTTGCCATGCATTTGGGGCTTGGTTGTTCAGATCAAGTTCCTGCTCTTTATTTCTCTCTTTATATTTTATTTTTGTAATTTTTAAGTTTTGCTTTCATTAATATCTTGTTTATGTTTTTCATTTCCTTTCCTTTCCTTAGTTAACTTGTATTTTCTTTATGTTCTTGTTTTGTTTATTTATGTTTCTCTTGTTCATTATGTTTAGCTAAGTTTATTATGTCAAGGTGAAAAGGTTACACTAATGGTGTAAGAATAAGTATGGTGTAAACTCAACATGGACCTTAATGTTTAATATTAACATGTCTTATCTTTTTATCTTACTAATTCTTAATACCTTACTTGTTAAATGGTTAATCTAGATTTGTGTTGTATAACACTTGGTACAACAAATGCTTGGCACTCTCATAGCCCAACTGTATGGTATTACCTACACCTGGGCTATGAAAGGAACTTGATTTGTTGTTAACATCAATTAATATCATGAATTCCTGATAATATTTAAAAGTTTGGTGTTATGTAAATAAGATAATTAATATGATCATGTTAATAATTTATAATGAGCTATTAATGGCAAATTATCCGATTGGAACCTCCTCCGTGTGTGGTTTCCAAATTGAGTAATAAGAGTTTATACTATACTTATTTGAAATACCATTGGTGGATCCTCTAACCTTGACATTTGTTTTTATCATTGTTTAATCCTTACATTAATCTTCCATCTCAAAGTTCTCATTAATTTCTTCATCTTCTTTTACTACTACTACTACTACTACTAGTATTATTATTATTATTATTATTATTATTACTATTACTATTACTATTACTATTACTATTACTATTACTATTACTACTATTATTATTATTATTATTATTATTTACATTCTATTTATATTATATAATATATCTCTTTGATCTTTTCATAAACTCAGTATATAGGCTGGAAACCTGTGACCCAATCTTTTAGATCATTCTTAGGTATACTTAGTATTATTATTATTATTATTATTATTCTTGTTGTTGTTGTTGTTGTTGTTGTTGTTATTGTTATTGTTGTTGTTGTTGTTGTATTGTTATTTATAATTTATACAGTTAACCTCTCTTTGGTTCGACCCCGGTCTTGCCGGGTTATTTATTACTTCGATACTCTTGCACTTGGGAGAAGACATCAATCTTTTGGTCGTGTCAAACTTTGAGATGGAAGATTAATATAAGGATTAAACAATGATAAAAACAAATATCAAGGTTAGAGGATCCACTAATGATATTTCAAACAAGTATAGCTAGAAAAGTCGAGGCACTAGAATTGAAAAAGAGTGGTCAATTAAAATCTATTCAAGACATTGTGTGTCAAATCTGTGAAACAAATGAACATGCAACCAATAACTGTCTAACTTTGCCTTCTTTCAAGGAATGCCTCCATGAATAAGCCCATGCTTTAAACAGCTTCCAAAGACCCAATTATAACCCATACTCACAAACATACAACCCTGGTTGGAGAAATCACTTGAATTTCAGTTGGAAGAGTGATAACAACAATCCACAAACTTTACAGCCACCATTTCAAGCACACTATAATTTCCAAAATTCTCATGGATATACACCTCCTTATACTCCACATCCTAGAAGAAATCTTGAGGAAACATTGCATGCATTCATTGAAAAGCAAGAGACAATCAACACTCAACTTGCTCAAAGCATGACAAATTTTAAAGATGCTCTTGCAAAATTCACATCTGCTCTCAGTTTCCAAGAGAAAGGTAAGCTTCCATCTCAACCACAACAAAATCCAAAGGGGCAATACAATGCAAATGCAAGTAGTTCCGGAAGTCAACATATGGATCAAGTCAAATTAGTCATCACTCTTCGTAGTGGTAAGGTTATTGAAAAACCCACTCTTGAACCTTGTGAGAAAGATGATGAGTCAATCTCTGAGGGTAAGGAAGGGGTTGCATTTGAACATTGTGAAAAAAGACTGATTCCCCGCCAGCACTTCCATTTTCTCATGCCATGACCAAACAAAGGAAAGTCAATCACAATTCTGAAATCCTTGAAACTTTCAAACATGTAAGGATCAATATACCTTTGTTGGATGCTATTAAACAGGTACCTTCCTATGCTAAAGTTTTGAAAGATCTATGCACTGTGAAGAGAAAACTGAATGTGAAAAAGAAAGCCTTTTTAGCCGAACAAGTAAGTGACATTCTTCAAAACAATAATGCTTTGAAATATGAAGACCCTTGTTGTCCTACAATTTCTTGCTTTATTGGAGAATATAAAATTGAAAGAGCCTTACTTAATCTTGGAGCTAGTGTGAATTTACTTCCATATTTAGTTTTTTAGAGTCTCAATCTAGGTGAGTTAAAACCAACTTCTGTAACTCTTTTACTTGCCGATAGATCTGTAAAAGTGCCTAGAGGAATAATTGAAGATGTGTTAGTACAAGTCGATAAATTCATTTATCCTGTGGATTTTATTGTCTTGGACACGCAACCTGTTGAAGCATGTAATTCATTTCCTATTATTTTAGGACGTCCGTTTCTTGCAACTTCCAATGCATTGATTAATTGTAGGAATGGACTCATGAAGTTATCTTTTGGAAACATGACATTGGAGATGAATATTTTCAACATTTGCAAACAGCCTGGAGATGATAATGATTTACAAGAAGTAGATCATATTGAAGAATTAGTTCATGATCAACTTGAATCTACTTTGAGTAAAATTGAGTTGGATGAATCTAAAGATTTGCAAATGATTTATTCTCAGAAAGCAATCGATGATGAAAAAGGCACCGAAAATGTTATCGCGGATCATTTGTTAAAGTTGACAATAGATTCGACATCTGACATCATACCAATCGATGATTACTCTCCTGACGAATCCTTACTTTCTCTTAGTTCAATGCCTTGGTTTGCTAAAAATATCAATTTTCTTGCTTCAAGAGATTTGCCAGCTCACTGGAGTACTGAAGACAAAGAAAAGTTTTTGAACGAAGTGAAGAACTTTTATTGGGATGACCCTAACTTATTTAAATATTGTCCTGATAAAAATTTTTAAAGATGCATTCCTGACAATGAGGTAAGTAGTGTCATTAAACTTTATCATTCTGAAGCACATGGGAGTCAATTCTCATCAAGTAAGACGACTGCAAAAATCTTACAAAAAGGATTTTATTGGCCCATCATGTTTAAGGACACGCATGCATTCTGCAAAACTTGTGAAAATTGTCAAAAAGTTGATACTGGTCAAAAAGTTTGGCTTTATAATTCTCAACTCCATTTATTTCCTGAAAAAATAAGATCAAGATGGAGCGGTCCATTTATTTTGAAACATGTGTATCCTTATGGGGCCTTTGATATTGAGAATTCAAAAAATGACAATGTTTTGAAGGTAAATGGACATCGTTTGAAAGCTTACTTTGATGAGTTTCCTGGTGAAAATGAATCCATTGGTTTGAATGATCTTTTATATAAAGGTTGATTATTTTGTTTTTCTCACATTTTTTTTTGTGTTCCTTTTTTGGTGTGACTTTTGTTTTGCTAGTTTCTCTCACCCCGGTCAAATGACGGATAACGGTACTCCGTGACTCTTAAGTCGGTTCTTTCAGTTTCCCATGATAACTGATATTTGTGTATATAATTGTGCAATTCTTTGCTCTTTCTTCTTTCTTTGAATCTCTCATCCAATTCTCATTTTAAAATGGACACCACTCTTGAAAAATTGAGAAAGTATTTTCCCGCTCTGCCTCAGAATGCGATTACAAAAATTTACCGTGCTAGATGTGCAAGATTGAGGGTGTTAATAAACCATGGAATTCCTAAAGATATTCGTTGGCTGATTGAAGCAAAGGTCCAATATCAGGTGAGTCCTCCAATTCTTTCATTTCACACATGCCTGGAACAGGTAAAAGCACTTTTGCAAAGAAATGTCGTGCAAAACGACTGCAAGTCTGTCATAGATGTGCCAGATGGAATTGTAATGCGACATGTCATTCTTTAGGAATGGTATCTGTAAAACGTGAAGATAAAATACAATTCATTAAGGATGGCCTAAGTAAGGGGTCTTTAGATAATCTTCTATTGACTCTTGAGACGCACCCTAGTGGAGTTGTGCATCGTGCAATTTATGATTTATGGCCCTAATTCCATAAAGAACATGCTTGACTTAGTCTTGGGAATCTGACTAAAAAAGACCCTGTTTGCCAGTTTTTAAGAAAACTGGATGGGAAGCGTATCCCCGACCCATAGGGGGTGTTTAAGCCATTCTTGGACGTAAAACCAAGGAAAGATGTGAGCCATAATCACAACTACCTGTACATACAAATTCTTTTTCAAAATAAATAAATAAATAAAGAGAGAGAGACAGAGAGAGAGAGTGAGTGAGACTACAGCTGGCCTACATATAGGTGGTATGATTGCATTTTCAATTTCTCATCTATAAATTCTTCTCTTCCTTCCCTTCATTTCTACTCAACCCATACATTCATCAAATACAGACGTGTGTAGAAATGGCAGGTTCCTCAAGTAATCACATAAACAATATTTGTGTTTTCTGTGGATCCAGTCCTGGGAAAGAAAAAACGTTTTTAGAATCAGCAAATCATCTTGGTCAGGTACTAGTTGAGCGAAAGATTCATTTAGTGTATGAAGGAGGCAGCCTTGGGTTAATGGAGGGAGTGTCAAAAGCTGCATTTTTAGGAGGTAGTCAAGTTTTGGGGGTTGTCCCCAAAGCTTTAGCACAATGAGACATTATTGGAAAAACAATTGGAGAGGAATTACAGGTCCCCACAATGTCTGATCAACTGAATACAATGTTTAACCATGCTGATGCCTTCATTGCCTTACCAGGTGGTCTGGGCACATTGGAAGAGATCTTTCATATTTTCTCTTGGGCCCAACTACACATTCACCATAAACCCATAGGTTTGTTAAATGTTAATGGTTTTTATGATAAGTTGTTGTCTTTTCTTAATCATGTTGTGGAACAGGAATTTCTAACATCTTCAGCACAACAAATCATAATCTCTGCTGCTACTGCTGAACAATTGATTGGCTAATTACAATCTTTCATCCCTGTAATTAATCCCTCCATGAGTCGCATAAATTGGTCAACTAAGGAAAGCCGTAAAAAGCTTAGATTGGATTTGAGCCTTCGTTTGTAAAAACTTAGTGTCTTTTGGTTTTATTATTGTGTTTTGTTGTTTCTTATATTTGTTTAAGTGTGTTTCAGGTTTGTCAATGTTCGTTATTTCAGGTGATGTCTTATATACTCTATCTTTCTACCTTAAGACATTGAGGACAATGTCTCATTTTGGTTGGGGGGAAAGGGTAGTAGTTGATATTTTAAAAAAAAAAACTTTTTTTTCTATTTCATAAACTATTTGCAAAACTGTTGTTACTAGGATGGCAGAGTAAAAGGAGTTCTTTTGTTAAAGTGACTCTTGAGACGCATCTTAGTAAACATTCTTAACAGAGTCTATCAGAATACTTCTTGAAATATTCAGGTTTACAAACTCTCGTATTGGTAGCACTTGCTTCTGCTCATATGCTCATTTAACAAGTATTTTTAAATCTTCATTTTCACACACACACTTTAACATATGATTGTAGGTTGCACATTGGATTATTACATTATTTATGTTCTTTTGTTAAATGTAACAACTAAGGGAAAGGGATATACATAATTTGCAAAAAAAAAAAAAAACAATGATAATAAAAAGGTAGATAAGTTTGGTTTCGTAGCCTCCCTAACCTAAGCAATTAAGCCTGAAGGGGTGTTTTAAGACTTAATACCTTAAACTCAACTGACTTTGGGAGCTATTGGCCCAACACTTATTACATGGGTTGAGGAGAAAAGCTTAAGGGAATCAAACATTGCACTATCTACGTATCAGTATCTGCAACCCGAGTTGCTAAGCTCGTAGGGGTGTCTCAACACCTAATGCCCTAAGACCAACTGGTCTGGGAGTCATTAGCCTAAAAATCATTACATGGGTTAAAGATACATTGTGTTTCAAGTTGTATGTGTATATAAATAAATAAATAAATAAAGAAAAAGAAAAAAAAAATAATAATCCTAACCTAAGGAAGTTAGCCTTAAACATTAGAAAAAAATTTTGTTTTTCTTCCAAGTAAAGCCCCATAACTATATGTTGATATTTTGAGCATAAAAGAAAGGTTTAGTAATATCTTGTTTAAGAGGTATTGAGTAGATATATGAATTTAATGAGAGTTTGTTTATCTGGATAAATTAAAGTAAGTTGAATGATGAATGCCTTGCTTTATGGAATTTGCAAATTGTTTTTCTATTTTAACGCTTTGATTACTAGGGACTAGTAATAAGCTGGTTGGGGGGGTGATTAGTACTTAAAAGTGCATATTTATCAAGGTTTTATATCATCATTTTGCATTTAAAGTATCAATAACTCCTTAACTAAAGCATGTTTTATAATAACAAGTCTAATACTATAAAATGCTCTAATATATGGTAAATATTCATCTTAAATGTAGGCCTATCACATAAATCAAAGGATTGATTGATGAATTCAACTACTGAAATTTGTGAAGATAAAGAGAGGGTGAAACTTAGAAAAGAGATGTTAGTGGAGTCCCAACTGGAACACTTTTCGGTAATTGGGTCATATCTTGAGTTCTAGATGTCCAAATAACCTCAAATTTTTACAAAGATTCAGTAAGAAATAGGCCTACTACTTTCATGTTTTCATCAAGATCTAAGAAGGCCGTTTTCAAGTCCAAATTATAGCAACAACGGAGAAGTCCGAATCTGTCCTGCAGCTTGAACACTGTTCAGTGTTTGACCCATATCTAGAGTTCTAGAAGTCCAAATGACCTCAATTTTGTTTCCTGGAAAGCTGAGTCAATTTCCTACAACTTTAATGTTTTCTAGTGGACCCAGTTCGGATGGTAGCATTTTTGTTTTATTCAGACAAGAAGATAAGGATTTTCACCAAGTCAAAAGTTGGCCACCCACTCAACAATTAATCATCAAATCAATAATTCCGAATTTTGGCCTATAAAAGGAGGCATTTGCCATGCATTTGGGGGTTTGGTTGTTCAGATCAAGTTCGTGCTCTTTATTTCTCTCTTTATATTTTTTTTGTAATTTTTAAGTTTTGCTTTCATTAATATCTTGTTTATGTTTTTCACTTCCTTTCCTTTCCTTAGTTAACTTGTATTTTCTTTATGTTCTTGTTTTATTTATTTATGTTTCTCTTGTTCATTATGTTTAGCTAAGTTTATTATGTCAAGGTGAAAAGGTTACACTAATGGTGTAAGAATAAGTATGGTGTAAACTCAACATGGACCTTAATGTTTAATATTAACATGTCTTATCTTTTTATCTTACTAATTCTTAATACCTTACTTGTTAAATGGTTAATCTAGATTTGTGTTGTATAACACTTGGTACAACAAATGCTTGGCACTCTCATAGCCTAACCATATGGTATTACCTACACCTAGGCTATGAAAGGAACTTGATTTGTTGTTAACATCAGTTAATATCATGAATTCCTGATAATATTTAAAAGTTTGGTGTTATGTAAATAAGATAATTAATATGATCATGTTAATAATTTATAATGAGCTATTAATGACAAATCATCCGATTGGAACCTCCTCCGTGTGTGGTTTCCAAATTGAGTAATAAGAGTTTATACTATACTTATTTGAAATACCATTGGTGGATCCTCTAACCTTGACATTTGTTTTTTATCATTGTTTAATCCTTACATTAATCTTCCATCTCAAAGTTCTCATTAATTTCTTCATCTTCTTTTATTACTACTACTACTACTCCTACTATTATTATTATTATTATTATTTACATTTTTTTTATATTATATAATATATCTCTTTGATCTTTTCATAAACTCAGTATATAGGCTGGAAACCTGTGACCCAATCTTTTAGGTTATTCTCAGGTATAACAATGCCACGTACTGAGTATTATTATTATTATTATTGTTATTGTTGTTGTTGTTATTATTGTTGTTGTTGTTGTTGTTGTCTTGTTATTTATAATTTATACAATTAACCTCTCTGTGGTTCGACCCGGTCTTGCCGGGTTATTTATTACTTCGACACTCCTGCACTTGGGAGAAGACATCAATCTTTTGGTCGTGTCAAACTTTGAGATGGAAGATTAATATAAGGATTAAACAATGATAAAAACAAATATCAAGGTTAGAGGATCCACTAATGATATTTCAAACAAGTATAGTATAAACTCTTTGTATTCAACTGGAAACCACAAACAAAGGAGGTTCCAATCGAATGATTTGTCATTAATAGCTCATTATAAATTGTTAACATGATCATATTAATTATCTTATTTAAGTAACATCAAACTTTTAAATATTGTCAAAAATTCATGATGCTAACTTATGTTAACAAGAAATCAAGTTTCTTTCATAGCATGGTGTAGGTTATACCATACGGTTGGGCTATGAGAGTGCCAAGCATTTCTTGTACCAAGTGTTATACAACACAAATCTAGATTAACCATTTAATAAGCAAGGTATTAAGAATTAGTAAGATAAAAAGATAAGACATGTTAATATTAAACATTAAGGTCCACGTTGAGTTTACACTATTCTTATTCTTACACCATTAGTGTAACCTTTTCACCTTGACATAATGAAGAAGAGAAACATAAATAAACAAAATAAGAACATAAATAAGATACAAGTTAACTAAGTAAAGGAAAGGAAATGAAAATCATAAACAAGATATTAATGAAAGCAAAACTTAAGAATTACAAAAAATATAAAGAAAGAAATAAAAGAGCATGATCTTGATCTGAACAACAAAGATGCCTAAATGCATGGCAAATGCCTCCTTTTATAGGCCAGAAATGGAACTATTGATTTGATGACTAATTGTTGAATGGGTGGCTAACTCTTGACTTGCTGAAAATCCTTATCTTCTTGTCTAAATAAAACATCATTGCTAGCATCAGAAATGGAACCACTTATACCATGAAAGTTATAGGAAAGTCTTATCCAGGGAAATTGAGGTCATTTGGACTTCTAGAACTCGAGATGTAGGCTGAATACTAAACAATGTCTGGGCTGTAGGACAGATTCGGACTTCTTCGTTGTTTCTATAATTTAGACTTGAAAACTGTCTTTTTAAATCTGGAACTCCACATGAAAGTTGTAGGCCTATGTCATACCGAATTTCTCCAAAAAAATTGAGGTCATTTGGACATCTAGAACTCAAGATATGACTCAATTACCGAAAAGTGTTCCAGTTTGGACTGCACCAACATCTATTTTCTAAGTTTGGCCCTCTCTTTGTCCTTTCAATTTCAGTATTTAAACTCATCAATCAATCGCTTCATTTATGTGATAGGCCTGCATTTAAGATGAATATTTACTATAAATTAAAGGTGTCTTATATTGTTAGATATGTTATTATAAAATATGATTTAGTTAAGGAGTTATTGATACTTGAAGTGCAAAATGATGATATAAAACCTTGATAAAAATGCACTTTTAAGTACTAATCAATGGGTGACCTACCCAGATGATAGAAAGTGACTTACCTAGCAAAAAGACTTGGCTGGAGAAGTCCTGATAGCATAAGGCTGGCAAACTTGGCGCTTCCTGATTGCAAGGTTGACTTGAAGACTTCTCCCTCTTAATGATAGGGTTGATCTCCTCATTTCTTTAAGATTTTCATAATCAGTCTTGGTGGGTGTGGTGCATCCTTCCAACATTCATTCAAATGCAACTACGCGATAACATCATTCAAAAGTCATAGCCATGTTGGATATGATAAACCAAGATGAAGATATGAAAATATCCTTCTAGTACAGCGTTGCTCATCAATTGTTGCTCAAATTCACAAGATCATGGATTGTATTTGCCCTCAGTTGATCTGATTATGTTTGTTTTCCTTTTTAAATGTCCACTATATTGCCCCTAGGTGGTCAACTTTTAAAGAGTGTCAAGAAGTGTTCATGTCATTTCTATCAAGGATTTTGCAAATTCGATCAATGTTTTTCCTATTTGATAATCTTGTTATGGAATCAACTCTTATATTTCAAAGATTATGTCTATTCAAGTCTAATTGTTGGAATGAAATCAAATATGTCAATTTGTGTTTTCAAATTATTTTTTGACAATCAAGCTTCTTTGGTCAAAGACCCAATACACGTCATTCAAATGTAGTCCTTTGATTGTCTTGTATTTTGAAAACATAAATTGACCTGATGTAAGATTAAAATTGCTTTTTCCGGTTCTTTGTGTTTATTTTAATCTTTGATCTTGGATGTATCATTTGATGGTATATGAATATGGTGACCTTTGGTGAATTTTAAGAAACGACATGCTTAAGTCAAAACTTGAGGTTTTATCAAGAAAGATTTTTTCTTTTTCTTAGCATCAATTTTATCAACATGCATAATAATCAGTAGCTTGATTCATGAAGTCACGAACCTTGTAGAACAACTCCTTAAGTTTTGAGATCATCATTTATCGGTTTAGATTGCTTACTTGATTAAAAAGGGCTTTTTAAAGCACGTAATGTAGACTATGGTTTATGGCTATGAAAAAAAATAAATTTCACAAGCTCAAAAGGTGTTTGAGGGTTTTAAAGACTTAGGATCAACATCAACTATTCATCAACTTTTTTTTTCTTGTTGTCTTTGTAAAGAAAGTGACATATAACCTTGTTAATTTCAAATATCAGAATTCTCTTAATATAGGTCATAATGCAAATCCAACTTTTTCTTTGATGAACCACCAATCTAATCTTTTTGAAGACTGTAGAGGCTTTATCATAAACACCCCAAAAGACATAAAGCTTGAATTTTTTGGTGTTGACTTTTGACATATGCTGTGTCTTTCTTCAATTGAAACCTTTTTTGCCCCTCTTAAAATTGATAGGTATTCTCCTTTCATTCCACTTTTTCTTTTATATAGCCTTCCTCAAAGTTTTCATTGATGGCCCTCAATCTATGTCTTTTCCTTTTCTAGCCCTTTCTTAATTATTTGACTTTTGTTCTAAGCCTTTGTTTTATCCATTAATTCTATTAGTGTCTTCAAAATATCTCTCATTTGCCCCTAGTGTGGGGTGTGATATTGGTCAAGGTTTATTTTGAAAATAAATATTCTATCGTGCTCAAATGGGGATTGCAAGGGAATATTGAAAAGAAATATATCTTTAGAAAGTGAATGGATAACAAAGATGACCTTTTCTCATTTCAAGCAAGGTGGTTAAAACCGCTAAATTTTGACCTCATTCAGTGTAATGATTTGGACTTGTAAGAATCATGATTCACGAGTTGATAACTACTGAATCCACTACGTGTCATTATGCATACTACTAAAACTTAGCTACATGATGTGTGGTTTAGTTTTATGTGTGAGTTCAAAATTGTTTGGTCATCTCATGTCATTTTAACGAATATCAAGTCATTTATGTAATCAAAACACTTTTAAATCTTTAAGGATTGATCAATCTTAATTTTGCATGTTGGAGTTTGATCAAAAATATTTTGTGAAAATACCCTTTGAAAGAAGCATCTTTTGATTTCAAAACAACAAAAAGACAAAGAAGAGACATGTTTTGTTAAAAGATGAGAAGTGGTCTAAAAACAAAATGCAGAATGACAAAATCCATAACAAAAATGATTTGTCATTTCAACACCCTTCTTTGATCAACTTTTTTGGCAATATCTATGTTTTTCCAAGCTTTTTTTTTTTTTTTATCACTTGTCATTATAAGGATGTTGTGGTGATAATATGGCTGATGACATCATCTTTCACAAACTCAACTTGCCTTTTGAACACCAACATTTGACTTGATGGTAATCTTGGCAGCGCCCAGAAACTTGCAGCATCATCACTACTGATGTGTGGAATCATGCATTATCTGTATTAGAAGAGAACCTGATGAATCTAAAACTCCTATGTCTCATCTTCGATTCCTTACTGACAGTGCAACAAAGAGACACCTGTAGAGGGAGTTATGCTTTGTTAAAGTTTAATGTTACTCCTGTTTTTCCTATCAGGTTTGTCTCTTCTCTCTACTACTGTGTTTCGATAATGCAAGTGCTGGGAAAATTTTTTATAGCATATGAAACTACTACATCTCCTCTTGTATTCTCCACTTGCAGAACCACAAATAGATTTTTATAAAGAGAGCTCTGCCACATTGAAGTTTGATGACTGCTCATGTTTTCAAACAAGATCTAACTCTTCTGCCTGTTACAGTGTTTTGGTGGTGCCACTAGTGGGAGAGAGTTTCATAGCATATGAAACTACTATATCCCCTCTTACATTCCCTACTAGCAAATCCAAAAACAAATCTCTATAAAGAGAGCTCTACCACATGGAGGTTTAGTGTCTAATCATGTTTTTTTTTAGACCAACATCTTGTGCTGCTGAACTGGAATTGATCTCACAGTGGGGGTAACTTCAAAGAAGACTAATGCACCATGCATAAAAGGCTAACAACTATTGGGTGCCATTGGAAGATATGGAGGTAATGAACAATTAACAGTGCGGCGAAACCAGAAAGGAGATCATCTTTAATTGATGATTAAAGGTGTTGCTGCTGCTATTCAGGACTGAAATGAAGGAAAAGATAGAGCATCAATGTTGTGGCCAGTATTGGTGGAATGCTGACAAGAAAAGTAAATCATTTTTTCTTGTTTATGTTGTAGACTAATGGTGTTCCCACAGAAGGTTGTACATGCATTCCCTTTCTTTTTTTTTTCTTAAAGCTCAACGTTTGTTGAAGCAAATGTGAGTTTAGCTACTTCACCTTTGATGCTCTAATTTTCCCTTGACAATAAGCCTTTATCTTACCTCTTTCTTCATTTCCATCATCTTTTTTCAATTAGGTGTAGCAAAGCTTATGTGGGGGAACCTACTTTTCAACCTAGTGCATGCATGATAAATGTATGGCATATAATCTAAATAATGAACTTTCCCTACGAATGGTGACATATGGTCGTAACTCTTGTATGATGAAACCATAATTTTTATTCTTGCTCAAACTCTACAATAGAAATTTCTTGAGTGATGACCATTATATCCCCCATAAGTCCTGAATTCAAGATGCTTCAAGAAAGACTTGCTTAGATGCAAAATAATTTATACAGAGCATACATCCTAAAGAGAGGTTCTAATCTTTTTACGCGAGACATAGGGTAGATTTACTACTTAGTCTCTAAAAAGGGATCTCTCGTTGTCCTAGTGATCACCCTCTTGAAGGCAATATGGGGGCTCAGTAGGCACTGAGATGGCACGTATACCAACCATTACCAATCTAAGCACTCAACTAAGAGTTGGGATTTACACAAATTTAAACATTAACTAAAGTCGTAAGGTAAACTGCTAATCCCCCACCTAACTTGAAGCTTGTGTGTGCTTTTTAAAAATTAAAACATGTGATGCATGAATAAAATATAAATAAAATAAAAAAGACAAAAAATTTAAACACATCAAAAACACAAAGCTTAGTCCAATAATGTTGAAAACAATACCTTCCCCAGTGGAATCAACACTCTGTTGCATGTACCCCGCGTGACGTTGATGGCTATTTTTGTTTGTTTGCTTGATTGGTTCTTTGGGAGTTGCCACCTAGTATTTAATTGAAGGTTACTAGTAAACCCAAGTGTAATGGTCGTTGTCAGAGATTCGAGGGTAAGGAACTGGTTGTAGCTAGGGAAGGTATTAGCACCCCTAGCGCACCCACCCTACCTGAGATAAACTGCTTCGTGTTTTGATGTGATTTAAAAAAATTAAAATATTAGTCAAATTCTTAAGGCTTTAATAAATAAGTTATTAAATACCAAAATATATGTAGAAACGTGTTCTTACACTTTTACAGGAAAATACAACATATTTTTATTTGTACTTAAGATACTTGACCATATGCAAATTAAAACAATAAATTTTTGTCTTTTTGATTTTATAATTCAATAACATACATAAAAAAAAGTTCAAACACACACATCATTTTTTATTATGTTTTTCTCATACACCATTTTTTACATGTTAAAAAAAATTCAAATATTACAAAATAAACCCCAAAACTCTACAAGAATTGCAGGGAAGGCCTTCTGCAATTGCAAGAATAGTGGCTGGAATGTTTTTGGACATTTGAACAGTGGCGGCACGTCTTCTCCAAGTGCCCCCCACTGGCGGGGCGTGGGTTCAAGCGTTGCCGCAAGAAAGTCCAAGTGAATAGAGAGATCAGGAACGTTTTCTCCCCCTCTTCCTTTCTACACTGGTGGTAAGGATCACCGTCACTACAACAAGAGAAAAATGCACAAACAACATTTGATTTTAGTTCTTCTTTTCTTCGTTTTGGATTTGTTTTTTGGTCTGTTTTCAGTTATGGTTTGTTGTTCTTCCCTTCTTCTAGTGGTCGATTTGGTGGTTATAAAGGGGGCAACAACGGTGGCTGGTGAAGATGGAAACCTGGTTTGGTCAGCGAGAAGTGGTTGTTTCTGGTCTTGAATAATCGGTTAGGCTTGGCTAGTGTTGCTACCTAATTTTTATGACCCATGTTTTTATAAAAAAAATTTTTTTTTTAAAAAAAGAGAGAGAACATGTGGCGATAACATAGAGCATCGGGGTTAATATTAAGGAAGTAATATATCAAGGAGATAATTACTGAATCATATATAATTACTACAATATAAAATACCATAGATATAGGATTTCATTCATGCTAGTTATTAAAAATAATCACTGCAATATAAAATACCACATATATAGGATTTGTTGATGTTGGTTATAGAAGACAATCTTTGCAATAATTATTACAATATTTTCTTGAATAGCACATGTAGAGATTTTCTATATAAGTGAACCTACAACCATATGCAAAGAAAGAGAAGCAATTTTAAGACAAGAAAAATTAAGGACAACTATTTATACTGCCGTGTAGTAAGGTGTTAGGGGATTGTTTTCATGTAGGTTTCATTTAATTTGGGGAAGAAACGAGGCATCAAATGCCTTGGGAAGGAGGCCCTTCGGGCAACCTCTATGAAGAAAAAGATGAATAGTAATTTTTCTGCCAATTACAGTTTAGTCCGTTAATTTGTGATTTATCTCTAATTACATCCCTAATTGGCCTCAAACTTTCAATTTTGTTTAATTTCACCACTAACGAACTTCAATTTGAACCCCATATTTCCACACCTTTTCTAGTTTGGTCCTTGGTTTTGGATTTATTCAATTAATCCCTAATTGGCCATCAAACTTTAATTTTTATGCAATTAAGCACCTAATTTGACCAAATCAACTCTAAAAAAATTATAATTTGACCCTGAAACTTTAATTTCTTCCAATTAAAGCCCAAATTGACTTAAAAATCAATTTTTTTTGCAATCAAACCCTTTGTAAATTCAATTAAACCTTCAATAAAATCCAATTGAGCCTATAAACATCTAATTTTGGACTTTTCTCCTCAAATTAAATTTTCTTTTCCAACAAGGCTCTCATCATTCAAGTATATACTGTCAAAATTTTAATCTTTGTATTTTTAACCTCCTTAATCTACTGTTCTGACCATGTTTTGTGCGCTCTAGCCTCCTCCTACTATTATTATTTTTCCAATTTCTTCCGACTATATATTTATATATTTTTTTCTTTTTTGTGCGAGGACCAAAAAATAAGTTACAACATATATGAAGAAACAAACCTAGAAAAAACATGAAAAACCAGAGAGAACGAACACAAGAGTAAGACAAGGAAGAGCAGGAAGAAAAAACATAAACAGATGCAAACACATAGAGACCAACAAGAACGCCCTCGCCTTCGCCATTGCCTTCATCTCTTCGCTCCCATCTCCAGTTTCTTCTCCTCTAGCGGTGCTACTTTTTCTTCCATAGGCATAACGAGCTCTTAAAAGCAATAACAACACCTCCTCCTTCTACATTAGTAGCGTCCTCACCAGTAGACCAATGGTGCAACTTCTTCTTCACCAGCACAACAATCTCTTTACTGGCACTTCTCAATAACCCAGTCGTCTTGCACCGGCTACAACCATGGAGACATTTTCAACCCTGACAGCCATCACTAACTCGCAGCCCCTCAACCATCGAGAGCAGGTATGAGCCAAACCAGCAGCCCATAGGAAAATAGAGAAAGAGTAAGAAAACACAGAGGGAAGAACATCCATTCCAGCAGCACAGCACACCTTCATCATCATCATCTTTGCCATCTCTAGAGAGAGCATTGGTAGGAAGAGAAAGACAGAGACCAACACTAGTTTTACCAGCGTTCATCATTGTCTCAAAAATTAGTGATAACCGTTCATGCATGAGAAACTACAACATCTTCATCTTCGCCCATCAGTTATTAGGTAAGTGCTCTGCACTCTTTCCACATTTGCAAATTTAATTATAATTCACTTGAACAATAACTAAGTATGCATTTGCTTGCCTAGTCGGGTCACTGGTCTAGGCAAGTGGCTTGGCTAGGCTGGCTGGGTCCACCTTGGCCCATGTACCTAGGCTGGACCTAGCCTAAAAAACGAGTAATATTGTTGGTTTTGTTGTGTATTTAGTTTATGGTTTGTATTTTATATATTGTGGAAATACAAATCTAGTTTTAAAATACCTGGTTTTCCACGAAATGATGCAAATATATATATATATATATATATATGTTGTCTAAGAAACAAAAAAAATGTTTTCTTGTATGTTGCACAAGGCCAATACCCTAACATATTTTGAATTTCCTCTTAAAAAAAAATACTTGAAGTTTAAAAGAAAATGTTTTTTAGCATGGATTTCTTAAACTCAAAAACTTATTTTCTTTCATTTTGGATTTTACAATATGTTTGTAAAACTCCAAAGGGTGTTGGCCAATATTCTAAAAAATACAAAATTCTTTTTTTTTTTTAGAATTCATCTATTATTCACCGTTAATGTTTGGATAAAGAAATCCCAAAGGGATGAATATCCAAAATATTATTGGGAATAACTTGTTATTATTTGTTGTTAATATTTGGATAAGAAACCCCAAGTGGTTAATATCCACAATATTGTTTTAGGAATTATAAGTCATCACACATCCTTGAAAGAAGCCTCGATTATAATTGAGGACATTTCATTTATTGACTCATGATTTAGGAGCCGTGAAAGTATGAAACACTAAGGCAAAAAAAGAGGCTTTTAAAGCACTCTGAATTTACTTAGATTTCTAAATCTTTGTTCCTTTTCCTTACGATTTACGAGTCGCAAACACTTGAAATACTAAGGAAAAAATGATCTCTTAAGCACATTGAATCTCCTTAGATTTCTATCTTACCTATCTCATAAATCATAGGTTATAAATTTAGTATGAAGCAAACACAAATTTTAAGAGATCTGCATTGGTTCTCCTTGGTACTTTATAGACATATCTAAGGGTATGATCCATATTGACCAAGGGTTCTTTATTTTTAGACTTTGAGTCCAAGTTTTTTCATTATAGCAAACTTGTCCTAGGAAAACTGATGGGTTTAGAAAACACCAACACTATAGCAATTATAAGGCAAACCAAACACTAAGCAGCTTACCTTAGTTAAGGTGTACTAGGGGTGCTAATACCTTCCCTTTATACAACCAGTCCCTTATTTTAGAATCTCTGAAAGACCAGTTATGTTTCCTAGTTACCATAATACTAGGTGGCGACTCCCTTATTCATAAAAACAAAAAAACTTGAAATCAATTCTCTCGATTCAATAAGGGTCGATGTAACGCGACGAGGGTGTTACAGCTGGGATAAGAAGAAGAGAGGAAGATATATCGATAAAAAGAGCCTGCGTGGTGGACGATGGTGTTGTCTTGGCTGCGAGGGAGAGCAAAGATGAGGGAAAGAAGAAGAGTGAGCGGCGATTGGCTTTTGTGCAGGCCAATTTGCAGGGAGAAGATAGTAGAACAGATCTGGGAAAGAGAAGGTCAGGTCGTTGTCTGTTGATGTTGGCCAGGTGAGGGACTATTTTGTAGCTGGTTGGGAAAGGAAAATTTGGGCTGGTGTGCTTTCTGGTCGATTTAGGGAAGAAATAAAAAGAGAAGGAAACAAAGGTTAGATGAGGTGTATAAGTGGTGGTTGGAAAAGCTGGGAGACCAAAATCTAAAAGTTGGGGAGGCATCCACGGTTTATAGCTCTTTTTTTTTTTTCCCAAAAGAGAGGGGCTTGCGATTGCTAGGAGATGAAAATCTAGGTTATTTTTAGGGTTTTCTTTTGGTGATTTAGGTTTCTCCTTTGATGTCTCATAATTAAACATTGTAAATTTTCACCCCCTCCTTTTTGTGTGTGTTGTGACCTCTATTTATAAGCGAAGTGGCTTAGTCCCCAAAACACATTGGTCCCTCAACTTCTTTATTTTTTGTCAATTTTGATTTTTTCTTAATTTTTTATAGTTTTAAAATCAAGGTCGACTCAACAAACAAAATTAGTGATTGTAAAATTAACACATTAAAAGTTGAACGCGTTCAAAATACCTTTGAAAATTTAAATTCTTCTAAGATGATGTTGAAAATGCTAAAAACGATGCAAATTTATCAAAAATGCATTTTTTTGGGTTTTCTTTCTTTTTTTGCTATTTTTGTTTTTTTATGAAAATTTATCAAAAGCATGGGTCAAAAATTGGGTAGCAACATATGCAATAAAAATGAATCATGGTAATGTTAGTTAATGTCCAATCATAGAAGAAGAACCTAATGCAGATGTAGCAAGGTTTTGTGATTTGTTGAAAGATTTTGACAAACTATTATGGGATGGTTGCACGAACCACAGTAAATTATCGGCCATAGCATAAATGTTCACCATAAAGTCATATCATAAGTTAAGTGAGGTCGGTTATGATAAAATTATCGAATGAGCAAGAAGCATTTTCCTTGAAGGGAATAGGCTAAAAGAGAATTTCTATGCTACAAAGTCCATGATGAAACCCCTTGGTTTAGGACACTAGAAAATTAACATGTACCCTAACTTCTGTATGTTATACTATCTTGAAAATGTTGAGCTGACCGAGTGTATGACATGTGAGGATTTCCATTACAAACCCATAACTGGCAGGGGAAAGACTCTCGTGGCATATAAAAAACTTAGATATTTTCCAATCACACCTAGACTGCAGAGGTTATTCATAAAATTATTGAACACATGACATGGCACCAACACATGCAGAGGTTATTCACCTAGATGCATCTTGGGTTGTGCACAAATGGATTCAACCTATTCGGGTCATTTGCTACTCTTTATTCTTGTTGGTCAGTTATACTCATGGTTTATAACTTCACACTTGGAATGTCTTTGAGGCTGGAGTTCATGTTTTTATTTACTGTCATACCCAGTCGAAGTAGTTCATGTCGGAATATAGATGTTTTTCTTCGACTGTTGATTGAGGAGTTGACGCAGTTATGGTTCTCCAGAGCTTTGACTTATGATATATCGAGGAAACAATATTTTGTTATAAGGGCGACTTTGATGAGGACTATCAATGATTTTCCAGCTTATGGAATGGTTTCTGGTTTGAGCACCCATGGAAAAGTAGCATGTCCATACTGCATGGAAAACAACAAGGCATTCATGCTAACAAATAAAGGTAAAGCTTCTTTTTTTTACTGTCACCGTCGTTTCTTGCCAACAATCACAGGTTAAAAAAGGAGGATTTTTTTATTGGCAGAGTTGAAAAGGATGTTGCACCCCTGTGTCTTTTTGGTGAAGAATAGCATAATGTTGTATTAGAGTACGGTGACATTGTGTTTGGTTTCCAATCTCCTCTACCATACACTGGACGTCATGCATATAGAAAAGAACATGCTTGAGAATATTTGCAACACCATCATAGATGTGAAGGGGAAGACAAAAGACAACATCAAGGCTATATTGGATATAACTTTGTTATGTAGTTGTAAAAACATAAAGTTGGTTTTTGATGGGTCACGAGATGCAAAACCAAGAGCAAGCTTTGTGTTAGAGAAAAAATGCACAACTACTAGTCTATAAATGGCTTAAGAGTCTGCATTTTTCTGATGGACATGCTTTAAACATATCAAGGTTGGTTAATATAAAGGAATGCAGATTGTATAAAACAAAGAGTCATGACTGCCATATGTTTATGCAAACACTCATTCCATTAGCTTATCATGATTTTTTGCTAAAAAATGGATATGGGATGCACTCACGAAGATCAGTCATTTGTTTAGAGATATATGCTTTAACAAGTTGAATGTTGATCATATTGAAAGGCTTTAAAGAAATATCATTGAGACAATATGCAAACTTTATATGATATTCCCTCCATCATTTCTTGACTCAATAGAGCATCTTCCCATACATTTACCGTTTCGAGGCAAAAGTTGGAGGACCGGTCCAGTATAGATGGATGTATCCATTCGAATAATTAGATATTACAGTTGCAATGTAATTCATATATAAAAATATTTTCTTAGTTTTTCTTAATTAAAAATATTTGGTTATTTCCATACAGGTACTTGTTCAATCTTAAAAAAAAGGTTAAGAACAAGACGCATGTTGAGGCTTTGATATATGAGGCCTATATTGTTGAAGAGATCTCAATATTTATCTCGTACTATTTTGAACCTCATTTGAGAACAAGAATCAATCGCATTCCACGGCATGATGATGGTGGTGACGTGCCTTCTAGTGGAAACTTGTCAATATTCTCTAATCTTGAATGACCCATACCTAAAAATGCTATAAGGGGAAGATATTTGTCTAAAATAGACTTCAGACAAGCACATAATTATCGTTTCAAGCCTCTCAATGTGATCAACATTCAACTTGTTGGAACATATATCTCTAAAGAAATGATTGATCTTCGTGAGTGCATCTGATATCCCCTTTGGTAACAAATCACAAAAAGCTAATGGGATGAGTGTTTGCATAAACACGTTGCGGTCATGACTCTTCATTCCATACAATCTACATTCCTCCGTATTAACAAGTCTTGAGATGTTCAAGACATGCCCATCGGGAAAATGCGGACTCTTAAGCCATTTGTAGACTAGTAGTTGTGTGTTTTTCTCTAACATGAAGCTTGCTCTTGGTTTTATGACTCGTGACTCATCACAAACCAACTCTATATTTTTACAGTTAAATAACAAAGCTATATCCAATCTAGCCTTGATGTTGTCCTTTGTCTTCCCCTTCACAACCATGAAGGTGTTGAAAATGCTCTCAAACACGTTCTTTTCAATGTGCATGATGTCAATCTTAAGAAATTATATGAATGGTTAAGAACAAGGTGCATGTTCAATGCAGGTGTTTTCTTTGTTTTTCTTTGTTTGAAATTATATGATTAATTCAATGCAGATACTTGTTCAATCTTAAGAAAAAGGTCAATAACAAGGTGCATGTTGAGGCTTCGATATGTGAGGCCTATATTGTTAAGGAGATCTCAACATTTATCTCGTACTATTTTGAACCTCATTTAAGAACAAGAATCAATCGTGTTTCACAACATGATGGTGGTGGTGAAATGCCTTCTAGTGGGAACTTGTTAATATTCTTCAATTTTGGACGACCCATGCCTAAAAAAGCCGTAAAGGGAAGCTATTTGTTAGAAATAGAGTTTAGACAAGCACACAATTATGTTCTATTTAATTGTGATGAGGTAATAATTTTTATTTAGTAAGTATATGTACTACTAATTAAACTTTGTTAAGAATGTACTGTTTATATATTGTAATATCACATATAATTTAGAAGAACCTTGCAAGCAACATAAAATTTCACATGAATTTAAAATTCTAATTCTATATAAATTATCCATGACAAAATCTCTTAAATTGTTTAAGAAACTATGATAGTATAGTAGTTTAATTATATGTTGTTTACGTCCTTATTGTTTTTTCAATTAATCTCTTTGTTAATAAAATTTGAAATTATATGATATTTCTTTTAAAAAAATCAACAGAAATTTTAAATTTTAAATTGAATATACATGGAGATTATAAAATGTTTCACATTAAAATATATACAAATTCTTAAGTCGTGATTCTCTCTTTTCTGAAGAACATGAAGCGTTTCAAGACTCGATGCGTGCAGATTCAGTCTTGTACACCGACACGTATTTCCAAGGACTATAGATGTGCTGAAGCATTAATTTCCAAGAACTCGGCTTCCGAAGAAATCTGGCGAGTAATTACGAGGAAATTATTGAAGGGTTTTTTCTTAGCTGGCAAATGAACTTCTTCAACCATGTATTTTGTCTTACATGCATGGCAAGCAGCCCCACGCAGAAAAATCCTCGTCTTTACTTTGTGTGGCCTTTTCACACATGTTAAATACAATTGAGTGTGCATCCTATTGGCCTTCCCACTTGCACTGTGCTTTTGGATTCGAGTATCGGACCACGTCATCGTGACAAATATGTTATGCAATAAAAATGTTTCCACATTATCGAGCCACGAAAATCCCTGTGCGCTTTCCATTCGGATATCAACGATCAGCGGCAATGAAATTAATTCCATCTTCCTATATATATAACCCAATATTCAAGGAATAATTTTCAGATAAATTTAGAAAGAGAAAAAAACCATTGACAGCCTAAGAATCGAGAAAGTTGGACCTACAATAGGTTCATGCACACGCATAAATCTCATAGCCGCCATTGGACCTTTGACATGTATGTGATTCCATGGCAGGCATTACAAGTTTTACTTCTTGTTGTCTCATATGTAGAAGTAGCAATCGTAGATTGGCCCCTCAGACATAGGATCTTGGCTCTTTTATTCTTAGAAATAACTTGGATGGTTTCCTTCCTCGTATATATATGGAAGAGATGAAAGGAGTTAAAATGGAGAAATTTTTCTATCTTGTTTGGAAATGAGAATAAAAGAGAAGGAAAGGAAAATATTAGGGTTAACAACAAAATACCTTCTCTGATCGGATCAATTAGTTATCCCTTAAATGTGATCTAATCAACTATATACTTCTATCCACTCTTCCTCCAAATTAGTTGACATAATTTTTTAAATTCCAGAACTTCATCGGAATTATCAATTATGTCTGTAAATTAGTTGACATAATTTTTTAAATTCCAGAACTTCATCAAAAACCAACGGAATTACAAATGGAATAATTCTGTCAGTAAATTGCAGTCATAATTATTTAGTTTGTCAGATAATATCGAGGCAAACCAATACTTTTACAAATTTATTTACTTAACATAGTTAATTAATACATGCTTTCATCATAATTTTATAGAAGGTTTGATAGAAGTTCATGGATGATCGTTCATGGATGGACTGTTGAGCACATGACATGGTACCAATCACATAATGCGGTTGATAGAGTGATGGTACATCCTTCTGAGGGTGAAGCATGAAAATACTTTAACAGTGTGTATCCTCACTTTTCAGCTGAAACAGATGGATTCAACTCATTTAGGTCATTTGCTGCTCCTTATTCTTGTTGGTCGGTCATACTCATGGTTTATAACTTGACACCGGGGATGTGTATGAGGCTGGAGTTCATGTTTTTATCTACAATCATACCAGGTCCGAGCAATCCGAGCCGGAATATAGATGTTTGTCTTCGATTGTTGATTGATGAGTTGACGTAGTTGTGGTCCTCCAGAGCTTTGACTTATGATATATCTAGGAAACAAAATTTTGTTATGAGAGAGGCTTTAATATGGACTATCAATAATTATCCAACTTATGGAATAGTTTTTGGTTGGAGCATGCATGGAAAACTAGCATGTCCATACTGCATGGAAAACAATAAGGTATTCATGCTAAAAAACAAAGGTAAAGGTTCATTTTTTGACTGTCGTCGTCGTTTCTTGCCAAAAAAATCACAAGGTAGAAAGAACCAAAAGGATTTCTTTATTGGCAGAGTTGAAAAACATGTTGCACCCCCGCATCTTAAAAATGAAGAATTGTATGATGTAGTATTAAAGTATAATGACATTGTGTTTGGTTTCCAATCAGGTAAGCCGAAGTTTTCTGGTTTTGGTTTGACCTATAATTAGGTAAAGCGAAGTATTTTTTGGGAGCTTCCTTACTGAAAGACCAATCTCCTCTGCCATAACCTTGAAGTCATGCACATAGAAAAGAACATGTTTGAGAATATTTTCAACACCGTCATGGATGTGAAGGGGAAGACAAAGGACAACATCAAGACTAGATTGGATATAATATTGTTTTGTAACTATAAAAATATGGAGTTGGTTTTTGATGGATCACGGGTCACAAAACCCAAAGCAAGCATTGTATTAGAGAAAAATGCACAACTACTAGTCTATAAATGGCTTAAAAGTTTGTGTTTTCTCAATGGACGTGCCTCGAACATATCAAGGTTGGCTAATATGGAGGAATGCAAATTGTATGAAATGAAGAGCCATTCAAGAGGTTAGATATTACAATTACAATGTAATTCATAATTAAAAGTATTTTCATTATTTTTTTTAATTGAAAATATTTGTTTCATTTCATTTAGGTACTTATTCAATCTTAAAAAAAAGGTTACAAACAAGGCGCATGTTGAGACTTTGATATGTGAGGCCTATATTGTTGAGGAGATCTCAACATTTATCTCGTACTATTTCAAACATCATATGAGAATGAGAATCAACCGCATTCCACGACATGATAATAATGGGGAAGTGTCTTCTAGTGGGAACTTGTCAATATTCTCCAAATCCTTGATGACCCACACCTAAAAATGTCATGGAAAGATATTTGTCTGAAATAGAGTTCAGACAAGCACACAATTATGTTCTATTTAACTGTGATGAGTTGAGACCTTTTATTCATTACATATATGTGCTACTTAAACTTTGTTAAGAATGTACTATTTATATATTGTAATATCATAAACTCATATAATTTGGAACAACCTTGTAAGCAACATTGACAATATTTACTGTCCAATAACTCATAGTTAACCGAATCTCAAATCTTTCAATTACAAGATGACACAATTTATGATGTGGTTCAGAACACATGTAAGTACTATCATAAACTCATTATCTCTTGCAAAGTTACTGTACATCAATATTACATAATTCTCGTTTATTGATTATTGTTGTACTTGATATTCAAGGTTTATCAAATGGGAGAGAGTGCTACTATTTCATTGTCTATACTAAGCCTAGGCCATGAAAGAAAAGTTAAGTGCTATAATGGGTATTTTATCAATGGATACGTGTTTCATACTAAAGAATACAGGCATGGAAGAAAGACATATAACAACAGTGTTTGTGTTAATGGATCGACTTGTAGTGAGTTTGAAGTTGACTATGATTGTAAATTAGAAGAGGTGATCGAATTGCAATATCATAACAAGTAGAATAAAGTGTTTTTATTCAAATGCTATTGGTATGACACCACTATCAGAGGAATCATAGTAGATCCTTACTATGGTCTGGTTGAAATTAACTCAAAATCTAGACTCGCAACATAAATGATGTCTTTATTTTCTCAAAGTAATACCAATAAGTTTATTTTTCCTTTAGAAATGACTGATCAATAGTTGATTGGTTATTCGTTTTAAAAATGAAACCCAAGGGTCGTGTCGAGGTTGTTTAGGAATGAGAATGAAGACACAAATGTGTGAGATGAAAGTCTTTCAAGTTAGTGAGTTGGTTAAATCATATCAAGTTGCTCCTTCAATTGACTTAAAAGAAAATTTGAATTTTCATCTTTTTGATGATAGTCTTGTATTATGTTGACAGAGGAGTTGGATATTGTTTTGAGTTATGGTTGGACAAGCAAATATCAATGAAGATGATGATGATGATGATAATGATATCCACATTGAACAGTACGCAATAAAGTTGATGATGATACGAAGAAGAAAAAATTCTAAATAACTATCAAGAACACAAAAGTGTAAAGCATTTTTTTTATAATGTAAAATTATGGATGATATTTTGTAAGACAAAATATTTATTTTATAATTGTTCACATTGTTATTATGTTATGCGGAAAGTTTTCAATTTAAGCATTTACAAGAGGATAAATAAGCAATACAAACATAATTTTGTCATGCACAATGCATAATCACCAACGCCCGAGCAAATGGATATCGTCCGTCAATATTTATCCTGAGAGTTGCAAAATATTTATTACATTTTGCCACAATCATTGACGTCTATACAAATGGATATCGTCCCTCGTTATTTTACCGAGAGTTGCAAAATATTTACTGCATTTTCCACATTCACTAATGTCTATACAAACGGATACCGTTCATCGGTATGTTACAAAGGAATGATTGTTCGAGTTCTATATCAATGTAGTTGACCAATACCGATGAATGCACCAATAGACCTGTGTGAATTCCAAACTTGTGGGTATTAATGTATTTTTGAATGTGTGTATATACAAACAGACTATGAAAATTATGTACGGTCATTTAAAAATTTTGGTGCGAAATTCAAAATTTACCGACGACATTTGAAAATTCACCAACAAAATAATTAAAAATAATATTATTTAAATAATTTGGTAATGTCGGATAAAATTGCTTTATAAATCCCAGCGACTGCCCGTTCAATTCATTTTTCCTTTCCTTCTTTTCCAAGTTCTCTTTCTCTTTTTTTTTCTCTCTCATTTACTTCAAAACTTTTGTTTTTTTACTTGTAATCTTTAGTTCTATCTTCAACAAATTAAAAGGCATATATTTTCATTTAATATGCTTAATTATTTTAAATTTTTTATTTCTTTTAGTTATTGTTATTTTTGTTGTGTTTTTTTTGTTTTGGTGCATTCTTATAATGTAGATAAAATCTTAAAATAAACATACTATTAAAGGTAAGCATTTTTCATTCCTAAAATCTATAGTTTTATTTTTTGTTGAATTTTGAAAATTGTTAATGTTGAATTTACCATATAAATGGTAATTGAAAAAATAGAATTAGATTTAATTATTTTATCTCAATTTTACTCTATTATTGCTTGCTATGTGTTTGATTATTTCCATTAATTTTAGTTGCTATTGATGAATTTCTATAGATGTTAGTTGAATATATAAAATTCAATGTTAATTTTTTGCTTTATTTTATTGTTAAATTTGTATAGATGTTAGGTTATATATAAGATTTTTCAAGCAGGTTTGAAAACTTTAGGTAGTCTCCAGTATAGGGGAGGTGTTGCTGATTTTTTTAATAAATAATCAAATTTAATTATGTAATTATTCGTATAAATTTATGTAGATGCATAGAATGAAATCAACACCACGTCGTGAGCAGATGGTTGCAACTTGTTCTTCTAGCAGTGAGTATGAACTTATACTTAGGTGTTGATAAAGCAAAGGCACATGAGCCGACTTACGATGTTGCCTCTTCAAGCGTGATTTCATAGCACAAAGGCGATGTGCCATCACAGCAGGGTCAATTCACCCACAAGTACCAAGCACATTGGAAAGGACAACATTTCAATGTAAGTTTGGTTTCGATGTTAGTTTTTTTTTTTACTTATAACATAATTTATGAACAACTAATTAATATTTTATTTATTTTCAGGTTCACAAATATTGAGGCCACCCGAATAATAACATCAACATTTAAATTGTCGATGAAAATTCCTTTATTTTAATGGAATCAGGTTTCCAAACATCTTGATTGGAGACCTTATATCGATGCATGGTTTTGGAATATGAGGCAGTTTTCAATAAATTATTTTTTATAATTTTATATCTCATACTATTTTTATTTTAAATAAATTATTTATACACAACACAAATTCAAATAGGATAACATGCATAACAATGTTGTGAGGAGGGTGTGAGAGAATCACACGACAACTAGATAGCATAAAAAAACAACACAATATTTTGTTTTATAATTTTATGTTTTAAAATCTAATTTTTCACCATGGAAGTAGGTTGCGTAATTTTTGGTATGAAACAAAAAAAATACACGAGAGATAACGGTTTCTAAGGCTAGAATGACGTGGTGATTTGGAGGGATTTCAAATCGCCATACATCCCAAGGGATATATGTCCAAATTATATTGAGCACGTGACGTCTGAGCGGGTTCACACGACGCTCACAGTCCGGTGCCGACAACCAAAATCAGAATCGATAAATTCATGATTCGGTGACCACGCACACCAACACATCATTTCAATCAGTGCACAAGCGAAGCGGATGATAAGATTAATTTAAATGAAATATATCATTAATTAATTTGTTTTTATTTATAAATATATTTAACTTGCAACATTTGTTTCTTATAGACTACGTCATTGGACATGAGTCAAGCCAAATGGAGCTGTTAGTAGAGATGCATGTGCAGAGTCAAGACCGCTAAAAGGGGGTGTAGTTCATTGACAACCGTGCTTAACACTTCGTGGTATGTTCGTTCAACAATTTTATTTTGTAAGTTATTGTTTTTCTTTAATCGAATATGATGATTTTTCTTTTTAATTTTCAGGAGACATATAATAGATGGTTGAGGGAGAGATATAGGGACGATCTTGCAACCCATCCGGATTTTGATCCGAATTTGTGGATGGAGGTAGGATCCTCTAGTGGACCCAATCAAAATCGGGTGTATGGGCTCTCCATATGTGTAAACATATGGCTGAGAACTTGCTAGTTTATTTTTTTTGGAGACATTAAAGGTATATATAGAGATTAAACACGACAGATTGTCAAACGGACATAGGCCGTCGGTATTTCATAGAGAGTTGAAAAATATTTACTGCATATGTCACTATTACTGACATCCACTCCGACGATCATTGTTCATCAGTATTTCACAGAGAGTTGCAAAATATTCATTGCTTATGCCACCATCATCAACAATATAATTTCGTCGATGATGTATCGCTGGAAATATAGATGGAATTATTCCATCGGTATATTTCTAGCGAGAGTTTATTTTTTTGCTTGCTTTGTCAATCTGTACAATCGTCGGTGTTTATTTTTTTTTACCGACAAAACTAGCAACAGAAAGCAGAATTACTGACGATCTATATACTGACAGACGTGTTCCGTTAGGGAAGTCGCCGATAAATTGTTAGGAAAATTCAGTTGGTAAAACTGTTAAATGTTGTAGTGATTTCTAGCAAAACAATCCATTATGGATTTTTTTGGACCCTTTGATGATTAATTTGTTACATTTATGAAGAGTTGTATAAATGTAAATTCAATTCTAAGAACAATAATTGTTCTTAGTATGTGATAAATGTTGATAATTAGTTGTAGGAGAGTAAAAGATCATAAACTCTTTTCTTGAGTTGTTCAGAGTGTATTTATAATATTTTTCCTTTCCTCTTTGAGAGGTTGTAAGTCTTTTTCTTCTTCATCCAATTGGGAGGAAGATCCTTACAATAAACATTAATATTGATTATGAATGTCTCCTTACATGACATTAATGTTAAAAGTGTCACGTGCTTATAGAAAATGGTTCTATGTTAATCTATATACAATATTAATGTCGAAATCAACACTAATATTAATTTGATGTAAGGGTTGTCTTTAAAGGACATTTTGGTTGACTAGGGAGTACGGAGATGATAACCCTAGATTTCCTTTTTAGGTGCTTGTATTTAAAGAAAAAACCTAGGCCTAGAAGGTAGTTGGTTATTGTAAGATAACGAACTCATAGGTGGTTGGTTCTAGGAGGTAACCAAGCTCAAAGGAGTTGGATCTCGTAAAGTACTGGACCCACAAAAGCTTGGGTCTAGCATGTAGTTGAGCCCTATAAGGTTGGGTCTAGTAAGATACTAGACACATAGGTGCTTGAGCCTAGCATGTAGCCAAGTTCAAATGAGTTGAGTTTGGGAAGGTGCCAAACTAATATCAACTTGGGTTTGGCGCATAGCTGATCTGAAAAAAATTGAGTCTGGTAAGATGCAAGACCCACAACTGTTTGGGCATATAGTCTAGCTCGAAAAAGAGGAGGATGTTATCTTTGCCAAACCTTTTTATCATGGGCCTTGGCTTTTGCTGATCTTCTCCTTTCTTTTGGTCCATTTTGTTTACAGGCTTTTGTGAAAAAGCTTTTAATATAAAATATAATGATCCATCAAATATTTTTCTTACATATAATGATAGAAAACTTAGAATTTATAAAAATTATAATGGTAATATTAATAATAGTTCCCTTTATAAATCTCACATCCTCCAAGAATATTATTTTAATTATACTTATAAGAAAATTATTAAAAAACATTTAAAGACGGTCAACCATTTACAAAATATAGTAATTTTATTTTCTAATTATTAAGCACTTAATCAATTCATGAAAAAAAAATAGTAAAAATATTAAGTAAATGAATGAGTAATACATGTGTGAAAACTAGTATAAATGGTCATTGCATAACTATTATTGAATTTTCTTTATTTAAAACATGAAAATACTTGAAATTAGGAGTCAACCCTAAACTATTGAATGGGTGGGTAGGTATATATTAACTTGAATCTAAACATAATAAAAAATTTGAAACAACTTAAAGAAGTATTTGTCATTTAATGTTCTGATATCAAAAATAAATTTAAAAAAATAAAAAATATATTTTAATATATTTTCAATTTGAATACTAATTAGTTACTCATAATTTTATTTTTTATTGTCATATTTTTTTTATATTTGAGGATAAGGGTATTCTCAATTAGCTTGTAAATCAACGGAAAATAACCCTTGAAATTTAATCTTTGTTGACACGCAGATAGCCAAATAACAATCTATTGAAATTTGTAGCTGTCGGGATTTGCACCAAGGCTTTCGAATTTAAATTTTGCGTGTCCCATTGATCACCTTGTTTTATATATATATATATATATATATATATATATATATATATATATATATATATATAAACAGTTCTATTTTTAAAATGCTGTTTTTTACGGTGTAAAAAATCGGCGACAAAAAATAGTAGGATATACTTGCACACAATATTTAATGAAATGATACAGGAAATGGATGAGAAATATAGTCCATATTATAAACCCTGAATAAAGGAGAAAAATCTAAAGGTTGAAAGTTGACGAAGTCAAATATAAATTGAGATCTAGGCCAACAAGTATGGATAAAGAGAATCAGCTCTAGTACTTTGTTGTTTCATTGAGAATACAATGGGTAGTTTGCCTCACGCCTTCTCGCTGTTCGCTCTAATTTTGCTCTTGACATCCGGTACAGGAGCCGATCAAAGCACCAAGACACAGGCTATTTTCAAAGGAAGTACTGGAATAGGAGCTATTGTGGATACAAGTTCCCGTATTGGCAAAGAAGAAATAGTTGCGATGGAAGTTGCAAAGGAGGATTTCTATGGCTTCGGAAATCTAACATTTTTGCTTATAAACGACTCTCAAAAGGATACCATCCATGCAGCTCTTGAAGGTAACTATATGTTTTGCTTTTGAAATAAGTATCGTTTGCCTTAAATTAAGATAAATCCAAGCTCACATCTGTGCGTTGCTCATACAGCTAAGGATCTTATCGACACACGACAAGTACAAGCCATTATAGGACCACAGACATGGGAAGAGGTGTCATTAGTTGCTGAGATTGCCAGAGAAACACAGGTTCCAATTCTTTCTTTTGCTGACACAGCTCCAGAATGGGCGACTGGACGATGGCCTTCTCTACTTCAAGCTTCACCTGATAAGCGTGCTCAAATGAAAGCTGTAGCTGCTATTGTGCAATCGTGGAACTGGCATCAGGTCATTGTGATATATGAAGATACAGATTCTTCAGCAAGGGGAGTCATACCACATCTACATGATGCCCTTAGAGAAGTTAATTCACAAGTAAGCCAATTTGTAGCCTTCTCTCCTTCTGCTTCTTCTGATTCAATGTCCAAAGAGCTTGAGAATATCAAAAGCAAGCAGTACTGTAGAGTCTTTGTTGTTCATTTGTCCTTCAAATTGGCTGTGCGGTTATTTGAAATGGCAAAGAAAATGGAAATGATGCAAAAGGACTATGTATGGATCACAACAGATCCCATTACAAGCCTTGTCCATTCCTTCAATGCCTCTGTAATATCCTCAATGCAAGGAATTCTAGGAGTCCGGAGTTACTTCCCTAAAATGGGACGGCATTTCGAGACTTTTAATCAAAGATTTAGTACACGTTTTAGCAGAAAATATCCCCGAGAAGAAAAGAAAGAGCCTGGGATTTACGCCGTGCAAGCGTATGATGCTATGAGGACAATAGCTCTTGGATTAAATAAGACCGGAAGTAAAAGGGGAGGGAAAGAGCTGTTGGAAAACATTTTGGACGCAGACTTTCCTGGTTTATCAGGTAAAGTTAAATTCAAAAACCAGAATGTTGCTGCAGCAGAAATATTTGAGATCGTGAATGTAATAGGAACGGGTTACAATGAAATCGGGTATTGGTCCAATGGATTGGGATTCTCGGAGAACATCCATGAAAATTCTAGGTATGACTTGTCGATGATTGATTTGGGGCAAGTGTATTGGCCAGGGGGGCCTAGGTCTACTCCAAGAGGATGGACTGCACTGACAAGTGCTAAGCGATTGCGAATCGGAGTGCCTTCCTTTTCAGGCTACAAAGAATATGTGAAAGTGGAAGGAACGAATTTCTCTGGTTTTTCAATCGAGGTCTTCAAAACAACTGCAGCAAGCATGCCAATCTTTCCGCCATACGAGTTCCATGACTTCAGTGGAACTTACGACGAACTTGTAGAGCAAATTCATCTAAAGGTAAGAGGCAGCATGATAGAGTAAAATGATTAATTAAATTTTCATTAATTGATCATGCATGCACGCATATTCTGAAAAAAAAAAAACATTTTAGACTAATCATACCTTGTTGTACTTGGATTTTTTGCCCACAACACCAGAAATTTGACGCAGTAGTTGGTGATGTGGAAATAGTTTCAAGCAGATACGAATATGCCGAATTCACCAATCCATATACGGAAACAGGATTGGTGTTGGTCGTCCCGGCTCGTTCGAGCAGTAAAGCATGGTCCTTCGTTAAACCATTCACCCCAACCATGTGGATTTTAATCTCAGTGATTACAGTCTACAATGGTTTTGTTGTTTGGTGGATAGAGCGAAAGCATTGTGAGGAACTACAAGGCTCCATCACAACTCAAATTGGGATCATGATTTGGTTATCCTTCAACACTCTTTTCTCCTTGAATGGTAAATTAAAGGTTTTAGTTCCAATCAGTTTCCTTCTTTGATTTGAACTTTTGAAAATATATAACCAATCCTTTAACAAGCAATTAATTAACAATATCTTGCTGACAACAATTTGATTTAGGGCCAAAGCTTCATAGCAATCTATCAAGGATGTCAGGGGTGGTGTGGCTGTTTGTGGCTCTAATCATCATCCAGACGTACACAGCCAACCTCACAAGCATGCTAACTGTACAGAGGCTTGAACCCACTATACCAAGCGTTGAAGAACTATTAAATAGCAATGCAAAGGTTGGATATTGTACAGGTTCCTATATGGAAAGATATTTGGCGGAAGTTTTAAAATTCAAGAGCCAAAACTTGCTGCATTTTCGGTCAGCAGCAAATTATGCTAAAGGCTTCGAGGACAAGAATATCTCCGCTGCCTTTCTTGGAACTCCCTATGCCAAGATATTCCTTGCAAAATACTGCAATAGCTTCATCCAAATTGGACCAACGTACAAAATTGGAGGGTTTGGATTTGTAAGATCTCTCGCTCATATTTATTAACCTTTTCCATTCATTAATAATTTTCCTGAAGTTACTATTGCTAATTTACATTCTTACGGGCCAAACAAAAATATGCATATAGGATTAGTTCAAAATTGGAGGCTTTTTGTTGACTTTGGAGGTAGGTTGGACCCCAAGTTACAAGCTGTTTAGTTTGACCAAAGGAAACTAACAATGAAATCTTTGATTTTGAACTAAATTAGCAGGAGAGAGATCACTTAGATAGGTTCAATGAATCATTAAATAGAAATTGAATAAATTAGTAGGTTCTGGTAAAAGATACATGCCTCATCTCAGGCTTATATACTAACACGTCCAAATATATATATATATATATATGAATTAAACATGATCCTATGTAGTGGTCACATTTGTACATGGTTAATTTGTTTACCAGGCGTTTCCGCGTGGATCTCCATTACTTGCTAGCGTGAATGAGGCTCTACTGAAAATATCAGAAAATGGAACGCTACAAGAACTAGAGAAGACATGGATTACGCCACAAAAATGCCCGGAGATGCAGAGTGAAAGTTCCAGCCTTGGTCCCAGTGGCTTCCGAGTACTTTTCTTCATAACTGGAGGCACAACAACAATTGCCTTCGTCATATACGTTTGTCGCTCTAATTTGGTGAGGCATAAAAACATACGGGGAATTATCTCAGCTGTAGTACTGAAACGTTGGTTCTCTCTGAGTAGGCACTTCACTAGAAGAGTAGCCAACGCAGAAATTCCTACAAATGGTTTTCCAGAGACTCCAGTCCCGCTGGCTTGAATTTAGCCATAGAAAGCCGTTGTTGCGAGGAAAAATCTAACAAAATTGATGAAGCTATGCAGATTTATACATTACTGTACACGTTGCACGTGAATAGAATACAAATTAGATAATTATCGTGTAATTATGTGATTTTCACTTTCCCTCTATTTTCTTTTCAATCCTCATTGCTTCTATTTTACATCGTGTAAAAAAAAACAGAAAAACAAATTTAGATTATTTACAGAATTACCATTATATTTTAATTAATAACTATAAAATATTTATATACATATTACAGCTTTTGTCATCAAAATATTATTATAAAAAAAAAACCTAAAACTTTCACAATTGAGATTTCATCAAATTGTGCATGCAAATCAAACCCATTCACTATCATGCTAAAAGTCAAAATAATATTATAATATTGCGTTTTTCATATTGTGCATATGCTAGTTAGCCCAAAGAACATCATCACTACCATGGCTAGTGTCACATGGATAAAATTTCGTCACACTTTCAATCCCAGCGCGGCAGTCTAGTCCCGTTACTAGACTCTGTGTTTGCCTAGAGTCTAAGTGTTTCACACACCCAGAGGTTCTCTCCACAACTCTTCCCAATTTCGGCAACAAGGAACACAAGTTAATGATCACACAACACAATCACAATACAAGTAAATTACAGGAAATCACCCAACCTTTATTATTCCATCAACAAAGGAAATACACAAGAACAATGTATGTGTGCTATGCACAATCCGTTTTCTACTCTACTGCATGCTACACATTTTACAGCCTATCTATTTACAAGATAATGGAAGTTACAAGTATAAACTACTCCTAACTTCCTGCACAACTGGAGCACCCATTATCCCATGTTTTGGCCACTTTCTTCCCCATATAAGAAACTGTCGCAACTACCGATAACTGCTCCCAGAACTACTGCAACTGCATTGGCATGTTCTCCCACAAGCCAACTACCCACTGCCAGCGTAACTGCCTCACATGCCTTGGACCGTCCGCTGTCCAAGTTATCGTCAGCCCCCGCTGCCGATTCTGCCGACGCTGCTGAATTCCATCGACACTGCCGATCTCATTAGTGCTGCAGAATTCCCCACTGTCCCATCGTGTCATCCCAGCACTGTTTCGTCAAGGCCTTGGACAATCCTCGCCCAAGTCTCAACTCTCGTCAGCATACTGCTGCGCTAGCTGTTGTGTGCTGCTGCACACACACTCTGCCGATTTTCGCTACTATCCAGCAATGCTCTTCGCTAGCCCATCTCCTGAAAGATTTTAACCCTGTGACAGCTAGCCACTTTCATGTTATAATTTCCATACTTGGTTTTTAATTTCTTCTTTATTCATGTCTTCACAACCCTAAATAACTATGAATTATATAATTTGGAATTTCGATTCAAAATTAGATATTTTCAATCCCCCATCAATAATCAAGAAGACAAGTGCATTTGATTTAAACAAAATATCTTATCACAATGAATTAACCCAAATTAACGAGTCTTTTGTAGTAAAATCCAAAAATTCCTTATTTCTCTTCCAATTAATTTGTCACATTTCTCTCTCTATCCCCTAAACTCCCAACATCTCTCTATCTCTAAGGTTTATTAGTTTGATTTAGTTTCTTTGGTAGAAATTATGTAGTTCAAACTCTCTTCATTCTATCCAATTTGAGAGAAATGAAAGAGGGGATGAAGAGGAAGAACAAAAGTCAAGCTTTCTTCCCTTTTGAAACTGTTGGCTGCCACTTATAAAAAGAGAGGGAAGATTTTCCTTTTATTTACAATAATTCCACTCCTTTAATATTTCACTTGTTATTTCTATCAAATCTTTGATCTTTGGTAATTTTCACATACAAATTATTTTTTATTTTGTCTAAGGATTTAGGCTAATCACTACTAGAAATTCAACAAATAGAAATACAATTACTGATAGGTTTTTCTGTTGGTATTTTGTATTGAAATTTATCGACATAAATTTTTCCATCGTTAACTTCGTTGGTATATACCGACAAAAATAATTTGTTGGTATATACCATCACTACAACATTTAAAAGTTTTACCGATGGATATTATCCATCAGTGTAAGATTTCCGGTCCGTCGATAAAAATTTTACCGACTAAATCACCAATGGACTACATTTGTTGGCATAACGTTTGTTGGTAATTCCATGTTTTGTCGCTAATTCTGTCAGTAAAAAAAAACTAATGGTTTTACTGATAGAAAATACGCTCAAAAAAATATATATTTCCACTCGAAATATAACGATGAATTCATTTCGTCTGTCGTTCCATCGGTAAAATTACCGATGGAATAACGACATCAGTGGTTATGGAATATGCAGTAAATATTTTGCAACTCTTTGTAAAATACTAACGAACTCATTCCATCTATAGAGATGTTGATGATTGTGGCATATGCAGTAAATATTTTGCAACTCTATGTAAAATATCGACGGAATAATTCCGTAAAAACATAATTTAAAAATATTTTTAAAAATAAAATTGAATAGAATAAATAATATAAAATTGTATAGAATAATAGTAAAAAAACCAATTAAGCAAATAAAATTGTATAAAGCATTAAAAATATAAAAATAAAGTTAAATAATATACATCCAAATATTCATTACAAATTTTAAAGTGTTTCAAAAAAAAAAATTAAAACTAGAACAATGGCATAGCTAGAGGAGGAGGAGGTTGGTCGCTTCCAAGACCATACGGCAAAAAAAAAATACGAACACATACCACCCATTTGTGATCTCATGTCCATGACAAGCTAGCGGAGTTGTTCATAATCTGCCGAGAGTTGCTAATATTGTTGTTTCAATGCCATGATCTCCTTAGACTAGGTGCTCAATACTGATTGGGAGCTTCCAATGGTTGAAACACTACGGGCTGACCGCAAGTTATCGGTCGTAGTGTTGGAGGTTTTTTAAGGAAGAATGAGAAAAAAGGGAGGGGGAGAGGAGGGTTGAGGGCTCGATCATATATTAAATATTATCAATGGATTTACCGATAAAATTATTTTGTTTGTCAATTCGTCAGCAATTTTGTCAGTATAAGTTGTCGCACCCGGACATCGCGGCGGAATGAGAACGCCGTTAACCATTGATTCTATACAGAAGGAATCTAAAAAGGGGAAAACGGTAAAAGAAGATGATCTGAACAAATTCATGGCCCTAGAACAAAGGATGAGGACATTTGAGGGAATTCGCCTATATGATCCTATAAAGGCTGTTGAGATGTGTTTGGTGCCTAATGTTGTCATTCCCAAAAAGTTTAAAGTGCCAGAATTTATCAAATATATAGGAACTCAATGCCCAATAACTCATCTCAAAGAATACTGCCACAAAATAGCTGAGGTGGTTGATGATGAGAAACTGTTGATTCATTTCTTTCAAGACAGCTTAAATGATGTTGCCCTCACTTGGTATATGCGGTTGGACAATACCAAGGTTAAAAAATGGAAGGATTTAGTTGATGCCTTCATGAGGCAATATAAGTTCAATATAGACATGGGCCCTAATCGTTTAAGCTTGCAAGTTATGGAGAATGACAACAAGGAGTCCATAAGGGAATATGCCCGAAGATGGAGTGAGGTAGTTACACAAGTTAACCCTCCTATGTTGGAAAAAGAGATGATCAGTTTATTTTCCAACAGCTTTAAAGCTCCGTACTTTGAATACTTGGTTAGAAGCTCTGCACAATATTTCATTGACCTGGTTGTTATAGCTGAAAGGATTGAATAAGCCATTGGGTTAGGTAAGATTGCTAACCCGATTGAGAAGAACAGTTTCACTGAAAAAAGAAAGGACACTGAAGGTGGTTGCCAAGGCACTTATCGTTCCTATAGCTAATTGCTTCACACTGACTCCCGGAAATCAACTATCTTAAAGATAAAGCTATGGTGATATTAGGTCGAGAATGATCCACATATGATTTCAATTGACTGTTGAAAAGATGCCCTTATCGAGGAGAATGAATGATTGAAAGATTCTAGAAATTCCAATCAATGATCACTAAATGTTTAGTCCCTTTATGTGTTATCATGCCAGTGTTTATAGCCCAAGTTGTTAGCATAAGTTCTTTGTTGTTAAACTTATTTTCCAAAGTTTTAATGAAATAATGAGTTTGTCATTCAATCATGTTTACGACCAAGCATTATTCATTTTCTTGATGATTTTTCTTTTTAATTTTCAAGAGACATATAATAGATGGTTGAGGGAGAGATATAGGGACGATCTTGCAACCCATATGGATTTCGATTTGGATTTGTGGATGGAGGTAGGATCCTTTAGTGGACCCGATCAAAATCGGGTGTACGGGCTCTCCAACATGTTGCTACCCAATTGTTGACCCATGTTTTGATAAATTTTCAGAAAAATTCAAAAATAGAGAAAAACAAAGAAAATCCAAAAAAAAAAAATTTAATATATTTTCGTCATTTTAGCATTTTCAATGTTGTCTAAAAAAGAATTTAAATTTTTAAGGGTCTTTTGAGCGCGTTCAACTTTTCACGCGTCATTTTTAAAATCATTGATATTGCTCGTTTTCAAAAAATATAAAAAAAATAAGAAAAATCAAAATTTACAAAAAGAAAGAAGTTAAGGGACTAGTTTGAAAACCTAGCAAAACTTTTCCTATAAATACCATGCTACACTGAATTTTTAAAGGGGGGGCATTTTGTAATTTGAGAGAGGCAACACAGAAAAAGGGTAAACCCTAACCCTAAACCTAGCTAACCCAAACAGCCGCCCCCCTCTCCTAGGATTTTTCTGCTTCCCCTTAGCAGCCGGCACAAGCAGCAACCCTTCTCTTGCAAAACCAAACCAGGGCAGCCTCCTCCCTTTCCTGAACCTGCTCCATCGTCTCTAGCAGCCCCCAAAAGACTTTCCCATCTCCTTCTTCGCCTGAGCCACCACCACTGCACCCTTCATCTCTGCCTCTCCACCCTCACAGCTCTCCCAAAACTGACACAACTTTCCTTCTCTCTCTTGACAGCAATTAACGTCTAGAGCACATCCAACATTTCCCCATTTCCTTCTCACGGCCTCCAGCTCCACCCGATAGAGGCCGACCGCTGCTCCTTCTCGCCTAACCAGCCACCGCAGCTCTCCTTTTCCTTCCTTCTCCCACAGCCCGGTCTTCTCCCTTCAAACCAGCAGCGCCGATCCTCCCTCTCAGCCACCGTGAACGGACCACCCTCTCCATTGCCTTCAACCGGCCCGAACGCAACAACACCAGCCCAATACCAGCCCCTCAGCCAGCGGAGCTTCCCCCATTTCAACAGATCTTCTTCTCCTTCGGTCTCCTACACAGCAACCGAACGGCAGCAGCCAGCCACCTCTTCGTCTCCTTCAACAAGCATCGCCGACCGGTCAACTACCCCCCTCTCTACTGCAGCTCTAACAGCCACGGACGACAGCCACCGGATCTGCAACCAGCGAAGGAAGAGAAACAGATCTAGAAATGAAACAAACAAACTAAAATCAACTGCCTGTGTTGTTTTCGGGTGTTTTGTAGGTCGCCGCCGGCGTTGGGAGACTGAGAAGAAGAAGTCGATCCCGATCCCCCTTGTCTCTAGAGTTTCTGGCGGCGGCGCGTGAGCCCACGCGCCGCCAGTGGCGGTGCGCGTGGAGCAGACGCGCCACCGCTGTTTGCTACCCCAAAAGCCTTCCGCCTGTGTTCCCGTGCAGTGTTCCTGCATATTCTAGAAGCCTTAGGATGTGTTAGGGGCTGTTCTGTAATTTTAAATGGTTTTTGATGTAATATTTTTATTTAGCATTGATTTTTTATAATTTGTATTGTGGATGTAAAAGAAAAGGAAAGGAAAAGAAAAGAAACAAAAATAGTGAAAGTGTATGGGTGTGCTTGTATTTTGTTTTATTTTTTTTATGATAAAATTGCAAAGATTAATGGCGACTCCACTGGGGAAGGTACTGTTTATGACTTTATTGGACTAAGCTTTGTGTATTTGATGTGTTTAAGTTTTTGCATTTTTATCTTTTTGTTAATATTTTTTCCATGCATTTTATAGAATTGTCTCATGCATCACCTGTATTTATTTTTGAAAGCACACACAAGCTCCTAGGTTAGGTGGTGAACTAGCGATCTACCCTAAGACTATTGGTCAGGGTTCAGATGCGTGAAACACCCAACTCATATCTGAGTGCTTGCTTGGTAATGGTGGGTATACGTGCCTTAACTATTCCTTGCAATGCCCCTATACTGTCTTTACGAAGAACGTCACTTGGCAGATATGAGACCCTTTTGAGACCAAATAGAAAACCTACCCATGTTCACATAACGAATAGAACTTGTCCTTAGGTTGTATGTGTTATCGTTATTTGCATCAGGGCAAACCCTTCTTGAAGCATCTTGAACTCAAGACTTGTGGGTGACACATTGGCCGTCGCTCCAAAAATTTTCATTGTAGAGTTTGGGCAAAAATCACGATTCTTGTCCATCATACAAGAGTTACGACCATATTGTCACCCCTCGAAGGGCGAGTTCATCATATAGATTACATGTTCATACATTTGTCATGCATGCACCAGAATGAAAAGAAGGTCCCCTACGAGTCTACAACACCCAGCTTTGAATGGAAAAAACACAGAAGATGAAGAGTGTGCCTGTGGTAATGTCTATTTTTAAGAAGAGTTGGAGTTTCTAAAGACAAGTGTGACTCGCCGCTACTTACTCGAGCAAATACTGAAAAATAACTTTGGGGAAGTTCCTTCCAACTGACCGTTCATCTTTGTTCAAAACCCAACAACGACTCAGCCAGAAGAAATTGGGGGCAAACATGGTCAAGAGCCTCGACACAATCATGTATTTCTGTAAAAGCTTTGGTGAGAAGGCTGACCGAAGGGAAATTGCACCACCGGTGCATATTGGAGCCTGTTCTTATACTGGAAAAAAAATTCTTGTGTTTGATCATGCCTGCAAAACTTCTTGATTTTTATTTCAACCTATTCCAGTTTTTTTTTGGTAACTTGGCTTAAAATTCCACAACACTTTCCTTGTCAAATGAGCCTTTATTGTTAATAAGATCATGTGCTTATAACATACCTTCATTTTTGTTGTTGTTTCATGCAAATAACACATTGAGCATAACCGTTAAGCATGAAACCATCACACCAAGAATCTTTGGGCGTGTTTCCCTTTTCTTCCAAAACTATGCATGATCGCACATGTTCACAAGGATATTTGGGAATTCAAAGTTTAGTACAAAAACAGAAATCATGTTGATGTTTGTCTAAAACAAACGAGTTCTGGAAATTCAAGTGATTTCTTAGAAAGGTAACCATACACCTAGAAAACCTTAAAAAAAAAAACAACAACAACCCATGAAGTGACTCCAAAAGTTGAGTTTTATTTGAATGAATAATGAGAAATCACATTGTATACTCGCATGAAAACAAGGCTTACCGATCCTAAATGCATGAGTTTGAATTGAAGAAAGGCCATCTTTGATAATCTTTTCACGAGGCTAAAATATATCATTTGTAGTCCCCTTTTGAGCCTAATGCTTTTCTTGAGATAAGTAACCTGGGTTAGGATCACACCCCACACCGGGGGCAAGTGCGATGACATAGAGAAAACCTCAATGATCGAAAGTGCCCAAGCAATACTAGGGGGCATAAAAGAAAATTCTCAATCATCAAAGGTGTCCAAACAAAGCTAGGGGGCATGAAGAAAAATCCAAAGGATCCAAAGTTTTGAGCATATATAAAAAAAATAATAATATATGATGATGCTCAAAACCATATGAAGAAAACAAAAGCAAAGAGAAAGAGTCCAAGCCCCAACACTAAGGGGGCACGATAGACAATTTTCAAAGGACATTTAAATGACAAAAGGTCAAGAAACAAGCACAAGTGATCCTTAGTTTTGAAATCCCTTAAACACCTTTTAAGCCTACAAATATCATTTTCTTCATAACCAAGAGCCCAAGCCTACATTACGTGCCTAATCAAGCCCTTTTTGATCAAAGGCAAGCAATATGGATCGATAGGCAATGCTCTCTCATGTGAACCAAATCATTATTCATGCAAATAAAATAAATGCTTTGAAAATCAGTTCTCTATAACCCTCAAATTGAAATTTGAACCACTTTTTACCAGCCAAATGTCACTTCATATATCTCACCAAAAGTCAAAATAAAAATTTTTCATCACTTCTGATAGCCTCTCTATAGGAAGCACTTGAATTTCTTCCGAATGAGTTAACTTTGAATCGACGTCAAAATGATTTCTATGTCTGGAATAACTTTGAAATTCCAAAAATTTCTGCATGAAAACAACTCCTTGTCAAACCTTCCTTCATAGAGCCTTATCCCCAAACCCGAATTGAACACTTGGGGGCATGATCAAGCTAGGGGGCAATAAAGAAATATATGATAGGGCTGGCTCCATGATTCTCATTCTAAGAAAATGTCGAGCAAAATTGGCAACCCTTGAGATAAAGAGGCGGAGGACAAAGAACTATGATGATATCAAATCCTTTCTAGAGGTCAAGATTACAAGAGATGACTCGAGTAAGCAAGAGCGAAAAAGCCATCGAAGTTCACTACCAACACTCCAACTTTTGAGGAAAGAAAGACATCATGAAGAAAGGGGGACCTATTTTTCTCAAGTAAGTATACATGCATAATGCACTACTTTCAACATTGTCAGATCGGTGTTCCATCATCACCTTTTGGGTAGTGCATTTTCTAACCATACCTTATCTCGAGTGCTCCTTTGAGCCCTCACTTCTTTTTGTGTGCACCTTTAAGCTACCATTTCTCAGGTAGTGTGTTTTCTAACCCTACCTCCTTTTGAATGCGCCTTTGAGCCCTCACCAACATTTTTCTAGGTAGGTCACCCATTACAACGCGATCAATTCTCCATGTTTTTATTTAGGTAGGTCACCCATCACAATGAGACCATTCTTTCACCTGGGTAGGTCACCCATTACAATGAGACCGCTCTTTTCTTTATCTTGGGTAGGTCACCCATCACAATGAGACCATCATTTTTTTTCTGGGTAGGTCACCCATTAGCATGAGACCATTCTCCATGTTTTTGTTTGGGTAGGTCACCCATTACAATGAGACCATTCTTTCCCCTGGGTAGGTCACCAATAAGAATGAGACCACTTTTCCCCCTTTCCACTTGGGTAGGTCACCCATCACAATGAGACCATCATTTTTTTCTGGATAGGTCACCCATTAGAATGAGACCATTTTACATCTTTTTTTTTACCTGGGTAGGTCATCCATAATAATGAGGCCATTCTTCTCCTTGGGTAGGTCACCCATTACAATGAGACTACTCTTTCCTTTTTCTTGGGTAGGTCACCCATTACAATGAGACCGCACTTCACATTTTTTCCATCTAGGTAGGTCACCAATCATAATAAGACCGTTTTTCACATTTTTTCCATCTGGGTAGGTCACCCATGACAATGAGACCGCACTTCATCATATTTTTTCCATCTGGGTAGGTCACCCATTACAATGAGACCACACTTCATATTTTTTCCATTTTGAGTAGGTCACCCATTACAATGAGACCGCACTTCATATTCTTTCCATCTGGGTAGGTCACCCATCATAATGAGATCATTTTTCACATTCTTTTCACCTGGGTTGGTCACCCATTACAATGAGACCACTTTTTACACATTCTTTTGTTCTAGTTGAATGAGGTCGCCAGATGGGATCTCATGTAGCTTTGGTTAAAGGGAATCTTCATATGGGATTTCAGGTTGACCCAGCTACAACATTCTTTGGTTTTGGTAAAGGAGGTCGCCAGATGGGATCTCAGGTTAATGAAAAAGAGAGAGAGAGAGAAAGAGAGAAAGACAAGAAAAAAAAAAGAGTAAGGTTTTTAGATGAAGTGGAGATTGAGCAAGTTAAGCAGACAGAAAGACAAGTTTTTCATTACAAAGCTTACTATACAAAACATTGAGGATTTTTGCTTCGTAAGCATTGTAAAGAGGGGGCATCTGTTGCTACCCAATTTTTGACCCATGTTTTGATAAATTTTCAGAAAAATTCAAAAATAGAGAAAAACAAAGAAAATCCAAAAAAAAAATTTAATATATTTTCGTTATTTTAGCATTTTCAACGTCGTCTAAGAAAGAATTTAAATTTTTAAGGGTCTTTTGAACGAGTTCAACTTTTCACGCGTCATTTTTAAAATCATTGATTTTCCTCATTGAGTCGACGTTGATATTGCTCGTTTTCAAAAAATAAAAAAAAATAAGAAAAATCAAAATTTACAAAAAGAAAGAAGTTGAGGGACTAGTTTGAAAACCTAGAAAAACTTTTCCTATAAATACCATGCTACACTGAATTTTTAAAGGGGGGCATTTTGTAATTTGAGAGAGGCAACACAAAAAAAGGGTAAAACCTAACCCTAAACCTAGCTAACTCAAACAGCCGCCCCCCTCTCCTGGGATTTTTCTGCTTCCCCTCAGCAGCCGGCACAAGCAGCAGCCCTTCTCATGCAAAACCAAACTAGGGCAGCCTCCTCCCTTTCCTAAACCTGCCCCATCGTCTCCAGCAGCCCCCAAAAGACTTTGCCATCTCCTTCTTCGCCTGAGCCACCACCACTGGACCCTCCACCTCTGCCTCTCCACCGTCACAACTCTCCCAAAACCGACACAGCTTTCCTTCTCTCTCTTGAAAACAATTAACGTCTAGAGCACATCCCACATTTCCCTATTTCCTTCTCACGGCCTCCAGCTCCACCCGATAGAGGCCGGCCGCTGCTCCTTCTCGCCCAAACCAGCCACCGCAGCTCTCATTTTCCTTCCTTCTCCCACAACCCGGTCTTCTCCCCTCAAACCAGCAGTGTCGATCCTCCCTCTCAGCCACCATGAACAGACCGCCCTCTCCACTACCTCAACCGGCCCGAACGCAGCAACACCAGCCCAAGACTAGCCCCTCAGCCAGCAGAGCTTCCCCCATTTCAACAGATCTTCCTCTCCTTCAGTCTCCTCCACAACAACTGAACGGCAGCAGCCAGCCACCTCTTCATCTCCTTCAACCAGCATCGTCTACCGGTCAACTGCCCCCCTCTCTACTGCAGCTCCAACAGCCACAGACGGCAGCCACCAGATCTGCAACCAGCGAAGGAAGAGAAACAGATCTGCAGAACAAAAACAGATCTAGAAATGAAACAAACAAACTAAAATCAACTGCATGTGTTGTTTTCGGGTGCTTTGCAGGTCGCCGCCGGCGTTGGGAGACTAAGAAGAAGAAGTCGATCCTGATCCCCCCTGTCTCTAGAGTTTCTGGCGGCGGCGCATGAGCCCACGCGCTGCCAGTGGCGGGGCACGTGGAGCAGACGCGCCGCCGCTGGTTGCTGCCCTAGAAGCCTTCCGTCTGTGTTCCCGTGCACTGTTCCTGCATTTTCTAGAAGCCTTAGGATGTGTTAGGGGCTGCTCTGTAATTTAAAATGGTTTTTGATGTAATATTTTTATTTAGTATTGATTTTTTTATTATTTGTATTGTGGATGTAAAAGAAAAGGAAAGAAAAAGAAAAGAAACAAAAATAGTGAAAGTGTATGGGTGTGCTTGTATTTTGTTTTATCAATTGTTTTATTTTTTTTATGATAAAATTGCAAAGATTAAAGAAGAATTTAATATTTTTATTGGATCACGGTCAAGAATTATTAACTTATACATAAGTTGTATTTCTATATCTGATGAAAGGATAAAATTGTAAAACTTCTTTAACACGTCAAAATCATGAAGCAGCTTACTTCAGGTAGGGTGCGTTAGGGGTGCTAATACCTTCCCTAACCACAACCAGTCCCTTACCCACGATCTCTGACAAGACCAGTACATTCGGTTTCCTAGTAGCCTGCAATCAATTACTAGGTGGCGACTCCCAACGAACCGATTCAAGCAAATGCAACAACGAGAAAAAATTGCCAGCCGATGCCACATGGGATTTTCCGACGTGCGACACAACATATGGCTGAGAACTTGCGAGGTATATATAGAGATTAACACCGATAGATTGTCAAACGGACATAGGCCGTCGGTATTTCATAGAGAGTTGAAAAACATTTACTGCATATGCCATTATTACTGACATCCACACCGATGATCATTGTCCGTCAATATTTCACATAGAGTTGCAAAATATTCATTGCTTATGCCACCATCATCAACAATATAATTTGGTCGGTGATGTATCGCTCGAAATATAGATGGAATTATTCCATCGGTATATTTCTAGTGAGAGTTTGTTTTTTTGCTTGCTTTGTCCGTCCGTACAATCATCGGTGTTTATTTTTTTTTTACCGACAAAACTAGTGACAGAAAGCAGAAGTACTGACGATCTATATATCGACAGACATGTTCCGTTAGGGAAGTTGCCGATAAATTGTTAGGAAAATTCAGTTGGTAAAACTGTTAAATGTTATAGTGATTTCTAGCAAAACAATCCATTTATGGATTTTTTGGACCCTTTGATGATTAATTTGTTACTTTTATGAAGAGTTGTATAAATGTAAATTCAATTCTAAGAACAATAATTGTTCTTAGTATGTGATAAATGTTGATAATTAATTGTAGGAGAGTAAAAGATCATAAACCCTTTTCTTGAGTTGTTCAGAGTGTATTTATAATATTTTTCCTTTCCTCTTTGAGAGGTTGTAAGTCTTTTTCTTCTTCATCCAAGTGGGAGGAAGATCCTTACAATAAACATTAATATTGATTATAAGTGTCTCCTTACATGACATTAATGTTCAAAGTGTCACGTGCTTATGGAAAATGGTTCTATGTTAATCTGTATATAATATTAATGTCGAAATCACAAGTGGTTGGTTCTAGGAGGTAACCAAGCTCAAAGGAGTTGGATCTAGTAAAGTACTGGACGCACAAAAGCTTGGGTCTAGCATGTAGTTGAGCCCCATGAGGTTGGGTCTAGTAAGATACTAGACACATAGGTGCTTGAGCCTAGCATGTAGCCAAGTTCAAATGAGTTGAGTTTGGGAAGGTGCCAAACTAATATCAACTTGGGTTTGGCGCATAGCCGATTCGAAAAAAATTGGGTCTGGCAAGATGTGAGACCCACAACTGTTTGGGTATATAGTCTATCTCGAAAAAGAGGAGGGTGTTATCTTTTTCAAACCTTTTTATCATAGGCCTTGGCTTTTGCTAATCTTCTCCTTTCTCTTGGTCCATTCTGTTTACTGGCTTTTGTGAAAAAGCCTTTAGTATAAAATATAGTGATCCATCAAATATTTTTCTCACATATAATGATAGAAAACTTAGAATTTATAAAAATTATAATGGTAATATTAATAATAGTTTCCCTTTATAAATCTCACATCCTCCAAGAATATTATTTTAATTATACTTATAAGAAAATTATTAAAAAAACATTTAAAGACAGTCAACCATTCACAAAATATAGTAATTTTATTTTCTAATTATTAAGCACTTAATCAATTCATGAAAACAAAATAGTAAAAATATTAAGTAAATGAATGAGTAATACATGTGTGAAGCTCCTAATAAAAAAACTAGTATAAATGGTCATTGCAGAACTATTATTGAATTTTATTTATTTAAAACATCAAAAAAAACTTGAAATTAGGAGTCAACCCTAACCTATCGAATGGGTGGGTACGTATATATTAACTTGAATCTAAACATAATAAAATTTTGAAACAACTTAAGGTAGTAGTTGACATAGGGATTGGTATGCTAATTACTTAATACCAAACACCAAATAATATTAAGTAATTAACATTACAAAAAATAGCTTTAAATTATTTTTATATTTTTAGATCGTTTTAATATTCTGATATCAAAAAATAAATTTAAAAAAATAAAAAATAAATTTAATATATTTTCAATTTAAATACTAATTAGTTACTCATAATTTTATTTTTTATTGTCATATTTTTTTTTTATAATTGAGGATAAGTGTATTCTCAATTAGCTAGTAAATCAACGGAAAAATAACACTTGAAATTTAATCTTTGTTGACACACAGATAGCCAAATAACAATCTATTGAAATTTTTAGCTGTCGGGATTTGCACCAAGTGTTTCGAATTTAAATTTTGTGTGTCCCATTTGTCGCACCCCAAAAAAATCCAGCGCGCAGCACCCCTAACACACCCTACCTGAGGTAAGCTGCTTTGTGTTCTGATGTGATTTGAAAATTTAAAATATTAATTAAATTCTAAGGCTTGAATAAATAAGTTATTAAATCCCCGAATATATGTAGAAACTTGTTCTTACATTTTTCATGGAAAATACAACTTGATTTTATTTGTCCTTAAGATATTTAACCATATTTAAATTAACAATCAATTCTTTTTGTCAATATTAATTAAATTCTAAGGCTTGAATAAATCAGTTATTAAATCCCCGAATATATGTAGAAACTTGTCCTTACATTTTCGTGAAAAATACAACTTGATTTTATTTGTCCTTGAGATATTTAACCATATTTAAATTAACAATTAATTTTTTTTGTCTTATTTATTTATTTATTATTCAATGACATAAACAAAAATACAAACACACACATTCACATTTCACTATTTTTGTTTCTTTTTTTTTACATCCACAACACAAATACAAATACAAATACAAATTCAAAATCAAAACAAATAAATAAAAATTAAATTAATTAATTTAAAAAATACACAATAGTCCCTAAAACTCCAAAAATTGCAGGGAAGCCCATCTGCACCCCGGAACAGTGCGGGGAGCAGTGGCTGCGCGTCTTCCCACGCGCCCCCGTCACTGGCGGCGCGTGGGCTCACGCGCCGTCGCTGGAAACTAAAAAAACAGGGGGTTTTGAATGTCTTCTTCCCCTCTGTCTTCCCCCGCTGGCGGTGAAGGTCACCGTCACCTGCAACAAGAGAAACAACGCACAAACAACAGTTGATTTTTAGTTTTTTTCTTTGGTTTCAAATCTGTTTTTGTTCTCTCTTCTTCTCCTTTTCAAATCTGCTTCTCCCTACAAATCGGTTCTTTTCCTCCTCTTTCCCATTCTTCTCGGTTTCAGGTGGCGGCAAGTATGCCTAAGGGGGCGGCCGACGACTGAGCTTCGGTGTGAGGAGGAAAGTTGCTCACCGGCGACTCGTGCGGTCCGTTACCCACTGGATCGGGTAGATCACCGACCCTTCTTTCTTCTTCGGTTGGCGGTGAGGAGGCAGAGGACTTCTGGCGGTGGGGAGGAATGATGGAGTGGGCTCTTCGGGTGACTGGTTTAAGGGAGAAGGAGCAGCCGCAAGGAAGAGGCTGAGAGAAGATCGGCGCTGTGTGTTCTGTGGGCATTGCTGCAGCTGACGGAGGCGAGCTTGTCCGGTGCTGGAGGAACCGCCGTGAGTGAGAGAGGGGTTGTCTTCTGTGAGGTGAGGGTTGAGAGAGGAGAGGCTGGGAAAAGTGAAGACCGGCTTCGGTTTTGGGTAAACGGCTGGGAAGGGAAGATGAGAAGAAAAAAATAATATGGCCAGAGGGGCTGGTGGGGGACGGTTCGGTTTTGGAGGAGAAGGGAGAGGAAAAAGTGTATGGGTCTCCGGCTGAAAGAAGAAGAAAAATGGAAAAATCCCCCCTCCCCTTCGGGTGCAGGGGAGAAGAAGAAAAAATCCCCCAAAGGGACTTGGGACTGTGGCCTGCCCACTACTGTCGGGACCCGGCGAAAATGGCTCCCATCTTCCCTTTGCAATGTTGGGGATGAGAAGAAATAGGGGTTTTCATTGTGAGGAGGGCCTCCATTGTCGGCTGGAAACAAGGAAAAGAAGACTATGGGTGGGGGCTAAGTCCTTAATTTTCAGCCGAAAGAGAGGGATTAAATAATGGTCTTGGGTCAGGGGGAGTGGCTGGTTTCGGGTGAAGAAAAAAAAATTCTTAGGTTGCCCCTCCCTCCAATATTCAAAATTCCCTATACATAGTCCCTTAATTTTCTTTTTTTGTAAAATTTGATTTTTCTTGTTTTTTTGTTTTTTTTTTTAAAACGAGCAATATCAACGTCGATTCAAATGCGACATAGAAATTTTTTTCCCTATACATAGAAATTCCATATACATAGTCCCTATACATAGAAATTTTTTTATTCTTCACCCGAAACCAGCCGCTCCCCCTAGCCCAAGACCATTTAATCCTTCTCTTTCGGCTGAAAATCAGCAACTCAGCCCCCACCCAGGTCTTCTTTTCCTTGTTTCCAGCCGACCACAGACGCTCCCTCTCACGGTCATCAATATACAGCAGCTCCTTTCCCTTAAAAAACCCAAAAAAAACAGCTCCCCGCTAGAGGGGGGGATCCGAATTTTTTCTCTTCTTCCCTCTCAGACCAAACTTCCCCCCCATCTTCTTCCCCTTCAACCAGCAAAATCCAACGCCTGCACCCGAAGCCACACAAATCCTCTCCCTTCTCCTCCAAAACCGAACGGCCCCCTCCCCGTTTTCATTTTTTTTTCTTCCCCAAACCAGCACCACCCACAATGTCGATCTTCCTCTCATCAACACCAAGACAGCCACCCACCCTCATCCTCTTAAAACACAGCCGCCGCCCCCCTCTGTCTCTCGTCTCTGACTCTCAACCTCTCCCAAACAGCAGCAAACCGAACCAGCCCCTTCCACCTCTGCCTCTCCACCGCAGCTCAAGCCCCCCCCATTTCTCCTTTAATTTTTCTTCTTCTCTGTTCCACCGATCGTCTGCCTCTCAGCCGAGACCAATTCTCTCTCAAGCTCTCCGATCTCCACCATCAAGCCACCACAGCAGACCCGGCTCCATCCTCTCCTCCAGTAGCAGCCCGACACAGCGGCGCCCACTGCCATCCTCGCCCGAACCGGCACAGGCCGCTGCACAGACACGACCGAAGCTCAGCCGCCGGCCACCCCTTGAGCATACGATCTGCTACCTGAAATAGAGAACAAGAAGACGCCGAAAGAACCGATCTGCAAAGAAGCAGATCAAAGAGAACAGATTCAAAACGAAAAAAATTAAAATCAATTGCTGTTTTGTGTGTGTTTCTTCGTTCTGCAGATAGCGGTGGTTGTCACCGCCGGCGAGGAAAGGAAGAGGGGAAGAAGCTGAGCAAGACCCACCATCCTCCTGTCTTTTTGTGCGGCGGTGCGTGAACCTACGCGCCGCCAGTGACGGTGGCGCGTGGGAAGACGCGCTGCCACTGCTCCGAGCACTGTTCCTGCGTATTCAAGAAGCCTATGGATGTTTACGGACTATTTCTATAAATTTTAAATTAATTAATGTAATTTTTGTTCATTTGTTTGGAATTTAGATTGTATAAATGTGATTTAAAAAAAAGAAAAGAAAATAAAAGAAAATGAATAATAAAAAAATTTGTGTGTGTGATTGTTTTTATTTATTTATTTATGTTATTGAATTATAAAAATAAAAAAACACAAAAAGAATTATTTGTTAAATTTAAATATGGTTAAATATCTCAAGGACAAATAAAATCAAGTTGTATTTTCCACGAAAATGTAAGGACAAGTTTCTACATATATTCGAGGATTTAATAACTGATTTATTCAAGCCTTAGAATTTAATTAATACTGACAAAAAAAATTGATTGTTAATTTAAATATGATTAAATATGTCAAGGACAAATAAAATCAAGTTGTATTTTTCACGAAAATGTAAGAACAAGTTTTTACATATATTCGGGGATTTAATAACTGATTTATTCAAGCCTTAGAATTTAATTAATATTTTAAATTTTCAAATCACATCAGAACACGTAGCAGCTTACCTCAGGTAGGGTGTGTTAGGGGTGTTAATACCTTCCCTAACCACAACCAGTCCCTTACCCGCGATCTCTGATAAGACCAGTACATCAGGTTTCCTAGTAGCCTTCAATGAATTACTAGGTGGCGACTCCAACGAATCAAATTCAGCAAAACGTCACAAACGAGAAAAATCGCCAGCCGACGCCGCGCGCCAGGATTTTTTGGGGGTGCGACAGAATGGCGACTCCACTGGGGAAAGGTATTGTTTTCAACTTAATCGGACTAAGCTTTGTGTTTGGTGTGTTTGATTTTTTTTTTGTGTACTTTGTTTTATTTTATTTGTGTTTTATTCATGCATTGTATATAATTCTCTCATGCATCACAAGTTTTAATTTTTGAAAGCACACACCAGCTTTAGGTTAGGTGGGGGACTAGCAGCTTACCTTACAACTTGAGTCAAGGTTTAAGTTTGTGTAAACCCCAACTCTTTGTTGAGTGCTTAGACTGGTAATAGTTAGACACATGCCAACCAATTACCTACTGGGCCCCTATATTGCCTTTACGAGGGCGATCATTGGGACAACAAGAGACCCTTTTAGAGACCAAGTAGCAAACCTACCCTGTCTCACGTAAAATAAATAGAGCCTGTCTTTAGGATGTATGTGCTATAGTTTTGCATCCGAGCAAACCCTTCTTGAAGCATCTTGAACTCAAGACTTGTGGGTGACACAATGGCCGTCACTCAGAAATTTTTCATAGTAGAGTTTGGGCAAAAATCACGATTCTTGTTCCATCATACAAGAGTTACAACCATATTGTCACCCCTCGAAGGGTGAGTTCGTCATATAGATTACATACATGTACCGGGTTGAAAAGTAGGTTCCCCCGCACAAGCTGTGCTACAAGTGATTGAAGAAAGGATGGGAGTGAAGAAAGATGTCAGATAGAGGCTCATTATCAGATTGAGTTTGAGAGCATCAAAGCTGAAGTAGTTGGACTCGGATCTGCTCGAACAGTGTTGAGCATCAAATGGAAAGAGAACGTCTGCATAGTCTTCTGTGGGAACACTGCTTGATCACGTCCAATTGAAGCTGTATCTCTCCTTTTCAGTCATGAACAACATCAACAACGCCTTCAGTCATCAACTAATGACAACTCTGATTTCTGTCCAGTTGCACTGTTAGGTGTTCATTGCCTTCACATCATCTAATAGAACCAAACGACTATTAGCCTCTTGTACATGTGCATTAGTCTGCTTTGAAGTTACCCCAATTATGAGCTCAATTCCAGTTCAGCAGCACAAGATGTTGGTATGAAAAACCATGATTAGACACTGAACTTCTACGTGGTAAAGCTCTCTCTGTAGAGATTTATTTGTGGATCTGCCAATGAGAAAGGAAAAAGGGGATGTATTAATTTCATATGCTTTGAAATTTTTTCCCACCAGTGGCACCAACAAAACATTGTAGTAGGCAGAGAGTCGGACCTGGTCTGAAAATATTAGCAGTCGTCAAACTTCAATGTGACAGAGCTCTCTCTACAAAAACCCATTTATGGCTCTGCAAATTGGGAATGCAAGAGGGGATTTATAAGTTGCATATGCTACAAATATTTCTTTCATCAGTTTCAGCACGAAGACATCTTAGTAGGTTGAAGAGCCAGACCTGGTCTGAAAAATATGAGCTGACATCAAACTTCAACGTAGCAGAGCTCTCTCAGCAGGAATCTGTTTGTGGATCCGCAAGTGGGAAGTCCAAGAAGGAATGCAGTAGTTTCAGGTCATCTATGATTTTCCTCCAACAGTGTCAGTATTAAAACGCAAAAGTAGAGAGAAGAGACATGCCTAGACTAAAAAACATGAAGAATACTGAAACTTCAACAGAGCAGGACTTCCTCTATAGGTGTTTGTTTGCTGCACTGTCAGTGAGAAATCGAAGAGGGGACAAAGGAGTTTCAGATTCATCAGGTGCTCTTCAAATAGAGACAATGTGTGATTCCACACGTCGGTAGTGGTGATAATACAAGTTTCTGGGCGCTGCCAAGATTACCAAGCTGTTGGAAAGTTTTCTAACAATCTGCAACCAACCACAACAACATTGGAAGATTGAAATGATGTTGTGAGGATTTGCCGAAAGAATTGAACAAGCTATGAAGAGAGAAAAATTAAAGGATATGCCATGGATTCTAGAACAATGATGAGAGGTGAATCAGGAGATGACTTTGACGGTGTGAACCCTTAATTATGTGGTATAGTCAGGTCTCACGGTAGCATCAATTGCTCAAATGTCTTTGCCAAGATGGGACATTCCTCTGCCACTTAAGTTTGTCGACCAGCATCTGCCAGATTCCAGAATTTTGCTTGACTCCGACAAATCCCATGCAACCACCAATTTCTAGGTGGTATAATCCAAATAATAGATGTGATGCCATTGGTGGGGTCCTCAACCATTTCAAGTGAACAGTTTCAAGAATTGCAAGAATTGAGTCTGAAAGTTGGTGAGCAAGAGACAAGTGGAGTCGGTGAAGGAGGGTGTCATTGGCTATATTGTCCCCCGAACATCTTCAGAATGACATGTTGATCGAAAGTGCTTGGCAAAACACAAATATTGCCAGAAAAGCTTATTCAAGAACGGTGATGAACAGTCAATCATATTGTTTTGGAATTCTGCATTTTGTTTTGGGATCACATCTCATCCTTCAACGAAACATGCCTTGCTTTTGTCTTTTTGTTGTTTTGAAATCAACAGATGTTTAACATTTTATTCTGACAAAATATTTTGATCAAATTCCAACATGCAATGAAGGTTAATCAATCCTGAAAATTAAAAATGTTTTGATTACAGAAATGACTCGATGCTTGAAAATAACATGAGGTGACCAAACAAATTTTGAACTCATACCTCTTGAAATTGAACCGCACATCATATAGCTAAGTTTTAGCAGTATGCATAATAACATGTAGTGGATTCAATAGTTATGGACTCGTGAATCATGACTCTTACAAGTCCCAATCATTACACTAGACGAGGTCTAAATTTATCGGTTCTAACTGACCTTACTTGAAATGAGAAAAGGCCATCTTTGATATCCCTTCACTTTCTAAAAATTATCTCCCTTGTAGTCCCATTTTGAGTTGGATAGAATGTTTTTTTTTATATAAAAATCCTGACTAGGATCACACCCCACACTGGGGGCAAATGAGAGATATTTTGAAGACGTTGATATAATTAATGGATAAAGGGGAAGGCTTAGAACAAAAGTCCAATGATTGAGAGAGAGCTAAAAGAAAACACATAGACTATAGGCATATAAGGAAATTTCGAGGAAGGCTATGAGAAAAACAAAGCAAAAAAAAAAAAACAAAAAAAAAACAAAAAAAGAAAAAGAAAAAAAGAGAGGAGAATGCCTATCAAGTCTAGGAAGAGCAAAAGAAATTTCAATCAAGGAAAGGCACAACAAAAGTCAATACCAAAAAGAAAAAAAAAAGACTAAGCTATAAGCGTTGACTTTTGGTATCCATCATAAAGCCTACGATGTTATCAGATGATTAAGGTTGGTTATTCCTCAAAGAAAGTTGGATTTGCATTATGACTTATGTTAATAGAAGTCTGATCTTTTGAGGTTAACAAGGTTCTATGTCGTTTCCTCTGCAAAGACAACAATAGAAAACGAGTTGATGAATAATTGATGTTGATCTTAGGTTTTTGAAACCCTCAAACACCTTTTGAGCCTTTGAAATCCTTTTCTTTCATAGCCATGAACCATAGCCTGCATTACATGCTTTTAAAAGCCCTTTTTAATCAAGCAAACAATTTGAACCGATAAGTGGCGATCTCAAAACTTGAAGAGTTTTTCCATAAGAGTCGTGGCTTCATGAATTAAGCTACTGGTTATTATGCATGATGATAAAATAAATGCTAAGAAAAGAAACAACCTTTCTTGATAAAGCTTGAGCATCTTGTTTTTGAAATTCATAAAAATGTCACCTCATCACAGACCATCAAAAGATATACCCAAAATCAGAGTTTAAAATGAACACAAAGAACCATGAAAAAGTCATTTTAAATCTTGCTACGGGTCATTTCTGTTTTCAAGATACAAGACAATCAAAGGACTGCATTGAATAGTGTGTAGGGTCTTTGACCAAAGAAGTTTGAATTTCAAAAAAAAAAAAAAATTTCAAAAGTAGACATCTCTCTGATTTCATTTCAACAATTAGACTTGAATAGACATGACCTTTGAAGTATGAGATTTGATTCTAGAACAATAAAGATTGTCAAACAAAGAAGAACATTTATTGAGTTTGCGGAATCCTTGACATGAAATGACATCAACTCTTCTCAAAACTCCTTGGAAGGTTAACCACTTGGGGGCAATACAGTAGACCCTGAGAAGGAAAACAGACAGTATCCAGATCAGATGGGGGCAAAGAAAGAATCAGATGATGAGTCGTCAAAGTTCATCAAAGTTATGTTTAGCATCTGACAATGACAAAGAAAGACCTTTTTGAGTATAAATTGATGAACGAGCATTCATATCATTGCTGGGGCCAATGTTGTTCAAAGACAATCCGTTGCATATTCTTTCAGGTTACGGGTATTATTCACCCTGATGTAAGAGTCTATAGAAGATATGCTTGCTGAAGAGTGCAAGGAGAGGAGACTCCCAGTAGAGGATATTTTCTTTAGTCTTGGTTGTTTGGCTGTTGGGGTCCGGTGTTGGTTGGATGTAAAAGGCAGGCTTTGGATTTTGTAGTGGGATTATAAAGAATCATCACTGCTGACAGGGTATAAGGTTGTGGCGAGAAGGAGTCTCTTTTGAAAGCCATGCTTGGATGCTCTAGTGGGCTTGCTGAATTCACATCGTATAAAACAAGGCCCCGCTCTGGTTGGAGTTGATTTTGGGAAAGCTTGTTGGTAGAGAAATAGTGGCGGGGAGTCCTAGGAGCCGCTATTTCTGGAAAGAGATCTTCAACAACGATATGTAGTCGTTCTGTGTTGTCAATGGCATTTATTGTGGCCACAAAGCTATGACCGTAGACCTCATATGTCCCATGTGGGTTGTTCTTCCTTGCCTCCAGCGTGTGTGCCTTGTCATCAGCTCCACAATTCTTATCAGTGATACCTAGCCTACAAATGTTGTCATCTCCTGCCAAGTCAAAAGCCTGATCAGTGTACACTTCATCATCTGAGTAACTGTCAACACTATCTCCTTGAAGTAATGTGGTTTGAAATTCTGCCAGCGAATATGAAATTCCTTTTACCTCTGGATATCTTAAAGGGTCAATCTCATCCAGCTGTATGTGTACTAACTTGGAGTTTAGCATGAGAGCTATAGAGTCGTGGATCTCCGGCAAGTGAGTACCTATAAGGATTTTCATGCTGTGAAGTTAAGAGATTTTTAGGCTGGTTTTGTCAAAACCTATCACCCGTCCGTGGTTCATGAGAAGGTTTGAGATACATCTCAATCTCCAGCCAGAGATAGGCAAATGAGAGATAGAGATCCATGCTAGACGACTTTCTGTCACATCTTTTTCCGTCCACGGGCGAACTTCATCAAAGTAGAGCCTCCAGCATTCCATACCATTCTGCATGGCTTGTTGCATAGATTTCTCACCATCAAAGCTTATGATTGCCTATGATCCCCCTAGGAAACGGAAAGTAGAGAAGCAAATGCCTAGCTGAATTAATCCATGTCTGATTTGTGCATAATCTACTCCCTGAGATATCTTGCCTATAAGACTATTTCTTAACCATAGAATTTCCTCATCTATAGTGTTGAAAGAAATGAAGTTATGAGGACGTGGTGTGGCATTATCAGACGCTTGATGCACTTGACTCCCTGATCTTACTGCCTCAAGATAGCTTCGGTTGTCTCTTACACGGATGGGGGCCTTGGCTTTGTTGTTGAGCTTGGGTATTTGTTTCCCTGTTCCCATTGTTTTCTGTTTCGTCACTTCATCTTTTCTTCTACGCTTAGCCACATTAACTCTCAGTTTGTAGGAATCAAACCATATGTAGTTTTCCTGCTTGATTTGTTTTCCGAGAAACAAATAGCTTAATAACTTTCCCCTGTTTTCTGAAGGTCTTTAAGCTTATGGTAACTGACCCAACTTGGGTAGTTTTCAAAGTAACATTGTAGTTGAAAATCATGGTAGTTTGTTGAAGTCTGAGTGTTTAAGGTGATGGATAGTAGTTGAGGCTGGGGGTAATATGGCTTGTATGGAACGTCAGGTTCTTTTCTGTGTTTGTGAGAAGGAATTATGTTTGTCTAGAACGGTGGCTGGGTTTTTTGAGAGAGAGCTTTCCGCCCATGGCTGGGTTGAAAAGTTCTCTTTGTTGTTACTGTTATTGTATAGGTTCTTACCTCTTGAAGTCTGCTTGATAAACTTATCAGCAGAAGATGCTGAACCGATCCCAAATTACAGCTTCAATCCCCACCACAACCAATCTCCTCTTTCCCGTAGTCTTCCATTCTCAATTGGGAAAGGATCCAAATCAACAACCGGTCCGAGAGATTGTTTGTGTGATGATTTCTTCTTAATTGAGTTCCGATTATTGTCTTTTTTCACAGATCTGCGTTTTTTTTTCTTCTCCTCCTTTAGATTGGCTTCTTCCGAGTCTGTCACTGTTTGTTGCCCGAGAGTTCATCCCTGTATAACATCTAGTTGTTGGGCATCGTCAGCGCTAATGGCAGCTGGATCTTGGTCCAGATCTGCTACACAAGTTCGAGTCTTTCTTTCTCTTTCAGATTTATCTCATTTTGGTTCTGTAGGGGCTGCCGTTTGTTGGCCACTGCTGGAGGAAGCTTCAGTGCTAAAGGAGATGAAGAGATCGGGGAAGATAGGTGTTGATGTGGCGGTAGACCCCTGCTTCTGGAGAAAGGAAATCGATGGTGATGCTGACCTCCTATGACCTTCTTCTTCTCCTTTACAAGTGGCTGGCGGCTCTGTTGGTTCGAAGATGGAGGTGAGGGTGACTGGGAGGCTGGTTTGGTGGTCGGTGGAGCCCGATCTGTAGGGAGAAGAAAGCAGAACAGATCGGGGGAAGAGAGGTAGGCCTGTTGTTGGGAGAAACCACTGGTGGTGGCTTTGAGACACTCAGAGGGGATAAAACACACTGTTTTATTACACAAAACCGAAGCTTACAATTACACAAATCAAAAGCTTAATACACGCCCTCTCTCTCTTCTTTCTCTTTCTAGTGTTCCTCTCAATTCTCTCCACACATATAACATAAGCTGGACATTCTATTTATACACAAAATCAGAATACGAAAATTCAACCTTCAAGTGTGAAGGCGGCTGGCGGCTGTGGCAGCTGGTGGCTGGCGGCTGCGGCTGGTGGCTGGTCGGTTGGTGGCAGCTGGTGGCTGGCTGGGCGGTGGTTGCCTTCCTTGACCTTCTAGATTGAGTTTAGATTCAACAAATCTCCCCTTTAAACTCAATCGAGGGATATCATGCCAAGCATGAATACTTCTCCCTTCAATGCCTTCTCTCTGCTTGTAGCGTTTATTCACTAATTTGGCTTTCATCTTTTCTGGTGGGTCCTTATCTGCATGGAAACAAAATAGAGTTGTATCTTCCATAACCTGAGTGGTATCGTACAACTCTTCAAGATTCCGCATCTTTCTTGGTCCTTCTGACGAGGATGCTGATGGTGGTGTTGATGATGATGCTCCTGGTGTGTTCCTCCTGTTGAATACAGGGAATCTATGTACCGGACTTTGTGGTTCAGCTGCTGGCACAATCGGTTCCTCTACAAGTACTGTTGGTACTTCTTCACCTTCAAGGATCAAATCAAGATTGATCCATTTGATTGCTTCTTGATCACCATTCCATGCCCAAGATTTATCTTCTTCAAAGATAACATCTCTACTCGTAATCACCTTCTTCGTGATGGGATTATACAGTCTGTATCCCATCCTTCTTTCACCATATCCCACAAAGATGCATTTCTCGCTCTTATCATCGAGCTTTCTCCTTCTTGCATCTGGGATCTTTGCATATGCCACACAACCAAAGACTCGTAGATGAGTAACACTTGGTTTGTGACCACTCCATGCTTCTTCTGGAGTAATACCTTGCAAACTTCTGGTTGGGCAGCGATTCAACAGATACACTGCACATGATACAGCTTCAGCCCAGTATTGCTTGGGCAGTTTCTTTGCTTTGAGCAGACTTCTTGCCATGTCAAGAATCGTGCGATTCTTCCTTTCTGCTACACCATTCAGTTGTGGTGTATAAGCTGGCGTTGTTTGATGTCTGATGCCTTGTTGTGTACAATAGGCTTCAAAGTCATTGGCTGTATATTCTCCTCCTTGATCAGATCTTGCTGTTCTGATCGTATAACCAGTTTGCTTCTCCACAATTGCTTTAAAATCTTTAAAACAATTGAATACTTCTGACTTCCTCTTCAGAAAGTATATCCACGTTTTTCTACTAAAATCATCAGTAAAAGTGAGGAAGTACCTATTTTGTCCAGTCGACATAGGCGTGATTGGGCCACACAGATCTGTGTGTACTAACTCCAGTGGCCTCTTTGCTCTCCAGTTGACTTCTTTGGCAAAACTGGATCTGTGATGTTTGCTGAGGACACAACTCTCACAGACTTCATTTGGATGATCAATGTGAGGCAAACCTTTGACCATCTTCTTGCTTGCTAGCATCTTCAGACTTGTGAAATTCAGATGTCCAAGCCTCAAGTGCCAAAGCCATTCTTCACTGTTGGTGATGGCACTCAAACACCTTGCTGCATCATACTGGATGTTCAAAGGAAACATCCTATTCTTGGACATTTTCACATAGGCCATTAATCTCCAATTGTTGTCTCTAATTGCCAGATGACAATTCTCCGAGTAAAAAGTATAGCCTCTCTCCAAAAGTTGACCTAAACTGAGTAGGTTCTGTTTTATGGCTGGGACATAATACACATCGGCGATGTAGCTGGAATCGCCATTCTTCATCTTGACTGGGATGTTGCCTTTACCTTTGAATGGAACCTTTGTGGTATCTCCAAAAGTAACTAGACCTTGCTTGGTCTCATCTAGATTACTAAATAACTCTCGGTAGCCGCACATGTGATTGCTGGCTCCAGTATCTAGATACCATATGTCCTCCTTTTTCTTATCAAGTCCTTGTTGGACAAGAAATGCAGTTTCTTCTCTGTCATCCTTCTCTACATAGTTGGCTTGCTCATGTATCTCCAACGGAGCTTTTCTTCTGCATTCAGTGCTATAGTGCCCAAATTGATTGCAACTATAACATTTGATATTCCTCTTGTCACGGTTATTGTAACCGCCTCCTCTTCCTCTGGGAGTGAATGCTTGTTGTTCTCGGCCTCCTCTGGTGGTGTTTCTACCACCTCTTCCTCTAAAGCTTGTATTCCAAGAACCTCTTCCTTGGAATTTCTGGAATCCTCCTCTGGATTGTTGACTTCCTCCTTGAGTGGTGTAGCCACTTGATGAAGTCTCCCCTTGCTCATATCTGTCCTTGAGAGACAGCTTTGCTTGTAAGGCATGCTCAATTGCCTTATCTCCATTTCGCTTTACAATCTTCTGCTCATGAGCTTGCAAAGAACTCATAAGCTCATCAACCGTCAACTTGTCCACATCTTTGGACTCTTCAATTGCGACAACAACAAAATCGAATTTTGGATCTAGGGATCTCAAGATTTTTTCAGTAATTCGAGCATCGATGATGGCTTCTCCATTTCTCCTCATCTGGTTGACTATCACCATAATCCTTGTGTGATAATCAGAAATAGACTCCGAGGACTTCATTTGCAATAACTCAAATTCACCTCGCAAAGATTGAAGACGAATCTTCTTGATTCTGTCAGCACCTTTGTATTTCTGTTGGAGAGCCTCCCATATATCATGTGACGTTTCAGCGGAAGCTATGATCTCGAACGTATCTTCATCAAGACCTTGGTAGATGATGGTCTTGGCTTTGTTGTCCTTCTTTCTGTTGACTTTCAAGGCTTGCTTCTGTGCCTCTTGTAAAGCATCTTCTCTTTCTTTAGACTCTGGTTCATCATAACCAGTTTGTACAATATCAAAACACTCTTGTGACCCAAGGAATGCCTTCAATCTGATGCACCAACTATCATAGTTGTCTTTGGTCAGCTTTGGAATGAGTGTATGTGTACCTTCTGTAGTCATTTTCCTCTTTGAATGACTATATCACCTTTCTGGGAGCCGAATTTGGCCAAACGGACACTGTAGATCGATCCGGAATGGTCCAAATAGTAGGGAACCGGTCTGACTTTGTTGAAATCGGGTCAAAAAATGGGTGAACCGGTCAAACAACCAATTTTGTACGGCGGGCGGTTCGCTGGGTTGAACCGGGAATATTCTGTGGAATATTCGGGGAATATTCAGGGAATATTCTGGGGAATATTCGGGGGAATATTCCTTCGGCTCGGCTCGGCTCGGAGGACAGCTCGGCTTGTGGCTCGGCTGGACTCGGCTTGTGGCTCGGCTCGGCGCGGCTCCAATATGGCGCGCGTGTGGCTCAGTCGTCTTCAACCTCGGGGCGCGTGGGATGCGCGTGGGCGATCTGGCTGAATATTAAGGCGGCGCGTGTGGGCTACCCTGAACTCCGATTTGGATGATTTTTGCGGCAGTGAGTTCGTCTTGATGAGCTATACACTGTGGAATGATCAAAACTTGTTTTGGACAATTTTGAAAATTCGGATATACCCCAAAACTCTTCTGTTTTCTGACGAACGGGGCTCTGATACCAATTGTTGTTGGGAGAAACCACTGGTGGTGGCTTTGAGACACTCAGAGGGGATAAAACACACTGTTTTATTACACAAAACCGAAGCTTACAATTACACAAATCAAAAGCTTAATACACGCCCTCTCTCTCTTCTTTCTCTTTCTAGTGTTCCTCTCAATTCTCTCCACACATATAACATAAGCTGGACATTCTATTTATACACAAAATCAGAATACGAAAATTCAACCTTCAAGTGTGAAGGCGGCTGGCGGCTGTGGCAGCTGGTGGCTGGCGGCTGCGGCTGGTGGCTGGTCGGTTGGTGGCAGCTGGTGGCTGGCTGGGCGGTGGTTGCCTTCCTTGACCTTCTAGATTGAGTTTAGATTCAACAAGGCCGTGGGTCGGCTTACTGGGGGCTGTCTTATGGGGGAAGATGAAGAAACGAAAAGGCAAATGGGGGTGTTGGTCGGCCCTTTCTGTGTTCCCTTTTTGCGGGGGAGGCGACCAGAGGTAGGGGTTGGCTTCAAGGGTGAGCGGCGGAAGGAAGAGTGAAGGGAGTGAGGGCTGTTAGGGGAAAGTTTTAGAAATGAGATGTAATTGTTGAAAAAAGCAGGGACCGAAATGAACATTTGCAAAACTTAAATAAAGCTGCATTTGGAATAAACTGTACTGGAGAGTATCAATTCTATACTGTCTAGAAACCACACTATACTGCAACCTAAGACATTGATCATATCACTTGTGTTTCACACTTGCTGTTGCACTGTCCACTAATCATGTCCTTTCTTTTCTGAACTTACATAGAACAGTGAGAAATGAAACTTTGCTCAACATATAATTTTAGATTAGTGGCATGGTGGGAAGATAGTGACTGTAGCCTTATTCCTGTCAGCCCTAATGACATTGTAGGTTTAAATGATCAGTGTAATTAATGGAAGTTTCATGATTTGTGTCTTAGGCATTTCCTCGTGGATCTCCATTACTTCCTAGCATCGACGAAGCTCTACTGAAAGTATCTGAAAATGGAACTCTAATGGAACTAGAGAACAGATTCATTAATCCAGGAAATTGCCCAGATGTGGAAGATGAAAATCATAGCCTTAGCCTCAGCAGCTTTGGGACACTCTTCATAATAACCACCGGCACATCAACAATCTCCCTTGCAATCTACATTTTCTCGAGAGGAAATTCCATGCTCGGATACACAACCATATGGAGACTTATGTTGGCTGCAATGAGGTTTTGGGCCTGTCAAAGGCAGATCACTGGAAGATCAAGCAATGCTGAGAATTCTGTTAATAATTTGGCCCCGCAGGCATCAGGCATGCAATCTCTTGTATGATGTATATAAACCCAAAAGTTGGGGCTTAATCTATCACATGTCTTAATTTGTATTTATAAAATTGGTTCAATTGGATATGATATGAACTAACAATTTTCTCATACGAAGAAAATTGAACTCACATATATAGATCCAGAAGTGTTGTTCTTTATTGACATGGATAATTAAATGATGAATTAAGAGCATCTCTACACATCTGATGAAGACTATTCCATTAGCCACTGTGTTTAAGGGCCTCTGATTAATTAATTACATGGACTGACTGATCATCAATCATTATAACTATGTTTTTCTAATTTAATTTTTTTAAATCGTAACTACTCTTTGATTAGTCTAACAAATTAGTCCCAAGGAACAAGTCAATCCATTGATTTATTAGATATTCAATATGTTGATTGATCATTGATTATTTAGTCAATATGCTACCTGTCATTTATTTTTTTTTCTTCCAACGAAGAGAAATTATAATTAGAAACATAATCCTGAGCTAAAATAAGTAGCAGACTCTTAAATTAAGCGAAGTACGAAATTTTTAACTTAACTTTAATATGTAAAGAGAAAGAAAGAAAAACGATATTGGCCAAAACTATAAACTAGGTAAAACTGCTAAGTGAATAAAGAAAAATAAATAAAAAAAGCGATAAAAAATAAATTATAAGAAAGTGATAAAATAAAGTTTGTAAATTGCAGAAAACTTGTGATCAATAATTTTTATACGTGGGCTAATTATCATTTCCAGCTACTAGATAACTTATTTATAATTTTACAAAGATAGAATTTTACATAAATTAAAAATCTAATTCTATACAAATTATAAATAACAAATAAAGGCTATACAATCTTAATCCTAATATAATTAATACTCTTTATTCACGCGTATCTTTTCTAGTAGCTCTATATATGTGCTCTTGTTATATATGTTGTAATATACCACTAGTTCATATGCTAAATACATTGTTCTGCATAAGACTTAATTGTTGACACTAATGTGAATCTAATAGCGAACTATTACTGTTTATTTCTAATGAAATGACATATAGTTACATGATTTTTTATATAAATACTAGTTGAATCTTAATCAAAATCTCTTAAATTGTTTAAGAGACCATGATAGTATAGTTACGTTCTTATTGTTTTTCAATTAAGCTTTTTATTGATAAAATTTGAAATTAATTATATGATATTTCTTTTAAAAAATTCAACAGAAATTAAAAAATTAAATTGAATATACATGGAAATTATAAAAATGTTTTATTATAGAATGTATATCATGTATATCTATACATAGGATATTAATGTAATGTAGGATTAATCCAATGTTGTAATCCCTATGGTTACTACTGTATTCTGCCCTACATATATAAATAGGAAAGGTTGGCTAAGGCTAAACCTAAGACATTCAGTAATTCTCAACTTGGTATCAGAGCTAGGTTAAATTAAAACACTTAGCCGGCAGCCTTCTCTTTCTCTACAGCAATGGATTCTTCTCAGCCGGCAGCCTTCTCCTCCTCTGCAGCAGCCCCTGTTGTCCCACCTCCTTCGCTACAATTTTCTTCTTCAGCCGCAGGACAGCTCTCTTCTTCAGCCTCAATTATGCAGTGGCCACAGCACACTAATATTGGCTATGCTCTTCTCAATCCGGACAATCCTCTGCTCAATCCGGACAATGCTCCTCTGCTGCCATCTTCGTCTGCTGAAATTACAGCAGCCTCTGCCTCTGCCGTAGCAATTGTGTCCCTCTCACACACCCATCAGGTCATCTCTATGAAATTAACGAATACCAATTACTTGTATTGGCGAATGCAGATGAAACCATACCTCTTAGGCCAAGGAGTTTTTGGCTTTGTTGATGGTTCAAACTCCTGCCCCTCTCCACATATTCCTGCTGCCGATGGTGCTACTCTTCAGGTATCTCAATCCTTTCTTCGTTGGAAACAACAGGATCAATTAATTCTAAGTGCCTTGCTCTCTTCGCTGTCCATGGAAGTTCTTCATCTTGTTGTTGATTGTCCAACCTCATGTTCTGTCTGGCTCACACTTGAGCAAGCTCTAGCCTCTACATCCAATTCCCGTATTATGCAATTACATGGTTCCCTTCAAGAACTTCGACAAGGTGATGATTCGGTAACTCAATTTTTGCAAAAAGCTAAGACTTTATTTGATGAGCTAGCAGCTGCTGGCCGGCCTATCTCGCTAACCGATTTTAATCTCTATATATTTCGTGGCCTTCGCGGAGAATTTAAGGACTTAGTAACAAGTCTTATTACAAGGGCGGATCCTCTACCATATGCAGATTTGCTTAGTCATCTGCTAACTCATGAATTTATTCATAAAACCTCTCATTTGCCTATGGGATCTGCTGCCAACGCCAACCAACCACTGCTGCCCACGCCACCTTCAGCACTACTGTCTCAACGCTACAATTCTGCTCAGTTTGGAAGACATAGGGGGCGTGGCAGCTGGCGTTCTCCTTCTCACCGAGGAAACCGAAATAATTCCTACAGGTCTGATTTTCGTAACCCTCCAACTAATTATAATTCTGCTCCTCCATATGGCACCGAAAATAGGCACAGCAGCTGGCAAGGAAATTGGCAGCGCCGAGGCTCAAATTCCCGCTGTCAGCTATGCAACAATTATGGACACACTGCTCCTCAGTGTTCCCAACTTCAGCAACGCAGTCATGGCCCGCAACACAGTGCCAATTTGGCATTCAATAATTCTGCCTCTGCTGCTGAATGGTTTCCGGACACCGGTGCAAACCAACACGTCACACCCGACCTTGCAACCTTGACTGCTTCAGAACCATACAATGGTAATGATAATTTGCATGTTGGTGATGGTAAGGGACTTTCCATATCTAATATTGGCCATACAAAAATATATAACCCACATCGTTCATTCACTTTATCTAATGTTCTACATGTTCCTGCAATCACGAAACCTCTGCTTTCTGTTCAAAAATTTTGTCTCGATAATCATGTTTATTTTGAATTTCACCCTTTTCTGTTTTATGTCAAGGATCTCAACACCAATGAAGTCCTTCTCTCAGGTCAGAGTAAAGATGGTCTCTATACTTTATCCAAGTTCAGGTCTTCCGTCCTGTCAACTCCTCAAGCCTATTGGTCTCCTTGCACCTCTGCCTCTGCTGATTTGTGGCACCGTCGCCTAGGTCATCCTACCTCCCGTATTTTTAAATTTTTAGTCTCGAAAAATAAGATCATGTGTAACAACAAAAGTCTTAATTTTCATTGCCAAAGTTGTCCTTTAGGAAAATCGTCACGTTTGTCTTTACGACCTACTGGTCACAAAACTTCTGCTCCGCTTGAATTAATTTTTAGTGATGTGTGGGGTCCTGCTCCCCTTTTTTCTTCGGATGGTTATCGTTATTTTGTTATATTTGTTGATGCGCACACAAAATATATATGGTATTATCCACTTGTTGCAAAATCTGATGTTTACTCTGTCTTTCATCAATTTCAAACTCTTGTCGAACGTCCGTTTTCTTTAAAAATAAAATCTGTTCAAACTGATTGGGGCGGTGAATATCGCAAACTCTCCACTTTCTTCCAAACTGTTGGTATTCATCATCGTCTGATATGTCCACATACTCACGAACAAAATGGAATGGTAGAAAGACGTCATAGGCATATTGTGGAAACCGGTCTTACTCTTCTAGGTCAATGTAAAGCTCCTTTTCGTTTTTGGAATTATGCATTTGATACTTCGGTTTATCTCATTAATCGTATGCCTACTTCTGTTCTTGATAATCGATCTCCTTTTGATTGTTTGTTTCAACGGTCTCCAGATTATCAATTTTTACGTACTTTTGGATGTCTATGTTTTCCTTTCTTGCGTCCCTATAATAATCACAAATTAGATTTTCGGTCTTCTCCTTGTATATTTTTTGGCTACAGTCCCTCTCACCTTGGTTATCGATGTTTTGATATTGAATCTCATCGCATGTATATCTCCCGTCATGTTTGTTTTCATGAAAATGTTTTTCCGTTTGATAAATCTGAACAGATTGCACAGGTTCCCTCTCAAACCCATACACCATCCCCTACTACCATCCTCCCAAATCTCAACCTCTCACCATTGTTTACAGCTCAAAATCCATCCCCACCCGCCTCTGCCTCTGCCCTACCCTTACTGCCGACTCAAGCACCACAGCCCCCATATTTCCCTTGCCGATCACCCCATGCATCTTTATCTAACCATATTGTTGCAGCTCCAGGTTGCAACTCAGTGTTTCCTGTTCTCCAGCACGGAGTTCTTGCGCATAGTGGGAGATCCTCTGGCTCGTCTTCAGCTCCTCTTTTTTCTGCCACCAATTCGGCTTCTGCCGACTCTGCCTCTGCTGCCAGCTCTCCCCTTGCGGCAGCTTCTTCACCGGATTCTTCTCCTGGACTAAATCTGGTGGTGGATCTCTCCGCCTATCCGTTGCATCATGACACCTCTGTCATGCCTCCTCCACCTGCGTCACAGCCAGTTCTCAACCGACACCCTATGATCCTTCGATCACGACAGCCAAAACATGCCCATATGGTGTCCTCTGCTGCCTCTACTGCAGCTGTTTCACGGGTATTGCTCTCTCCCTCCTCTGAACCTGTTGCCTTTTCTGATGCAGATAAGTATGTGGCTTGGCATGATGCCATGTGTGATGAGATCAAGGCTTTACGATCCAATCATACTTGGTCTCTAGTGCCCTTTCATCCATCGATGAATGTTGTGGGCAGCCGATGGGTATATCGTATCAAACGTCGTATTGATGGCAGCATCGAACGTTATAAAGCTCGTCTAGTTGCTAGAGGCTTTACTCAACAGGAAGGCATTGATTATTCTGAAACTTTTAGCCCAGTTATTAAGCAGGCCACCGTCAGATTAGTCTTTTCCATTGCAGTTTCCCGCAATTGGAAGATCCATCAGCTTGATATTCATAATGCTTTTCTCAATGGTGTTCTTACTGAAGAGGTCTACATGAAACAACCTCCAGGTTTTGTTGATTCTACTCTTCCATCTCATGTGTGCAGGTTGCACAAGTCACTATATGGTTTAAAACAGGCACCAAGGGCATGGTACACTCGTCTGAGTGATTTTTTACTCTCTATTGGTTTCCTTGCGTCCAAGGTTGACACTTCCCTGTTTATCTTATCTGATGGCACTAATATCTTCTATCTTCTCGTCTATGTTGATGATATTCTGCTTACAGGCAGCAACTCTGCCATGCTCCATCATCTAGTCCAGTTACTAAGCTCTGAATTCAAGCTACGTGACTTAGGTGATGTTCACTACTTTCTAGGTATTGAAGTTCAGTCTACAGGTATGGGTCTGATGTTGCGCCAACAAAAATATATTCTTGACATCCTCACTCGGGCTGGTATGACTTCCTGCAAACCGGTTGACACTCCAGTTTCTCCCTCTAAACTTGCTCTACAGCCGGATCATCCATTTTCTGATCCCACACGGTTTCGTCAAATTGTGGGTGCTCTCCAGTATCTTACATTCACTCGCCCAGATATCTGTTTTGCTGTTAACAGAGTCTGTCAGTACATGCATGCTCCTACAGATTTCCATTGGGCTGCTGTTAAACGCATACTCCGCTACCTCAAAGGAACGACTTCTCATGGTTTTCATATCACTCGAGGTACCTCCTTTGCTCTTCATGGTTTTACAGATGCTGATTGGGCTGGGAGTATTGATGATCGCAAGTCTACGGGTGGTTATCTTGTTTTCTTTGGTCAAACACCGATTTCCTGGAAATCCGGCAAGCAACGTACAGTTGCTCGCTCTTCCACTGAGGCTGAGTATAAAGCCTTAGCAGATGGTACTGCTGAGGTCATCTGGCTTCAATATTTGTTAAGAGATCTTCAGGTTCCCTCCATCTCAGCTCCTATTATTTGGTGTGATAATCTTGGTGCTACTTATCTCTCAGCAAATCCTATCTTTCATGCTCGTACTAAGCATGTTGAGGTAGACTATCATTTTGTCCGTGACCGGGTAGCAAAGAAGGAAATTCAAATTCGGTTTATCCCCTCTCAGGATCAACTTGCTGATGTCTTCACCAAACCACTTTCCGCTGCGTCCTTTACTGCCTTCAGGTTCAAGCTTCGGGTCGATCCTCCACCCTCAGCTTGAGGGGGCATATTATAGAATGTATATCATGTATATCTATACATAGGATATTAATGTAATGTAGGATTAATCCAATGTTGTAATCCCTATGGTTACTACTGTATTCTGCCCTACATATATAAATAGGAAAGGTTGGCTAAGGCTAAACCTAAGACATTCAGTAATTCTCAACTTGTTTTATATCCACATATTCTATATTAAAAAGGGATAAATTTATATAATTCGAAAATCAATAAATTATGAAATATTCAAAAATAAACAAAATATGACACCAGACCACTTTTACAACTAAATTCTTAATTGATATTCAATTCAAAATGTTTTACATTAAATAGTCAAGCTTGGAAAACGTAACTATGCTACAAATTTATAGCTGGAAAGCCTGGATAGATACTTGATTTACAAACTTGAAGCGTATTTCCAAATTTAAATTTAATAGTCTTGCACTCCGACACGTATTTCCAAGGACTGGAGATGTGCTGAAGCATTAATTTCCAGGAACTGGGCTTCCACAGAAATCTGGCGTGTAAATATCCATTACGAGAAAATTCTTGAAGGGTTTTTTCGTAGCTGACAAATGAACTTCAATCATGTATTCTGTCTCGCGTGCATGGCAAGCAGCCCCACACAGAAAAATCCTCGTCTTTACTTTGCGTGGCCTTTTCACACCGTCAAATACAATTGAGCATCGGACCTCGTACTCGTGACAAAGATGTTATGCTATAAAAACGTTTCCACATTATCGAGCCACGAAAATCCCTGTGCACTTTCCACTGGGATATCAACGATCAGCGGCAATGAAATTGATTCCATCTTCCTCTATAACCCAATATTCAAGGAATAATTTTCAATAGAAAAAAGACATTGACAGCCTAAGAATCGAGAAAGTTGGACCTACAATACGTACATGAATACATCTCATAGCCGCCATTGGACCTTTGACATGTATGTGATTCCATGGCAGGCATTACAAGTTATACTTCTTGTTGTCTCATATGTAGAAGTAGCAATCGTAGATTGGCCCCTCAGACATAGGATCTTGGCTCTTTTATTCTTAGAAATAACTTGGATGGCTTCCTTCCTTGTATATATATGGAGGATAGGAAACGAGTAAAAATGGAGAAATTTCTCTTATCTTGTTTGGAAATGAGAATGAAAGAGAGGAAAGGAAAGATATTAGGGTTAACGACAAAATACCTTTTCTAATGGGATCAATCAGTAATCCCTTAAATATACATTCAGTTCTAAGAACAAAACTGCTTGTTGTAATAAATGCTAAGAATTAATTGAAGGAGAGTAAAAGATAATATACCCCTTTCTTGGGTTGTTTTAGAGCGTATTTATAACCTTTTCTTTGTCCTTTTTGAGGGGTTGTAAGTCTTTTTCTTTTTCATCCAAGTGGGAGAAAGACCCTTACAATCAACATTAATATTGATTGTAAGTGTATTCTTATATGACATTAATATTGAGAGTGTTACATACTTATGGAAGATGGTCTTACATCAATTTGTACATAATATTAATATTAATTTGATGTAAGGATGGTCTTTAGAGGACATTTTGGCTGGCTAGGAAGTAGGGAAATGATGACCCTAGATTCTTATTTTGGGTGATTGTATCTAAAGAAAAAACCTAGGCTTAAAAAAGAGTTGGGTTTGGCAATATCTCGAACGTATACGTGGTTGGGCCTGATGCATAGCCAAGCACGAGGAAGTTGGATCTAGTAAAGTATCAGATCCACATATATACGAAACCAGACACCTAATCTAGGGGGTCCATGGAGCATATGATACCACGAGATACGTCAAAACATGCCTCCCTCATCCAAGACCAGCCTCTCACAAGCAACAGCCACGCCACTACCACATCCACAACAAATTAACCGACGACCACCATAGCCCATGTAACAACAGCACACGGTGATAGCCCCCTCAATCTTCACCATGCCACCAAACCTGATGTACATGACTTGGCTCAATCTCAGTCGAAAAAGCCACATCACTTAGCCAGCAACTCCAGATCACGGCAGCTCCAACTTGTAGTAGATCTTCTTATCACAATAGTGTCCACGATGAACAACAGCAAACCAGTAAACCGGACCAGCCTCCCTTTCACAGACAAGATCCACTGTTTCCACCTCCCCTAAGACCATCACTCATTTTCCTTCCTTTTCCCACAACCGATCATCATCACACAGCCCTCATTTCCAACTTCTTCTTCCCTGATCTCCTCCACCCAACAGCTTGACAGCTAGCCACATTTCCACAGCCCCTATCTCCACCGATCTTTCCTCAGCCAACCGCAGATCTGATCTTCAGCGGCAGCCCCCACACGGTGGTGCCCATAGATCCAGCGTTGTTTTCCATTAAAGCGCTCCCCCATTTGAACGGATCTTCTTCTCCTCCTGGAAGTAGACCGCCACCTCTGCCACAAATTTTTCACCGGGGAAGAAGAAAGGAACAACGGCCAAAAGAAGGAAAAAAAAAAAAAGAAACAGATCTAAAACACAAAATACTAAAATCAACTGGCTTGTGTTTCTCCACCAGACCAGATATACAATTGAAAAACTCAAAAAAAATGTCGTCTGCATCCTCTGCACCCTTCACCAAAAACCACCCCCGCAAGCCCGTCCCTGTCTTTCCATCTGAACCCCTCACAAAAACTTTTAGCCCAACACCTCAAGTCACTACCCCTACTAGTACAGACCATCTTAAGCTTTTCTTTGAGAGATTCCCCTTGTGGATGGAATATCAAGACCTGAAAAGGACTTTCGGCAAGTTTGGCCGAGTTATCAAACTATTTTGTCCAAACGAAAAACAGTTCTAGGTCGACGCTTTGGTTTTGTGGACATACTATCACCTCTGCCTATATTTGATATTTGTGACCAAGCCAGTAAAATCCGGTTCAATTCTTATAAGTTGAGAGTGAACCCAGCTAAGCTTCAATCCTCTAAACCTCCCCTGGCAACATCACCTCATAAACCCCTACCCAAACCCACATCACCTCATAAACCCCAACTTATGTTCAGAGATAACAGATCCTTTGTTGAGGTACTCACATCCAATCCACAACAAATGGTCACAACGACGAGGAGAATGATACAATACAACTCCACGGATGAGGATAAGGAATGGTTGCATAGGAGCTTAGTGGGAAAAATTATGCCAAATGTGGATGTAGGAACACTAGAGGCAACGGTTTTAAAATCAAGTGTCAAAGCTATGAGCTTTCGTTTTTTGGGAGCTAGTCAGGTGATTATTACCTATGTGGATCAGTTAGCCTCAGTACAAGAACAAAGGAATAAAGTATCTGTGTTGCATTCTCTATTCAGCAATCTCAGACAGTGGGAAACAAGGACTAGAGCATATGACAAATTTGCTTGGATCTCCATATTTGGTTTGCCAATGGAAGGGTGGAACAAAAACTGTATCAATATTTTGCTTCAGAGGTGGGGAAATATTGTAGGATATGACACTTCCTGTGTTAGTCAGGGATCCATATCAGGTATTAGGGTTCTTATTCGAACCACAAAGCTAGAACCTTTACATGATCAAGTGTTGCTTCAACTCGATGGAGTGCAGGTTGAGGTCAGTTTGACAGAAATCAAAGGTGAGCTTATCCCTTCTCTCACAACAATCAAACACTCTATGGATGTATCATTGTGTTCCACATCTGTGCTATCCGATGACAACGAAGATGATTTTTGTGAGGAAACTAATAGAGCAGCAACAACTCATATAGAGACAAAACAAAAACCCGAATTTGAATCTGAATTCACCGGTTTGTTAGGCACCCAAACTCAGATTGCCAGCACACTCACCACGTCTGAAGTTTCACCATTGTACCTCTTCCCAGAAATTAATGAAATTTGCAGACATGCAGATTTATCTGATGAGAGTACGTATGAAGTTGATAATCAGATTTATATGTGTCGACGTGGATTCAGTTGCATGCAGAGAGGTAGATGTGCAACAAGTTTCTTGCTTTACTGCTAAGAATGGGCTGGATCAACAAATCAATTATGACAGTGGGCCGTAAGAAATAGCAGAAATCTTCAAGCATAGGCATGGCAACCAATCTTGACTCAACAAGCATTGGGCCAACTTTTACAACCTTTATTACTCCTATTGCTGATCCATATGAGCTTAGTGCTCTGGAAGTAAGAAACAGGAAATCCAACAAAAAACAAGCAAAAAAGCTCAGACGCAGAACAAAATCTCTTAGGAGGAGGAAATCACATCAAATGGGAAATCACAACGGTAAGCAATCAGAGACCGTAATTGTTGAATATTTAGTTTCTGATAATGGGATAAAGAATAGAAATGTTATTATCAAAGCTGGTAAGGAATTGATTGGTGAGGATGAGGCCAGTAGTTCAAGATACAGACTCGACACCAACATTGGTGATGAAGCAAGTGAGCCTGCACATTCTGATAACTGGGCCGAAGCCACTGCTTGCTGGGAAGTTGGAAAAGCTATTCTCCAAGGGCATGATGATAGCACACTAATGATTCAGACTCTGCAGGGATTCCTAGACCAAGAACAGGAAGAGTGGATCCTAAGGAAGAAGAGGTGATTTGCTTCCATAAATAGTCTGAAGGTATGGTCTTTGTAATCACTTCTATGGGTAGTATAATTGTATGGAATGTATGTGGATTAGGAGGCAGAGAAAAAAAGAGATGTTTGAGGAATCTTGGTAGAAAATTTAATCTTCATATCCTGGGTATTTTGAAAACAAAATTGGAATCTTTGAATGATTTCACTATTTCTGCTATATGGGGTCGTCATCCTAAGGCTTGGTTTGAATCTAGATTGAATCTTTGAATCCAGATCTTTTTTGTGTCTCTAGCTGTTCTGTTGCTATGAATGGTCGTATTTTGCATATTGAAGGAACCTTCACTCGATCCAATCTAGATTGCCTAGTCTCTTTTGTATATGCTCCGAATATTGGGAACTTGAAGAATGAGCTGTGGACTTGTTGCATTCAGGGATAGTGTTTGCAAGCCGTGGTGTCTTGCGGGTGATTTTAATGAAACCTTATTGCCATCAGATAGGAAAGGCGGTTCAAAAATAACATCTTCCATGACAAGATTTAAAAATTGCATTGATGGTTGTAATCTTATAGAGCTCCCCTTAAATGCACTACAAGATTTCACAGTTTTACCGACGGAAATATTCCGTCGGTGTGTGACAGAACGTTCGTTGGTAAATTATTTACCGACTATATTACCGACGTAATACTCCCGTCGGAATACCTTTTGTCGGTGATTCCACATTCCGTCGCTATATCCGTCGGTAATAAAAAAAACACATTTACCGACGGTTTTACCGACGGCCTGTGCGCGCCAAAAAAAAAAAGTTTTCCGCTTGGAATATACCGACGGAATACATTCCGTCGGTGTTATGTAAATACCGACGGACTAACTCCGTCGGCAAAAGTGTCGGTGATATTTCATACCGACCGAATAAATCCGTCTGTAAATTCGTCGGTATTTTTATACCAACGGATTATTTCCGTCGGTGAGTATGTCGGTGATGGGATGGCATACCTCAGACACTGTCCAATGCCGACGTATTTATTCCGTCGGTAAATCCCTGTGTAATTTTTTTTTTAAATTATTTAGAAAAAATAATATAAATTAATAGTAATACAAACCAATTATGCAAATAAAATTTATATTAAGCAACAAAAACTCAAAGTTAAATAATATTCATTACAAAATGAATGTGTTTAAAAAAAAAAAACAATTAATATAAAGGTGGAGGAGGAGGAGGAGGAGGAGGGTGGGGTTAGGCGGCCAAAAGGATTAGGCGCACATGTTCCGCCTTGTGTCATGTTCATGACCATTTGACGAAGCTCTTCATAGGCCGCTCTTTGTTGTTCAGACTCTGCTCTGCGTTGTTCGTCCGCCAATCTGTGTTGTTCGTTCGCCAATCTTTGCTCTTCTTTGAGTTGTGTGTACGCCTCTGATAGGTGGTCGCACCTTTGCTGCAAGGCCACAAACTCCTTAGATTGGGAGCTCGATACAGATTGGGAGCTCCCACCGGTTGAAGCAGTACCGGTCGACCGCAACTTGGCAGCGGTAGTGTTGGAGAGCCCGTAAACCCGATTTTTATCGGGTCCACCTGACGATCCAGCCTCCATCCACAAATCCGGATCGAATTCCGGATGGGTCGAAGGATCATCCCCGTATCTCTCCCTCAACCGATTATTATAGGTCTCCTGAAAAAAAAAATAATCATATTCAATTCAATAAACATAATAATAACTTACAAAATAAAATGGTTAAACAAACACACCACAAACTGTTGAGCACGGTTGTCAACGAACTGTTGCGTCCCCTTTTGGCGGTCATGACTCCGCACGTGCGTCTCCACAAACAGCTCCATAGGGCTCGGCTCACGTCCAAGAGGCGTAGCCTATATATAATGAAAAAAATGTATTAACAACAAATTAATTGAACGATATATTTCATTTAAATTAATCTTACCATCCATTTCGCATGTGCAGCAAACGGAACGGAGCCGCCGGTGTGCGTTGTAACCGAGCCATGAATTTGCCGATTCCGGTTGCCGGCACCGGACTGTGAGCGTCGAGTGAACCGCTCAGACATCACGTGCTGAAGATAGTGCGGCCATATATCTTCCGGGATGTATATTGGTTTGAAATCCCTCCAAACCGCAACATCGTTCCAGCCTTGTAACCCCTTATCCCTAGCTGTTTTTTTTCCTTTTTTCTGGGCGTCATACCAAAAATCACGCAACCTAATTCACGCACGAAAAAATTACATTTCAAAACATAAATAATTATGTAAAAAAAAGTCGTATTGTTTTCGATGTTACCTAATTGCCGCGTGATTTTCCCACACCCTCCTCACAACACTGTCATGTTCATCGTCCCAGCAGAATCGATGCTGTATATAAAAAAATAATTTTTTAAAATGTTAATAATTTATTTACAATTATAACATGAATTTATAATTAGAAATAAGCTGAAAATTATATATTAACACGAACCTCAAATCTACGAAACCATGCATTGATTTGAGGCATCCATTCAGGATGTCTGGATATCTGACTCCATTGAAACAATGGAATCTCCATCGACGCTTTTAAACGCCGATGATATTAATCGGGCGGCCTCAATGTTTGTGAACCTGAAAAGAAATGAAATTAATTTGTGATTACTTCATAAATTATGTTTTAAATTTGTTTTTTTTATATAAAAAAAACTAAAACATTAACAAACTTACATTGAAAGATCGTCCTTCCACTGTGCCTCGAACTGGCGGGTAAATTGATTCCGCTTCGAAGGCATGCCGCGTCTGCGATGTGAAACATCGCTGGAAGAGGCAGCATCGGTTGACGGCGCAGGTGGTGTAGGTGCCTCTTCTTGAGAGGCACCTAAGGAAACATCATCATCGCTGCTAGACGAACTTGATTCGACTTGACGACCAGCTCTGGTTTTCATTTTGCGCATCTAAACAATTTTATATTAATAATTGTAAAATAAAATTCAAAAGTTAAAAAAGATACTACCCAAATCCACAAACCTGCAAATATTAACAATAGCCACAACCAATCGAACCAATCTATACTAATTATATTCCAACATATTCAACTATTAATCCTAAGATAAATTCAACGTTAACAATTACAATTCACAAATTAATCAATAATTATATTCAAAACAATAAAAAATATAACAAAAAATAAATTCAATAAATTCAACAAATTATACTTCAACAAATTAACAATTACAATTCAACAAATTCAAAAAATTCAAAAAAATTCAAAAATTCAACTTTAACTAATTCTAAGTTAAATTAACTAATAACAATTCTAACAACACAACAACAAAAAATATTCAATAAATCCAACAATTAAATTCAATTATTCAACAATTAAATTAACAAATATTCAACAAATTCAAAAAATATTCAAAAAATTCAACTTTAACTAATTCTAAGTTAAATTACCTAATAACAATTCTAGCAACACAACAACAAAAAATATTCAATAAATCCAACAATTAAATTCAATTATTCAACAATTAAATTAACAAATATTCAACAAATTCAAAAAATATTCAAAAAATTCAACTTTAACTAATTCTAAGTTAAATTACCTAATAACAATCTAGCAACACAACAACAAAAAATATTCAATAAATCCAACAATTAAATTCAATTATTCAACAATTAAATTAACAAATATTCAACAAATTCAAAAAATATTCAAAAAAATTCAACTTTAAACTAATTCTAAGTTAAATTACCTAATAACAATTCTAGCAACACAACAACAAAAATATTCAATAAATCCAACAATTAAATTCAATTATTCAACAATTAAATTAACAAATATTCAACAAATTCAAAAAATATTCAAAAAATTCAACTTTAACTAATTCTAAGTTAAATTACCTAATAACAATTTCTAGCAACACAACAACAAAAAATATTCAATAAATCCAACAATTAAATTCAATTATTCAACAATTAAATTAACAAATATTCAACAAATTCAAAAAAATATTCAAAAATTCAACTTTAACTAATTCTAAGTTAAATTACCTAATAACAATTCTAGCACACAACAACAAAAAATATTCAATAAATCCAACAATTAAATTCAATTATTCAACAATTAAATTAACAAATATTCAACAAATTCAAAAAATTCAAAAAATATTCAAAAAATTCAACTTTAACTAATTCTAAGTTAAATTACCTAATAACAATTCTACAAACACAACAACAAAAATATTCAATAAATTCAACAATTAAATTCAATTATTCAACAATTAAATTAACAAATATTCAACAAATTCAAAAAAATATTCAAAAAAAAAGGGAACGAAATATACATACCTTAATAATGTGTCAAATTCAAAACTTTATCTACATTGCAACAAAAAACACCAACACAACAAAAATAAAAACAACTAAAAATAAAATAAAATAAAATAAATTAGCAAAAAAACACATACCTTTTAATATAATGAAGATTTACAACACCAAATCTTGCTAGAGATTAAAGGTGAAAGTGTTTAAGGATTGAGGGGGAAAAAAATGAAAAATCTAGGCTGAAAAACGCAGGAGAAGAGAAGAAGCGGCGGGGAGAAGAAGAAAAAATGAGGCGAAGCGGCGGGGGTGGAACTTATAGGTCAATTTTACCGACGGACTCCCCCGACGGAATTAACATCCGTCGGTAACAGGTTACAAATTCGTCGGTAAAAGGTCAAAATTCCGTCAGTATTTTTCGAATTTCGCCCCGAATTTTTAAAAGCCCTCCAAAATTTTCGAAGTCCGTCGGTGATTCCGTCGGTAATCTGACAAGTTCAGGGGCGCATTAATTAACGCACTTTGGGAAACGCGCGGTCCGTCGGTAATTCTGTCGGTAAAATGGGTACCGTCGATGGTGGTTTTATGTTTTCGAGCTTACTGTGAGATGCCGACGGATGTTATTCCGTCGGCATGGCATTCGGTGATTGTGGCATTTTGTTGTAAATATTTTCGAACTCTCTGTGAGATACCGACGGAAGGTGTGTCCGTTGGTATGGCCGTCGGTTATTGTGGCATTTTGTTGTAAATATTTTCGAACTCTCTGTGAGATACCGACGGATGTTATTCCGTCGGCATGGCCGTTGGTGATTGTGGCATTTTGTTGTAAATATTTTCGAACTCTCTGTGAGATACCGACGGACGGTGAGTCCGTCGGCATGGACGTCGGTGATTGTGGCATTTTGTTGTAAATATTTTCGAACTCTCTGTGAGATACCGACGGACGGTGAGTCCGTCGGCATGGCCGTCGGTGATTGTGGCATTATGCAGGAAAGTTTGTCTTTGTATTGCCTGTTTACCTTCCTGCAGAAACTTAACTGATAAACTGTCCATCACATAAACACAATAACCACATTGCTTAAACAGTAAATATTTTGTTTTACAAAATACATCATCAATAATCTAAATTACATGAGACAAATGTTTTTACATAGGGCTTCATGTTCATAATTAGTCGGAATTTTCTTCTTCTTCCTCGTCAATTGAATTGTCATCATCTTCATCGCAATCTTCAATATGGATATCATCTTCTTCATCGACATTTGGTTGTCCGCTAGAGCTGAGAACAACATTCAACTCCTCTCCGTCAATATCAACAAGACTATCATCGAGAACTCGAAAATTTGAATTTTCTTCCAATTCAATCGAAGGAGCAACTCGATATGGTTCAACCAACTCACGAACTTGAAAGACTTCATCTCGCACACTTGTGTCTTCGTTCTCATCCTGAACAACCTCGACACGACCCCGTGGTTTCGTTTTTAAAATGGACAACCAATCAACTCTTGAACGATCCTTTCTAAATGAAGGGGTGTATGTGTAATAAACTTGTTGACATTGCTTTGCGAAAACAAAGACATCGTTTATGTTGCGGAGTCTAGCTTTTGAGTTGATTTCGACCAGACCATGGTGCGGATCAACTCTGATTCCTCTGTCCGTCGTGTCATACCAATAGCATTTGAATAAAAACACTTTATTCTGCTCGCTATGATATTGCAGTTCGACGACCTCTTCTAATCTACCATAGTAGTCAACTTCTAACTGGCTACTTGTGGATCCCTTAACACAAACACCGCAGTTGTATGTCTTTCTTCCTTGCCCGTATTCTTCAGTATGGAAAACATATCCATTGACAAAATACCCGTTGTAGCACTTAACTTTTCTTTCAGGGCCGAGGCTTAATGAAGACAATGACTTGGGTGCACTCCTTCCCATTTGATAAACCTTGTAAATATATGTAATTAAATGTACATCAATACACGGTAAATGAACGAGAATCTCGTAATGACATGCATACGTTAGAATGAGTTTGTGATAGTGCTTACATGTGTTCTGAACCATGTGGCAAATTGTTCATCTTGTAATTGAAAGATCTGTGATTCGGTCAGCTGCGAGTTATTGGAGAGCAAATATTGTCGATGTTGCCTGCAAGTGATAATGAGTGTATGATATTACAATATATAATTAACAGTATATTACTGACAAAGTTTAATTACTATTACACATATATAGACTTACTGAATAAATGGTCTCAGCTCATCACAGTTAAATAGAACATAGTTGTGTGCTTGATTGAATTCTATTTCCGACAAATATCTTCCTCTTACAGCATTTTTAGGTGTGGGTCGTCCAGTATTGGAGAATATTGACAAGTTCCCACTGGAAGGCACTTCACCGCCATCGTCATGCCGTGGAACGCGATTGATTCTTGTTCTCAGATGAGGTTCGAAATAGTACGAGATAAATGTTGATATCTCTTCAACAATATAGGCCTCAGATATCGAAGCCTCAACATGCGCCTTGTTCTTAACCTTTTTTTTTAGATTAAACAAGTACCTGCATTGAAGTACAATTCAAGTATTTTCAAATAAGAAAAACATAGAAAATACTTTAAGATATGAATTCCATTGCAACTGTAATATCTCACCGTTCGAATGGGTACATCCATCTATACTGGACCGGTCCTCCAGCTTTTGCCTCGAACGGTAGATGTATAGGGAGATGCTCCATTGAGTCAAAAAATGAAGGAGGGAATATCATCTCAAGTTTGCATAGTGTCTCGATGATATTCGTTTGAAGCATCTCAATGTGCTCAACATTCATCTTGCTGGAGCATATATCTCTGAAAAAATGACTGATCTCCGTTAGTGCATCCCATATTCCCTTTGGCAATAAATCACGAAAAGCTAATGGGATGAGTGTTTGCATAAACACATGGCAGTTATGGCTCTTCATTCCATACAATCTGCAGTCCTCTATGTTAACAAGCCTTGATATGTTCGATGCATGTCCATCCGGGAAACGCAGACTCTTAAGCCATTTGTAGACTAGCAGTTGTGCGTTTTTCTCTAACACGAAGCTTGCCCTTGGTTTTGCAACCCGTGACTCGTCATAAACCAACTCCATATTTTTACGGTTACAGTATAAAGCTATATCCAATCTAGCCTTCATGTTGTCCTTTGTCTTCCCCTTCACATCCATGACGGTGTTGAAAATATTCTCAAACACGTTCTTTTCAATGTGCATGACGTCAAGGTTATGGCAGAGAAGATTAGTCTTCCAATACGGAAGCTCCCAAAAGATACTTCGCTTTACCCAATTATGGGTCAAACCAAAACCAGGAAACTTTTGCTTACCTGATTGAAGGCCAAACACAATGTCACCGTACTCTGATACAACATGATGCAATTCTTCACCAGAAAGACGCGGGGATGCAACATCTTTTTCAACTCTACCAACAAAGAAATCTTTTCTGTTCTTTCTGAACCTGTGATTAAGTGGCAAGAAGCGACGGTGACAGTCAAAAAAAGAAGCTTTACCTCTGTTTGCTAGCGTGAATGCCTTGTTGTTTTCCATGCAGTATGGACATGCGAGTTTCCCATGCGTGCTCCAACCAGAAAGCATTCCATAAGCTGGAAAATCACTGATAGTCCACATCAAAGTCGCCCTCATAAGGAAATTTTGTTTCCTAGATATATCATAAGTCAGAGATCCGGAGGACCACAACTGCGCCAGCTCATCTATCAACGGTCGAAGACAAACATCTATATTCCGCCCCGGGCTGCTTGGACCGGGTATGACAGTAGATAGAAACATGAACTCCGGCCTCATACACATTCTCGGTGGCAAGTTATAAACTGTGAGAATGACCGGCCAACAAGAATAGGGAGCAGCAAATGACCCAAATGGGTTGAACCCGTCTGTACACAACCCAAGTCGAACATTCCTTGATTCAGCAGAAAAGTCAGGATGAACACTGTTAAAGCGTTTCCACGCTTCGCCATCAGAAGGATGCACCATCACACCATCAACGACATCGTGTGTTTGGTGCCATGTCATGTGCTCAGCAGTCCTTGGTGACATAAATAACCTCTGCAGTCTAGGTGTGATCGGGAAATATCTAAGTTTTTTATATGCCACTAGAGTCTTCCCCCTGCCAGTTCTGGGTTTGTAACGGGAATGCCCACATGTCATGCACTCGGTCATCACAGCATTTTCAAGGTAGTATAACATGCAGAAGTTAGGGCACATGTCAATTTTCTGGTATCCTAAACCGAGGGGTTTCATCATGGACTTCGCAACATAGAAGTTCTCTTTGAGCCTGTTCCCTTCTGGTAAAATGCTTCTTGCCCAATCAATAATTTTGTCATACCCGGCCTCACTCAACCCGTGATCTGACTTGATGGTGAACACCTGTGCCACAGCCGATAATTTACTGTGGTTTGTGCAGCCATCCCATAATGGTTCGTCAGAATCTTTCAACAAATCAAAAAACCTAGCTGCCTCTGCATTAGGTTCTTCTTCTACGATTGGACATTGATTGACATTATCTTGATTCATTCTCATTGCATCCATAACCATGTTTCTGTAAGGATTAGTGTTGTCATTTGCCGCTTCATGCACATTGCTAGCACTAGAAGTTGACCCAACCACCGTTTCTCCCATTTCTCCTATTACTAACAAATACCTCTCCATGTGCATACCAACACTCGTAATCCTCCACAAACCCTTTGTGTAGAAGATGCATCATTACAACATCTGGATGCAAATACTTTTTATTTTGACACTTCCTGCATGGACACCTAATACCGCCTCCAGTAAAATTTCTGGGAATAGATGTTGCGAAATTAATAAAACCCTGAACCCCGTTACAATAATCCATCCTCCGCAATCCTTGGGGTGAATCTAGATACATCCATGAACGATCATCCATGACTTCTATCGAACCTCTATAAAAAGGACCCATTAATTAAGCAAGCTCTTAATTATTTCAAAACACAACATGTAATTCGGTAATTCTACAAATTAAATTTTAACAATTTTCAAACAAATACAATCTTACAAAATCTAAAACAAACCATAACAAGTATAAAATTATACATTCATATACTACAAGTTTGTTTGAGAAATAACAATAAAACATGTACATCTACTAAAAAAAAATAATACATATACTAAAAAAACAATAAAATTAACATTTAAATGTTAAAATTTTAAAAGATAGAATTACTTACAAAAAATGATAAAATCCGTCGGTAAATCAGAACACGGATGCTGTGACCACAAAACAAATACAACTTGTTGTGCTGAGATGAGAAAAATTCTTGTTTTGGGGTGAGGGGGGGCTGGTTATTTTGCAGATGGGGAGGGTTAGGATTAGGAAGAAGAAGGAGAAATGGGGGAGAGAGTGTCGGCAGAGGAGCCATATATTAACTTTTGCCGACGGACTTACCGACGGACATTAATACCGTCGGTGAATCCGTCGGCAAAACCGTCGGTACACGTCACCGCACGGACCTGCTGTTCAAATCCATCGGTGATTCCGTCGGTATTTTTAACGGTGCACCCGTCACGTCACTGGCACGGATCTGGCATTTCAAATCCGTCGGTGATTCCGTCGATTTTTTTGACGGTGAATAGGTCCCCTCACGCGTACGGGCCCCAGTTTTTAATTCCGTCGGTGATTCCGTCGGAAAAATCACCCGCCAAAACCTCCGCGCTACTGCCCGCCCTTTTTTCATTAATTCTGAATTTTCGGTCGGTAATTACCGACCGAATTACCGACGAATATTTTCCGTCGGTGATTTCGGCCGAAAAATACCGACAGAAAAAATTCCGTCGGTATGTCCGTTGGTATTTAGCGATTTTCTGGTAGTGATGGGAGAAAATTTACATGGTCTCGAGGTAATGCGGCAAGCCGAATTGATAGAATATTTCTATCAGGGGATTGGTTGCAGGCTCTCCCATCCTCTACTTTATTTGGTCTCTCAAACTATTCATCCGATCATAGGCCTTTGCATATGTTGCTAGACTCTACAAATTGGGGCCCAAAACCATTTCGCTTCATGAATTGTTGGTGGCTTGCGTCTGATTTCAGGATTATGATTCAGAGCTTCTGGAACTCAATCACGGTTTCCAAATCTGGTTCAAGAAAAATGGTCCCAGCTCTAAAGATGTTGAAAGAGAGATGTAGGCAATGGAGTAAAGCTTCTGTGGGAACCATGAATACTAGAATTGAAGAACTGGAACTTGAAGCTGGCTCAATGGATCGTCAAAATGAGTGCAGGGTCTTGACTACTGATGAACTGATTAGAAGTAAATCCATTGCCTCCTAGCTCAAAATCCTGTATAGAGCTCAAGAATCTGTCTAGCATCAGAAGTCAAGAATTCAGTGGTGTAAGCTTGGAGATAAAAATACCCGATTCTTTCATTTAGCTGCAACAACATGACATAAAAAGAATCAGCTTGCATGCTTGGAGGTTGATGGGCAGATCTTATCTAAACCAATCAATGTGAAGCTAGTTGTCTTTCACTTTTTCCGCAACCTATACTCCCACCAGAACAGACCTAAAGCGTCATGTTCAAACCTGGAATTCTCAAGGTTGAAGCCTTCCTCCTCGGCTGCTCTTGAATTGCCATTTTCTGCAGAAGATATTACAGCAGCTGTGTGGGACTGTGATGGAAATAAAGCTCCAGGTCCTGATGGTATTAACTATCTCTTCATCAAGAAAACATGGAACATTATTGGTGAGGACATTATCCACATGGTTGAGGAATTCTATCGGACTAATCTCCTCCCTGCAGGTATCAATAGCACCTTTGTTACTCTTAGTCCAAAGATTAAAGGTGCTAACAAGCTATCGGATTTCAGACCTATTAGTTTGGTAGGCAGCCTATGCAAGATCTTCTCAAAGATTCTAGCAAATAGGTTTAAACATGTTATGCCAGAGGTCATCTCTCATCATCAAAATGCTTTCATCAAAGGGAGGCAAATTTTAGACAGCGTCTTGATTGCAAATGAGGTCCTTTCTTTCATCAAGAAGAAAAAGGGTAAAGCTTATCTTTTCAAATTAGATTTTCATAAAGCCTTTGATTCGGTGTTATGGGAATATATTAATGAAATCATAGCTAGTATGGGCTTTGGTAGTAGATGGCGAGGGTGGATTATGCAATGCATATCAACAGCAAAAATGTATGTGCTTGTTAATGGGTCTCCCATGGAGGAATTCTGCTTAGCTAAAGGCCTTCGCCAAAGAGACCCTCTCTCTCCGTTTCTTTTCAACATTGCAGTCCAGGGCTTGAGTTGTATGTTGCAGAGTGGCTATGATTTGGGTTTGACTTCTGGTATAAACATCAGCAATACAAGGCTTGTTATATCTCACTTACAGTTTGCAGACGACACCCTTATGTTCAGTTCAGACTCTCTACATAGCATGCAGAACATTAAACGTATCCTATTATGCTTTGAACTTGTCTCGGGACTGAAGGTCAATTTTTATAAAAGCAGTATTGTGGGTATGGGTGTAGCAGCTCATACATGTAACTTCACGGCTCAGCTTCTCAGATGCAAGCAGGATCAGTTGCCTCTCATGTATCTTGGGCTCCCTGACACGACCAAAAGCTTGATGTCTCTTCCCAAGTGCAGGAGTGTCGAAGTAATAAATAACCCGGCAAGACCGGGGTCGAACCACAGAGAGGTTAATTGTATAAATTATAAACAACAACAACAACAACAACAACAACAATAATAATACTCAGTACGTGGCGTTGTTATACCTGAGAATGATCTAAAGATCGGGTCACAGGTTTCCAGCCTATATACTGACTTTATGAAAAGATCAAAGATATATATTATATAATATAAACAGAATGTAAATAATAATAATAATAACAATGATAATAATAATAATAACAGAAGATGAAGAAATTAATGAGAACTTTGAGATAAAAGATTAACGTAAGGATTAAACAATGATAAAAACAAATGTCAAGGTTAGAGGATCCACTAATGGTACTTCAAACAAGTATAATATAAACTCTTATTACTCAATTGGAAACCACACATAAAGGAGGTTCCAATCAGATTATAAATTGTTAACATGATTACATTAATTATCTTATTCGAATAAAGCTAATACTTGTAAATGTTGGCAGGCATTCATGATTATAACTTATGTTAACAACAAATCAAGTTCCTTTCATAGCTCAGGTGTCGGTTAAACCATACAGTATGGGCTATGAAAGTGTCAAGTATTTGTTGTACCAAGTGTTACACAACATAAATCTAGATTAACCATTTAACAAGCAAAGTATTAAAGTGAACAAGATAACAAATATAAAACATGTTAGTATCCAACGTTAAGGTCCATGTTAAGTTTATATTATACTTGTTCTTACACCATTAGTGTACCCTTTTCACCTTGACATAATTAACTTAGCTAGACATAATAAAAGAAAGAAACATAAATGAGCAAGACAAGAACATAAATGAGAAAGAAGTTAACTAGACAAAGGAAAGGAAATGAAGTGCATAAACTTGATATTAATGAAAGCAAGACATAAGCAATACAAAGAGAGAAAGCAAGAGCATGATCTTGATCTGAACACCAAGATGCCTCAATACATGGTAAGTGCCTCCTTTTATAGGCCAAAATTTGGAACTATTGATTTGTTGACTAATTGATGAGTGGGTGGCCACATCTTGACTAGATAACAATCCTTATCTTCTTGTCTGATCAAGACGTCATTGCTAACATCATAATTTGCCCAGAATCCTCAAGAATGTTCTAGGAAATTGTCTCAGCTTTCCAACAAAAAAAAGATGAGGTCATTTGGACTTCTAGAACTCAAGATATGGGCTGAACACTAAATAGTGTTTGGGCTGCAGGACAGCTTCGGACTTCTTCGTTGTTCCTTCAATTTGGACTTCAAAACGACCTTTTCAAATCTTGGGCTCCTCATGAAAGTTGTAGGCTTTTGTCTTACCTTTCCATCCATATAAAGTGGACCTAAATCCGAAATCTAGAGCTCCAGATATGATCCAATTACCGAGCAATGTTCCGGTTTGGACTGCACCGACATCTCTTTTCTAAGTTTGGCCATCTCTTTGTCCTTTAACTTTCAATGCTTAAACTCATCATCAATCAATCCTTTTATTTATGTGATAGTCCTGCATTTAAAATGAGCATTTACCATAAATTAAGGTATCTTATAATATCAAACTTGTTATTATAAAACATGCTTTAGTTAAGGAGTTATTGATACTTCAAGTGCAAAATGATGATATAAAACCTTGATAAACATGCACTTTTAAGTACTAATCACACCCCCCAACCAGCTTATTACTAGTCCCTAGTAATCTAAAGCGTTAAAATAGAGAAACAATTTGCAAGTTCCACAAAGCAAGGCATTCATCATTCAACTTCCATTAATCTATCCAGATAAACAAACTCTCATTAAATTTATATTCCTGCTTCATACTTCGTAAACAAGATATTAATAAACCTTCTTTTTGTGTGCTCAATGAAAACATAGATGATGGGGCTTTTGTTGGAAGAAAACAATATTATGTTCAAATGTTTAAGGTGAACTTCCTTGGGTTGGGATTTTTTTTCTTCTTCTTTTTTTTTTTTTCTCTTTTTTTTTTTTTTTATTTATATACACATACAACTTAAAACACAATGTATCTTTAACCCATGTAACGAGTTTTAGGCTAATGACCCAGACCAGTTGGTCTTAGGGCATTAGGTGTTGAGACACCCCTACGAGCTTAACAACTCGGGTTGCAGATACTGATACGTAGATAGTGCAATGTTTGATTCCCTTAAGCTTTTCTCCTTAACCCATGTAACAAGCTTTGGGCCAATAGCTCCCAAGTCAGTTGACTTTAGGGTATTAGGTGTTAAAACACCCCTTCGGGCTTAATTGCTTAGGTTAGGGAGGCTACGAAACCAAACTTATCCACGTTTTATTATCATCAATACTATCTTTTTTTTTTTCTTTGCAAATTATATACTATCCTTTTCCCTTAGTTGTTACCTTCAACAAAAGAACATAATTAATGTAATAATCCAATGTGCAACCCACAATCATATGTTAAAGTGTGTGTGTGAAAATAAAGGTTTAATAATACTTGTTAAATGAGTATAGGAGCAGAATCAAGTGATAACAATGTGAGAGTTTGTAAACCTGAATATTTCAAGAAGTATTATGATAGACCTTGGTAATGAAACTTACTAAGATGCGTCTCTAGAGTCAATAAAATTGATTCCATACTCTGCCATCCTAATAACAATTTTGTCAAATGGTTTTAATAATAGCAAAAACAGTTAGCAAGTTAGTATTTTTTTTTTTTTAAACTACTACCCTCTCCCCCCAACCAAAACGAGACATTGTCCTCAATGTTCGAAGGTAGAAAGATAGAGTATAGAAGACATCACCTGAAACATCGAACAATGACAAACCTGAAACACACTTAAACAAACATAAGAAGTAACAAAACAAAATAATATGCTATTAATAAAACCAAAAGACACAAGGTTTCACAGATGAAGGCTCAAATCTAATCTAAGCTTTTTACGGCTTTCCTTAGTTGACCAATCTAGACGACTCATGCAGGGATCAATGACAGGGATGAAAGATTGTAGTTGGTCAATCAATTGTTCAGCAGTAGCAGCAGAGATTATGATTCGTCGTGCCGAAGATGTTAGAAATTCCTGTTCCACAGCTTGATCAAGGAAAGACAGCAACTTATCATAAAAACCATTAACATTTAACAAAACCTATAGGTTTATGGTGAATGTGCAGTTGGGCCCAAGATGAAATATGAAAGATCTCTTCCAATGTGCCCAGACCACCTGGTAAGGCAATGAAGGCATCAGCATGGTTAAACATGGTATTCAGTCGGTCAGACATTGTTGGGACCTGTAGTTCCTCTCCAATTGTTTTTCCAATGATGTCCCCAGTTGCTAAAGCTTTGGGGACAACCCCCAAAACTTGACTGCCTCCTAAAAATGCAGCCATTGACACACCTCCCATTAACCCAAGGCTGCCTCCCCCATACACTAAATGAATCTTTCTCTCAACTAGTACCCGACCAAGATGATTTGCTGATTCTAAAAAACTCTTTTTCTTTCCCAGAACTGGATCCACCGAAAACACAAATATTTCTTATATGATGACTTGAGGAACCTGCCATTTCTACACACTTCTATATTTGATGAATATATGGGATGAGTAGAAATGAAGGGAAGGAAGAGAAGAATTTATAGATGAAAAAGTGAAAATGCAATCATACCACCTATATGTAGGCCAGCTGTAGTCTCACAAACTCTCTCTCTCTCTCTCTCTTTATTAATTATTTATTTTGAAAAAGCATGTATGTACAGGTAGTTGTGATTGTGGCTCACATCTTCCCTTGGTTTTACGTCCAAGAACGGCTTAAACGCCCTCTATGGGTCGGGGATAGGCTTCCCATCCAGTTTTCTTAAAAACTGGCAAACAGGGTCTTTTTTAGTCAGATTCCCAAGACTAAGTCGATCATGTTCTTTATGGAATTGTGGCCATAAATCATGAATTACACGATGCACATCTCCACTAGGATGCGTCTCAAGGGTCAACAAAAGATTATCTAAAGACCCCTTACTCAGGCCATCCTTAATGAATTGTATCTTATCTTCACGGTTTACAGATACCATTCCTAAAGAACGACATGTCATATTACAAGTCCATTTGGCACATCGATGACAGACTTTCAGTCGTTTTGCACGACGTTTCTTTGGAAAAGTGCTTTTACCTGTTCCAGGCATGTGTGAAATGAAAGAATTGGATGACTCACCTGATAATCGAACCTTTGCTTCAATTAACCAACGGATATCTTCAGGAATTCCATGATTCATTAACAACCTCAATCTTGCACACCTAGCACGGTAAATTTTATTAATCGCATTTGGAGGCAAAGCGGGAAAATACCTTTTCAACTTTTCAAGAGTGGTGTCCATTTTCAAAAGAGAATTAGAGAAGCGATTCAAAGAATGAAGAAAGAGCTAAGAATTATACAAACATATACAGATATCAGTTATTTGGGAAACTGAAAGAACCGACTTAAGTCACGGAGTACCGTTATCCGCCATTTGACCGGGGTGAAAGAGAGACTAGCAAAACAACAAAACACAAAACAATGTGAGAAAAAGAATCAATCTTTATATACAGGATCACTCAATTCAATAGAGTCATTTTCAACCGAAAAATTATCAAAATAAACTTTCAAACGATGCCCATTTACCTTGAAAACATTGCCATTCTTTGGATTCTCAATATCACAGGCCCCATATGGATACACATGTTTCACAATAAAAGGACCGCTCCATCTTGTTCTTAGTTTTCTAGGAAATAAATGGAGTCGAGAATTATAAAGCAAGACTTTTTGACCAACATTGAATGTTTTTCTCAGTATTTTCTTGTCATGAAACTCTTTAATTCTTGCTTTATGAATTTTTGAATTGTCATATGCATCATTTCTTATTTCCTCAAGCTCATTTATTTGCAATTTTCGCAGCTGACTAGCATCATCAAGGCTTGAATTGAAAGCTTTAATAGCCCAATAAGCTTTATGTTCAATTTCCACAGGCAAAGTGACAAGGTTTTCCATAGACTAGTCTATAAGGTGACATACCTAATGATGTTTTATAAGCAGTTCGATAAGCCCAAAGTGCATCATTAAGTCTTAAAGACCAGTCTTTCCTATTAGGGTTCACTGTTTTCTCCAAGATCTGTTTGATCTCCCTATTAGCAAGCTCTACTTGTCCACTTGTCTGAGGGTGATAAGGGGTGGCAACTTTATGTGTGATTCCATATTTCTTCATTAAAGACTCAAATGGCTTGTTGCAAAAGTGTGTTCCACCGTCACTTATCATGGCTCGAGGGATTCCAAATCGACTTAAAATGTTTTCTTTCAAAAACTTTATCACTATTTTGTGATCATTGGTTCGACTTGGAATTGCCTCTATCCATTTTGAAACATAATCTACTGCGACCAATATGTACAAGAAACCAAATGATGGAGGAAATGGACCCATGAAATCTATACCCCAACAATCAAAGATCTCAATGACAAGAATAGGATTTAAAGGCATCATGTGACGTTTCGAAATAGATCCCAACTTTTGACAATTTTCACAAATCTTACAGAATGCATGTGAGTCTTTGAACATGGTGGGCCAATAGAATCCACTTTGTAAGATTTTTGCAGTTGTCTTTCTTGATGAGAAATGACCCCCACATGCCTCAGAATGACAAAATTTAATGACACTATTTACCTCATTGTCAGGAATGCATCTTCGAAATATTTGATCAGGACAATATTTGAATAAATAAGGGTCATCCCAATAAAAGTTCTTTACTTCGTTCAAGAACTTTCTTTTGTCTTGGGTACTCCAATGAGCTGGCAATTGTCCTGAAACAAGAAAATTAACAATATTAGCAAACCAAGGCATCGTAGAGACAGAAAATAAAGATTCATCCGGAAAGTAGTCATCGATTGGTGTAATGTCAGATCTCGAATCGGTTGTCAATCTTGACAAATGATCCGCGACAACATTTTCGGTGCCTTTCTTGTCTTTGATTGTGATATCAAATTCTTGAAGTAACAAAATCCACCGTACCAATCTAGCCTTAGAATCTTTCTTAGAGAGAAGATATTTCAATGCTGCATGATCACTAAAAACAATAACAGGTGAGCCAACAAGATAAGATCTGAACTTGTCACATGCAAATACTACTGCAAGTAATTCTTTTTCAGTGGTAGTGTAATTCATTTGAGCATTATTTAAAGTTTTACTTGCATAGTAAATCACATAAGGTTTCTTATCTTTTCTTTGTCCCAAGACAGCACCCACGACATAATCACTAGCGTCACACATTATTTCAAAAGGTAATGACCAATCAGGAGGTTGAATGACAGGAGCAGAAGTAAGCAAGTTTTTAAGTTTAACAAAGGCTTCCTCACAATGTTCAGTCCATTCAAAAATATTATCCTTTGTTAGAAGGTTACTCAAGGGCTTAGATATTACACTAAAATCTTTGATGAACCTTCTGTAAAAACCAGCATGTCCTAAGAATGATCTAACATCTTTAACAGATTTTGGTGTTGGTAAGTTGGCAATTAACTCGATTTTAGATTTGTCAACCTCAATTCCTTTCGATGAAACAATGTGACCAAGTACAATGCCGTTTTTACCATAAAGTGACATTTTTCCCAATTCAATACAAGATTCTTCTCTTCACACCTGCTCAAAACCTTTTCTAAGTTAGTCAAACAATCATCAAATGAATCACCAAAAACAGAAAAATCATCCATAAAAATTTCAAGAAAACGTTCAACCATATCACTGAATATGCTAAGCATGCATCTTTGAAACGTGGCTGGTGCATTACATAATCCAAAAGGCATCCTTCGATATGCAAAAGTACCAAATGGACATGTGAAAGTAGTCTTCTCTTGATCTTCCAATGCAATTTCAATTTGATTGTAACCTGAATAACCATCTAGGAAACAATAAAATTCATGACCTACAACTCTTTCTAGGATTTGGTCCATGAAAGGTAAAGGGAAATGATCTTTTCTAGTCATTGAATTAAGTTTCCTTATAGTCAATGCACATGCGCCAACCCGTAACAGTCCTAGTTGGAATTAACTCATTTTTCTCATTTGTTATCACAGTGACTCCAGACTTTTTGGGTACAACTTGGGTAGGACTTACCCATTTGCTATCAGAAATAGGATAAATGATTCCATTATCTAGAAGCTTAATGACTTCATTTTTCACTACTTCTTTCATATTAGGATTAAGCCTTCGTTGCATTTCTCTAGAGGGTTTAGCATTTTCCTCCAAATAAATCCTGTGTGTGCAAATCAAAGGGCTAATTCCTTTTATGTCAGCTATGGTCCATCCTAATGCATTTTTGTGCATTTTCAGAGTCTGTAATAACTTACCTTCTTGATGCGCATTAAGTTTGGAAGAGATTATTACCGGAAAAGTTTCATTTTCTCCCAAAAATGAGTATTTGAGATTAAAATGGTAACGGCTTCAATTCAGGTTTTGGTGGTTGAACACTTGAAGGTATGGGCTCAATTGATCGTGGTGGCAATTCTTCAATTTGTGGTCTCCAATTGCATGCCTTTGATTCCTGAAAGTAGACCATTTGCAAATCATCAGATTCATCAATCTCAGTTTCACTAGAAGTAGTTTGAAATTGATCATGAACTAATTTTTCAATAAAGTCCACTTCCTGTAAATCATTATCATCTCCAGGTTGCTTGTAAATGTTGAAAATATTCATCTCCAATGTCATGTTTCCAAATGATAGCTTCATCAGTCCATTCCTACAATTAATCAATGCATTAGAAGTGGCAAGAAATGGACGTCCTAAAATGACAGGAATTGAATTACATGCTTCAACAGGTTGCGTGTCCAAGACAACAAAATCCACAGGATAAATGAATTTATCAACTTGTACCAACACATCTTCAATTATTCCTCTAGGCACTTTTACAGATCTATCGGCGAGTAAAAGAGTTACAGAGGTTGGTTTTAACTCACCTAGATTGAGACTTTGAAAGACTGAATATGGAAGTAAATTCACACTAGCTCCAAGATCAAGTAAGGCTCTTTCAATTTTATGTTCTCCAATAAAGCAAGAAATTGTAGGACAACCAGGGTCTTTATATTTCAAAGCATTATTGTTCTGAAGAATGGCACTTACTTGTTCGGCTAAAAATGCTTTCTTTTTCACATTCAATTTTCTCTTCACAGTGCACAGATCTTTCAAAAATTTAGCATAGGAAGGAACCTGTTTAATAGCATCCAACAAAGGTATATTGATCCTTACCTGTTTGAAAATTTCAAAGATTTCAGAGTTGTGACTAACTTTCCTTTGTTTGATCATGGCATGAGGAAATGGAAGTGCTGGCGGTGAATCAGCCTTTTCTTTGCAATGTTCAGGTTCAACCCCTTCCTTACCCTCAGAGATAGACTCATCATCTTTCTCACAAGGTTCAAGAATAGGTTTTTCAATAACCTTACCACTATGAAGAGTGATGACTGATTTGACTTGATCCATGTGTTGGCTTCCAGAACTACTTGCATTTGCATTGTATTGCCCCTTTGGATTTTGCTGTGGTTGAGAAGGAAACTTACCTTTCTCTTGGAAACTGAGAGCAGATGTTAATTTTGCAAGAGCATCTTTAAAATCGGTCATGCTTTGAGCAAGTTGAGTGTTGATTGTCTCCTGCTTTTCAATGAATGCATGCAATGTTTCCTCAAAATTTCTTCTAGGAGGTGGAGCATAAGGAGGTGCATATCCATGAGAATTTTGGAAATTATGGTGTGCTTGAAACGGTGAATGTGAAGTTTGTGCATTGTTGCTATCACTCTTCCAACTAAAATTTGGGTGATTTCTCCAACCAGGGTTATATGTTTGTGAGTATGGGTTATGGTTGGGTCTTTGGAACTGTTTAAAGCATGGGCTTGTTCATGGAGGCTTTCCTTGAAAGAAGGCAAAGTTGGACAATCATTGGTTGCATGCTCATTTGTTTCACAGATTTGACACACAATGTCTTGAACAGATTTTAATTGACCACTCTTTTTTAATTCTAGTGCCTCGACTTTTCTAGCTAAAGATGCAAACTTGGCTTGGAGGTCATGATCTTCCCTAAGGTTGTGCATACCCCCACTAGATGTATGAGGTTGAGTTTTACCTGGTGCCTCATAAGTACCTGTGGTGTCCCAATTTTGAGCATTTTCAGCTAGCAAGTCTAGGTACTCCATTGCTTCATTAGGGTCTTTATCTTCAAAAGTTCCATTGCACATCAATTCAACCATTTGCCTATATCTAGGTGTTAAACCCTCATAAAAATGTGAAACCAATCTCCATGTTTCAAAACCATGATGTGGGCAAGTATTAAGCAAATCTCGATACCTATCCCAACATTGGTAAAATGTTTCTCCTGGCTTTTGAGTGAAAGTGATGATTTGTCTTTTGAAAGAGTTTGTTCTGTGAGATGGAAAAAACTTCTTTAAAAATTGTTGTTGCATATCATCCCAAGCATGAATGGATCCTGGTCTCAAATTTTGTAGCCATGTTTTAGCTTTATCTTTTAATGAAAAAGGAAAAAGCTTTAATCGAATGGTGTTCATGCTACAATTTGAGTCATTATAGGTATTACAGACCTCCTCAAATTCCCTTAAATGCAAGTATGGATTTTCTAAGTCTAAGCCATGAAAAGATGGTAAAAGTTGAATAATGCCTGGCTTAAAATTAAAATGAGATGCATTAGGAGGGAAAACTATGCATGAGGGTGCACTTGTTCTTGTGGGATTCATGTGGTCTCTAAGTGTTCTCATACGGTTATTCTCATTATTCTCATTATGAAGTGATTGATTATCTTCTTCGGCCATATTTTCTGAAAATGATGAGGATACCCTACAAAGTCTACCACTTAATGTACGTGACCAAACTCTCATGCACGTGTAAGAAGAGAATAAAAGCAAGAAAAGAAAATAGAAGAAAAGAAACAAAACAAAACAAAGGAAACAAAAATAGATAAAATGAAAAGTGAAAAGAGAAAATAAATTAAATATTATAATTTATACAAGAATTTACCTCCCCGGCAACGGCGCCAAAAACTTGACACGACCAAAAGCTTGATGTCTCTTCCCAAGTGCAGGAGTGTCGAAGTAATAAATAACCCGGCAAGACCGGGGTCGAACCACAGAGAGGTTAATTGTATAAATTATAAACAACAACAACAACAACAACAACAACAACAGCAATAATAATACTCAGTACGTGGCGTTGTTATACCTGAGAATGATCTAAAGATCGGGTCACAGGTTTCCAGCCTATATACTGACTTTATGAAAAGATCAAAGATATATATTATATAATATAAACAGAATGTAAATAATAATAATAATAACAATGATAATAATAATAATAACAGAAGATGAAGAAATTAATGAGAACTTTGAGATAAAAGATTAACGTAAGGATTAAACAATGATAAAAACAAATGTCAAGGTTAGAGGATCCACTAATGGTACTTCAAACAAGTATAATATAACTCTTATTACTCAATTGGAAACCACACATAAAGGAGGTTCCAATCAGATTATAAATTGTTAACATGATTACATTAATTATCTTATTCGAATAAAGCTAATACTTGTAAATGTTGGCAGGCATTCATGATTATAACTTATGTTAACAACAAATCAAGTTCCTTTCATAGCTCAGGTGTCGGTTAAACCATACAGTATGGGCTATGAAAGTGTCAAGTATTTGTTGTACCAAGTGTTACACAACATAAATCTAGATTAACCATTTAACAAGCAAAGTATTAAAGTGAACAAGATAACAAATATAAAACATGTTAGTATCCAACGTTAAGGTCCATGTTAAGTTTATATTATACTTGTTCTTACACCATTAGTGTACCCTTTTCACCTTGACATAATTAACTTAGCTAGACATAATAAAAGAAAGAAACATAAATGAGCAAGACAAGAACATAAATGAGAAAGAAGTTAACTAGACAAAGGAAAGGAAATGAAGTGCATAAACTTGATATTAATGAAAGCAAGACATAAGCAATACAAAGAGAGAAAGCAAGAGCATGATCTTGATCTGAACACCAAGATGCCTCAATACATGGTAAGTGCCTCCTTTTATAGGCCAAAATTTGGAACTATTGATTTGTTGACTAATTGATGAGTGGGTGGCCACATCTTGACTAGATAACAATCCTTATCTTCTTGTCTGATCAAGACGTCATTGCTAACATCATAATTTGCCCAGAATCCTCAAGAATGTTCTAGGAAATTGTCTCAGCTTTCCAACAAAAAAAAGATGAGGTCATTTGGACTTCTAGAACTCAAGATATGGGCTGAACACTAAATAGTGTTTGGGCTGCAGGACAGCTTCGGACTTCTTCGTTGTTCCTTCAATTTGGACTTCAAAACGACCTTTTCAAATCTTGGGCTCCTCATGAAAGTTGTAGGCTTTTGTCTTACCTTTCCATCCATATAAAGTGGACCTAAATCCGAAATCTAGAGCTCCAGATATGATCCAATTACCGAGCAATGTTCCGGTTTGGACTGCACCGACATCTCTTTTCTAAGTTTGGCCATCTCTTTGTCCTTTAACTTTCAATGCTTAAACTTATCAATCAATCCTTTTATTTATGTGATAGTCTTGCATTTAAAATGAGCATTTACCATAAATTAAGGTATCTTATAATATCAAACTTGTTATTATAAAACATGCTTTAGTTAAAGAGTTATTGATACTTCAAGTGCAAAATGATGATATAAAACCTTGATAAACATGCACTTTTAAGTACTAATCACTCCCCATCGGTGGAAACTTGGGCAGAGCTACATTGTGGAATCCTATTTTGCGCAATATCAATTATCGGTTGGCATCGTGGAAAGGCAGGTTCTTATCTATTGGGGGCCGGTTGTGCTTGATTAAATCTGTGCTCAGCAATCTCCCCATCTACTACCTATCTATGTTCCCCATGCCTGCTATGGTAGCCTCCAAAATTAAGCAGAAACTTTGATCCTTCCTCTGATCTGGAAATACGGAAAGGCACAAAATATGCAATGTTAGCTGGGCAACTATTACCCTTCCAAAACATGCGGGTGGTCTTGGGATTGGTTCTTTAAGAGACAAAAACACAGCTCTGCTCTTTAAATGGTTATGGAGGTTCGGGTTGGAGGAATCAAGTTTGTGGAAGGATGTGATCAAAAGCATCCACAACACCAATTGCTCTAAGCTGATGCAAGCTCCTATTCCAGGAACTGCAACTACATGGTCCCGGATTGTCAATCATTGTGTGAGAAATAATAAGTTGTAGGATATTATGAATGAGCAATCTCTGGTTCTTATCGGAAATGGCAAGAAAACTATGTTTTGATTTGATTGTAGGCTTAATAATCACTGTTTAGTAGAACATTTCCCTACTCTTTTCCAATTATCCAATGACAAAGCTGCCAGCATTGCTAATATGGGAATGTGGGAAGGGTATGAGTGGATTTGGTTTTTTTTCCTGGATACGTCCACTATAGAGGTGCAACATTGGCTTGCTTGATCAACTCTATGTAATCCTTTCAACAGTACAAATGGACAAAGAGGGAGAGGATAGACTAATATGGAAGGACAATAATTCAGGAATATTTTCAGTGAAATCTCTTTGTGGATTGTTAAGTCCGAAGCCTTCCACAAACAATGCCTTCTCATTTGCTGGAATTTGGAAAGGTATTGTCCCTCCTAAGGTAGAGATCTTTTGTTGGATGACTATCATTAACAGAATCAACACCCGATGTATGTTGGTTAGAAGAGGTATATTGTATAGCTCGGAATCAAATTGCCCTATCTGCCTAGTCGAAGCAGAATCGGTGGACCATATTCTACTGCACTGCCATAAGCATTGGCTAATTTGGTCCAAAATCATTAAGTGGTGGGGTTTAGTATGGTGTTGCCCAAAGAGCTTCTCAGATATGTGGTCTCAATGGACTTTCATGGCGCATGGTCATTTTCAGAGGAAGGCATGGTTGATGTTGTTCTTCTTAGTGGCATGGTCTCTTTGGCTTCTTTGAAATGATCTGATTTTCCATCAGAAGACACCTGACTATGATTCAATATTCTTTCTTATTATCACTCGTCTATGTCTATGGCTAAAAGCTATCCATTCAGATTTTCCATACTCCCCTACAGATCTGATCAGATCGGCAGATGGCTTGCTTCGGTGGTCCAATGCTCACTCTTTAAGGATTATTAATAAATGGTCTCCTCCTATGATTAATAGCCTCAAATAGAATGTGGATGGCTCTTCTCTTGGTAAGCCAGGCCCCTCTGGAATAGGTGGTGTGCTGTGAAATCATCATGGCCATCTTCTCGGTATGTTCTCTGTTCCAGTTGGTATCTTAGACTCTAATATTGCTGAGCTAAGGGCTATTGTCAAAGCCATTGAACTATCAGCATCTAATTGCCTCTTACACCATCAACATCTTATCATCGAATCTGACTCTGTCAATGTTATTCAATGGATGAATAAGCCTCACATCCGTCCTTGGAAGCATCATAATTTGTTCTCCTTTGTTAATAGACTGAAAGCATATTTTGGTTCAATCACCTTCTCCCATATCTTTCGTGAAAGTAATTGCATGGCAATTGCATGGCTAAACAAGGAGTGCGAAGATCAAGTGAATTTGTTGCCTGGCTTTGACTCCTCCATTTTTCTATGGCCTTGCTATTGTGTCTTCTCCCATTATGTCTTTGAGTTATTTATGTTGTGTATTGTTGAGGAATGTTTAGCTTGAGCTCATTCGGATGGATATTCTTTAGTCTTCCCTGATTTTGCTTATCTTAGACTGCGCGTTATCCTATTCATGGTTATTTTCCATAGTAAGATATTGTGTAGCTTCTGTATTACTACCTCCAGATTTCGGCGTTTAAATAATATACGCAACTTTTAAAAAAAAAGTATCGGATCCACATGTCCTTAGGCCTATGTGTAGCCGAGCCCCAGGAGATTAGGTCTGATAAGGTACTAGACCCACAAGTGTTTGGGCTTAGAATGTAACCAAGTCCAAAGGAGCTAGACCCATATATACTTGAGCTTGACGTGTGGCCAAGCCTAAAGTAGTTGAGTTTAACAAGATGCGAGACTTATAATTATTTGGGCACTTAGCCTAGACCAAAAAATAGAAGGGTGTTATCTTTAACAAACCTTTTTATCACGGGTCTTGGCCTTTGATGAGCTTTTTTATTTCTTTAACAAACCTTAAGTGTGAAATACGTTGATCCAAGGTTGTCAATTCCGTTTCGGTAAGTGTTTCGTTTTTTCAATTGGACTGAAATGTTTCAGTTTCGGAGTGTTTCGGCGTGCCGTTTTGGGGTTGTACTATATATATAATTCAAATTCAAGATAAATTAATTATAAATTATGCAATACTAACACAATGCCAAACAAATATAATTTCAAATTTTAAAATATTTTTAAATAGTCAAGATTAAATAAATCTTTAACTTAAAGTAATTCAACTTAAACAAAATATCAAAATATTATGAAAGTAAAATATTTGAACAAAAATATTTTAAATATAAAGTTAGGTCAATGTTATCAAGTGGCTAATGAAATCTAAAACATCTCTTGTTTTTGCTCAAATTCCTACAAAATATAAACATGAAAAAAAACAACAGGAATATAAACCATATATATTAGTGATAAATCTAATTTTAAAAAATTAATATTATTGTTAATGAAAATAGTAATAATAATTTTCAATATTATTATTAATATCATTGCTATTGAAAATAGGAATGAAAAAGAGTTTTTTTTTTATAATCGGGTGGTTTAATTAATGAAATTGAGCAAGGTTCAATTTGATTCAATGGCTTTTCAAGAGCGGAACGGAACATGTGGAATGAAACCGGAACGTTTCGGGTGGAATTTAGCTGAAAAATCCGGAACGGACCGAGATTTAAAATGAGATGAAATTGGTTCCGTTTTGTTTCGTTTTTTGAATTGGTATGGAATGTTTCGGCCATTCCGGGCGGAACGGAATGGAATTGACAACCTTGCGTTGATCCTTCAAATATATTCTCATATATAATGAAAGAGAATTCATAAAAACTATAATAGTAATATTAATAATATTTCCCTGAAGCTCACACCCTCAAAGAATTTTATTTTAATTAAATTTTAACTATATTTATAAGAAAATTATTAAAAATTTTAAAGTTGAAAACGTTCACTAAATATATTAATTTTATTTTCTAATTATTAACTACTTAATCAAATCTTGAAAAATATAGTAAAAATATTAAGTAAATGAATGAATAATACATGTGCGTGAAGCCCTAATAAGACAAAAAATAGTAGGATATACTTGCACACAATATTTAATGAAATGATACAGAAAATGGATGAGAAATATAGTCCAGATTATAACCCCTGAATAAAGGAGAAAAATCTAAAGGTTGAAAGTTGACGAAGTAAAATATAAATTGAGATCTACGCTAACAAGTATGGAGAAAGAGAATCAGCTCTAGTACTTTGTTGTTTCGTTAAGAATACAATGGGTACTTCGCCTCACGCCTTCTCGTTGTTCGCTCTAATTTCGCTCTTGACATCCGGTACAGGAGCCGATCAAAGCACCAAGACACAGGCTATTTTCAAAGGAAGTACTGGAATAGGAGCTATTGTGGATACAAGTTCCCGTATTGGCAAAGAAGAAATAGTAGCGATGGAAGTTGCAAAGGAGGATTTCTATGGCTTCGGAAATCTAACATTTTTTCTTATAAATGACTCTCAAAAGGATACCATCCATGCAGCTCTTGAAGGTAACTATATGTTTTGCTTTTGAAATAAGTATCGTTTGCCTTAAATTAAGATAAATCCAAGCTCACATCTGTGCGTTGCTTATACAGCTAAGGATCTTATCGACACACGACAAGTACAAGCCATTATAGGAACACAGACATGGGAAGAAGTGTCATTAGTTGCTGAGATTGCCAGAGAAACACAGGTTCCAATTCTTTCTTTTGCTGACACAGCTCCAGAATGGGTACCTGAACGATGGCCTTCTCTACTTCAAGCTTCACCTGATAAGCGTGCTCAAATGAAAGCTATAGCTGCTATTGTGCAATCGTGGAACTGGCATCAGGTCATTGTGATATATGAAGATACAGATTCTTCAGCAAGGGGAGTCATACCACATCTACATGATGCCCTTAGAGAAGTTAATTCAGACGTAAGCCAATTTGTAGCCTTCTCTCCTTTTGCTTCTTCTGATTCAATGTACAAAGAGCTTGAAAATATCAAAAGCAAGCAGTACTGTACAGTCTTTGTTGTTCATTTGTCCTTCAAATTGGCTGTGCGGTTATTTGAAATGGCAAAGAAAATGGAAATGATGCAAAAGGACTATGTATGGATCACAACAGATCCCATTACAAGCCTCGTCCATTCCATCAATGCCTCTGTAATATCCTCAATGAAAGGAATTCTAGGAGTCCGGAGTTACTACCCTAAAATGGGACAGGATTTCGAGAACTTTAAGCAAAGATTTCGTACAAGTTTTAGCAGAAAATATCCCCGAGAAGAAAAGAAAGAGCCTGGGATTTACGCCGTGCAAGCGTATGATGCTATGAGGACAATAGCTCTTGGATTAAATAAGATCGGAAGTAAAAGGGGAGGGAAAGAGTTGTTGGAAAACATTTTGGACGCAGACTTTCCTGGTTTATCAGGTAAAGTTAAATTCAAAAACCTGAGTGTTGCTGCAGCAGAAATATTTGAGATCGTGAATGTAATAGGAACGGGTTCCAATAAAATCGGGTATTGGTCCAATGGATTTGGATTCTCGGAGAAAATCCATGAAAATTCTAGTTATAACAGCTCGTCGATGATTGATTTGGAGCAAGTGCATTGGCCAGGGGGGCCTAGGTCTACTCCAAGAGGATGGACTGCACTGACAAGTGCTAAGCGATTGCGAATCGGAGTGCCTTCCGATTCAGGCTACAAAGAATATGTGAAAGTGGAAGGAACGAATTTCTCTGGTTTTTCAATCGAGGTCTTCAAAACAACTGCAGCAAGCATGCCAATCTTTCCGCCATACGAGTTCCATGACTTCAATGGAACTTACGACGAACTTGTAGAGCAAATTCATCTAAAGGTAAGAGGCAGCATGATAGAGTAAAATGATTAATTAAATTTTCATTAATTGATCATGCATGCACGCATATTCTGAAAAGAAAAGAAAAAAATTACTTTAGACTAATCATACTTTGTTGTACTTGGACTTTTTGCCCACAACACCAGAAATTTGACGCAGTAGTTGGTGATGTGGAAATAGTTTCAAGCAGATACCCATATGCAGAATTCACCAATCCATATACTGAAACAGGATTGGTGTTGATCGTCCCGGCTCGTTCGAGCAGTAAAGCATGGTCATTCGTTAAACCATTCACCACAACCATGTGGGTTTTAATCCCAGTGATTACAGTCTACAATGGTTTTGTTGTTTGGTGGATAGAGCGAAAGCATTGTGAGGAACTACAAGGCTCCATCACAACTCAAATTGGGATCATGATTTGGTTATCCTTCAACACTCTTTTCTCCTTGAATGGTAAATTAAAGTTTTTAGTTCCAATCAGTTCCCTTCTTTGATTTGAACTTTTGAAAATATATAACCAATCCTTTAACGAGCAATTAATTAACAATATCTTGCTGACAACAATTTGATTTAGGGCCAAAGCTTCATAGCAATCTATCAAGGATGTCAGGGGTGGTGTGGCTGTTTGTGGCTCTAATCATCATCCAGACGTACACAGCCAACCTCACAAGCATGCTAACTGTACAGAGGCTTGAACCTACTATACCAAGCGTTGAAGAACTATTAAATAGCAATGCAAAGGTTGGATATTGTACAGGTTCCTATATGGAAAGATATTTGCCGGAAGTTTTAAAATTCAAGAGCGAAAACATGCGGTATTTTCGGTCAGCAGAAAGTTATGCTGAAGGCTTCAGGGACAAGATTATCTCCGCTGCCTTTCTTGGAACTCCCTATGCCAAGATATTCCTTGCAAAATACTGCAATAGCTTCATCCAAATTGGACCAACGTACAAAATTGGAGGGTTTGGATTTGTAAGATCTCTCGCTCATATTTATTCACCTTTTCCGTTCATTAATAATTTTCCTGAAATTACTATTGCTAATTTACATTCTTACGGGCCAAACCAAAATATGCATATAGGATTAGTTCAAAATTGGAGGCTTTTTGTTGACTTTGGAGGTAGGTTGGACCCCAAGTTACAAGGTGTTTAGTTTGACCAAAGGAAACTAACAATGAAATCTTTGATTTTGAACTAAATTAGCAGGAGAGAGATCACTTAGATAGGTTGGACCCCAAGTTACAAGGTGTTTAGTTTGACAAAAGGAAACTAACAATGAAATCTTTGATTTTGAACTAAATTAGCAGGAGAGAGAGATCACTTAAATAGGTTCATATGAATCTATATATGAATTAAACATGAACCTAAGTAGTGGTCACATTTTTACATTGTTAATTTGTTTACCAGGCGTTTCGGCGTGGATCTCCATTACTTGCTAGCGTGAATGAGGCTCTACTGAATATATCAGAAAATGGAACGCTACAAGAACTAGAGAAGACATGGATTACGCCACAAAAATGCCCGGAGATGCAGAGTGAAAGTTCCAGCCTTGGTCCCAGTGGCTTCCGAGTACTTTTCTTCATAACTGGAGGCACAACAACAATTGCCTTCATCGTATACGTTTGTCACCCTAATTTGGTGAGGCATAAAAACATATGGGGAATTATCTCAGCTGCAGTACTGAAACGTTGGTTCTCTCTGAGGAGGCACTTCACTAGAAGAGTAGCCAACGCAGAAATTCCTACAAATGTTTTTCCAGAGGCTCCAGTCCCGCTGGCTTGATGAATTTAGCCATAGAAAGCCGTTGTTGTGAGGAGAAATCTAACAAAATTGATGAAGCTATGCAGATTTATACATTACGGTACATGTTGCTTGTGAATAGAATACAAATTAGATAAAGGGATAATTATAGTGATTATCATTTAATTATGGATTTTCACTTTCCCTCTATTTTTCTTTTCAATTCTCTTTGCTTCTATTTATCATCGTGTAAAAAAAACAGAAAAACAAATTTAGATTATTTACAGAATTACCATTATATTTTAATTAATAACTAAAAAATATTTATATAAATATTACAACTTTGTCATCAAATTATTATTATAATACTTTTAATTAATAACTAAAAAATATTTATATAAATATTACAACTTTGTCATCAAAATATTATTATAATATTTTTATAAAAAAAAAACTTAAAACTTTCACAGTTGAGATTTCATCAAATTGTGCATACAAATCAAACCCAATCACTATATCATGCTAAAAGTCAAAATAATATTATAATATTGCGTTTTAATATTGTGCATATGCTAGTTAGCCCAAAGAACAATATCTAAAAGTTGTCTTCCTGGAATGAAAACTAATCATATTAACCTCTTTCATGACTTTTTTGCCGTTGTATAGGTTACATGTGTTACACGTGACATTATTATTATCATGATAAATATTTGGGTTATTTTATAAATTCATTTTTTTTCTTTTTAAAATAAAACATCAAAAAATAAATAAAAAATTGATATTTTGGCAAAAGCAAGCAGAGAGGAGATTTCACATGTAGAAAAAAATCAAGTTGTAGTTTTGGATGGAATTGGAAGCCTAATTGTATTTCATTTTACCCAAAACTAGAGAGATAATGAAAATTTAAGGTCAAGTTACATGATTATTTGATGAATCTACATAAAAAATTAAGCATAATGATATAATTAGATTTTTAATATGCCAACTTGATTTAATCATGGGTCAAATTAAAGTTTAATTATGTTTAAGAATTAATTTAGGTACAATTGAAGGATTTAATCAGGTACAAGGACGTAATTATACTTTAAATGGGTTAAATTAATTTTATTAGGGGCTTAATTGGTGAAAACTTAAGTTTGGGAGCCCAATTTAAGCTTAATTAAGAAGATTGAGATTTTAGAAGACCAAATTTAATTTTTACCAGGTCAATTGATTGAAATCAGGGGTAAAATTGCAAGAAAATCAAAATTTTATTGTCAATTAAGGGCTAGATTGAAAAAATTCGCGGTCAAAGATCATTTTGAATAAGGCACCAAACTCTGGGCACCTAATTGGCTAAAATCAAGGGTGAAGAGATTTGAAAGTTTAATGGTCAATTAGGGGTTCAATTGAAGCAATCCAAAACCAAAGACCTAAAGAAAACAGACACTGAAATCCAAGGTTGAAATTGAAGTTTGTTAGGGGCAAAATTGAAAGTTTGATGATAATCAGGTGTGTAATTAAGAGAAATCATAAATCGAAGGACTAAAATAAAATTTACCAAAATGGTGTTGTTTTGGGTCAACTATTCATTTTTTTCTTCAGGTTTTCACTCAAAAAGGCTGCTTAGAGGGCTATCTTTCCAAGGCATTTAATGATTCATCTCTTTACCAATTTTGGCAAAACTTGTACGCAAACAATGGCTTGACATCTGATTACACCTCAGTGTGGTCCGTTCTGGGCGATTGATGCCATAATGGTTGTGGCATCGCCTTAAAGTGGCCAAGTCAACCAACGCTTCTGTAGTAACTTTGTTAGGCCATGATAACCACTTTCACCAATGGTTAGGATCCTTTGAGTTTGAATCAAGTGCCAAAATTTAGTATCATTAAAGACAAAAAAATCATCTTCCATCCCATATAAATAGAGATGGATTCCTTAACTATAATGATCATGATTAAACTTAACATACAAATTAACTTCATCATATCCAATTCATATAATTCCAAGTTCAAAGTTTGTAATCCTCAAATTTTCTCTAACTATGGTTGGCTGCCCTTGGCTTAAAATCCATGGTTGGTAATAAAAATATATATTGGCCTCCTAATATATATCATTTCTATCATAAAATCACAAAATCCAACCGAACTAATATTTCCATACTCAATTTCAGATTTCCATCTTTTCACATTTAACAAATATAACTCAATAACTATGCATTTTATTTCACATGAATCACAATCATGATCAAACACAATTCCATCATCATACAAATAAAGATCACTCATAACAACCTCATTTCTACACTTTAATAATTCCAAAATATAACAGCAATAACTAAATTTTTAGCAATCAATATTATAATATTCAAAACCAATCTTAAACATTCCCTAACATCATTAAAACATCTAAATCAACTCGATTTAGTTAAATTCCCAAATCCTCCAAAATTTCTAACCATGGCAAGCCACTTTCAAGTTATAATTTCCATACTTGGTTTTTAATTTCTTCAATTTAATCTTTATCCATGTCTTCACAACCCTAAATAACTATGAATTATATAATTTGGAATTTCTATTCAAAATTACATAAACCCTAAAAATTCAAAATTGGATAATTTCAATCCCCCATCAATAATCAAGAAGACAAGTGCATTTAATTGAAACAAAACCTCTTACCACATCGAATTGACCCAAATTAACGAGTCTTTTGTAGTAAAATCCAAAAATTCCTTATTTCTCTTCCAATTAATTTGTCACATTTCTCTCTCTATCCCCTAAACTTCCAACATCTCTCTATCTCTAAGGTTTATTAGTTTGATTTAGCTTCTTTCGTAAAAATTATCTAGTTCAAACTCTTCACTCTATTCAATTTGAGAGAAATGAAAGAGGGGATGGAGAGGGAAAAAAAGAGTCAAGCTTTCTTCCCTTTTGAAACTGTTGGCTACCACTTACAAAAAGAGAGGGAAGATTTTCCTTTTACTTACAATAATTCCATTCCTTTAATATTTCACTTGTTATTTCTATCAAATCTTTGATATTTGGTAATTTTCGTATACAAATTTATTTTTTTATTTTGTCTAAGGTTTTAGGCTAATCACTACTAGAAATTCAACAAATACAAATAGAATTACCGACGGGTTTTTTTATTGGTATTTTTCAGTAAAATTTATCGACATAAATTTTTACATCGCTAACTTCGTCGATATATATCGATAGAAACAATTCGTTGGTATATACCGACACTACAACATTTAATAGTTTTACCGATGGTATTATCCATCGGTGTAAGATTGTTGGTCTGTCGATAAAAATTTTACCAACTAAATCACTGATGGACTACATTTGTTGGCAAAACGTTTGTTGGTAATTCCATGTTTTGTCACTAATTCTGTCGGTAAAAAAAAACTAATGGTTTTACATATGGAAAATACGCGCTAAAAAAAAGTATTTCCGCTCGAAATATACCGACGGATTTATTTCGTCTGTCGTTCCATCGGTAAAATTACCGATTGAATAATGACATCAGTGATTATGGCATATGCAACAAATATTTTGCAACTTTTTGTGAAATACTGACAGACTCATTTCGTTTGTAGAGATGTCAATGATTGTGGCATATGCAGTAAATATTTTGCAACTCTCTGTAAAATATCAATGAAATAATTCCGTAGAAACATAATTTAAAAATATTTTTAAAAATAAAATTGAATAGAATAAATAATATAAATTGTATAGAATAATAGTAAAAACACCAATTAAGCAAATAAAATTCTATAAAACATTAAAAATATAAAAATAAAGTTAAATAATATACATCCAAATATTCATTACAATTTTTAAAGTGTTTCAAAAAACAATTGAATTAGAACAATGGCAGAGCTAGAGGAGGAGGAGGTTAGTCGTTCCCAGGACCATACGGCCAAAAAAGAGGTGCACACATACCACCCATTTGCGATCTCATGTCCATGACAAGCTGGCAGAGTTGTTCATAAACTGCCGAGAGTTGTTCACAAGTTATCGGTCGTAGTGTTGGAGGGTTTTTAAGGAAGAATGAGAAATAAGGAAGGGGGAGAGGAGGCTCAAGGGCTAGGTCATATATTAAATATTATCAATGGATTTACCGATAAAATTATTTTGTTTGTCAATCCATCAGCAATTTTGTCAGTATAAGTGACACATCACTATACGACTAGCTTATTTGAATCCAACTATAATTTCATCGGTAACGGCGTGCATAAAAACTTACACGTCATCATACTTTTTGGTTTTTTTTAATTCCTTCTACTCGAATTGGGATTCCCTCGGTATATACCGACAACATATTTCCATCGTCAATACCGACGGAGTTAGCGATGGAAAAAATTTGGTCGGTAAAGATTAACGCAAAATACCAATAGAAAAAATCCATCGGTGTTTTCATTGTATTCATAGATTTCCTGGTAGTGTAAGTGAGGTTACATGTGGTATAGGTTGTCGCACCCTCGCGGCCGAGCACGGCAAACCTCGATTGATTTTAGTTTTTTTTTTTTTTTGTAAAGGAGTCGCCACCTAGTATTTTGGTCACTAGGAACCCTAACTGATCTTTTAGAGATTCTAAGGCAAGGAATTGGTTGCATAAAGGGAAGTTATTATCACCCCTACTACACTATACATAAGGTAAGTTGCTTGGTGTTTGGTTTGCTTTATAATTGCTATGGTGTTGGTGTTTTCTAATCCCATTAGTTTTTCTAATTTAGACATTGGATAAAGTGTGTTAGCTGTGTCAAATCATGTTTGTTATCAACATCGTGGTCATTGAATCTGTTAAAAAACTCTTTTCAAATCTCATTCTACTTTGTACAAGAATTTCACAATTAATATTATTTGATAAGAAATGGAATATTTCTCTAATTTACTTAGGATGATGAATTCTCTCTGTATCACTCAAAATACCTTTATATAGTTTATTTAATACCTAATATCTACCTTTTTGTTATCCTTGATTACAATATGTAGTCAGGATTAAAACATAACATTTTATATATAATATAACTTGGTAATCTCAAGTTTAAGGATCATTTACATAACTGTCATGTGAGCTTTTTCAAAGACATATGTGATCTTTTTATATTGAATTTCCATGCGAGTCAGTTCAGTATACATGTCATTCAAGAAGAAAATATTATTAGTGTCATAACCCAATTTTTGACAATTTTTATTTTAATTATTATTATTATTTTATTTACTAAAAAAGGATAAAAAATGATGATAAAAAAAAAATAATAATGATGAAAAAAACAAGTAAAATGAAATAAATAAAGAATGAATTAAAATTTGGGTTAAGGGCAACATGATTGGAAGTTTTGAGGTTTAATTAAACTTTGAAATTAATCTAATTAATCCAATCAAGGATTTAAGTGGAGAATTGATAAGTTTTGAGACTTAATTAAGCTTGAAATTGATTCAATTAATCCAATTAAGGGTTTAATTGGAAAATTGATAAGTTTTGAGACTTAATTAAGCTTGGAATTGATTCAATTAATCCAATTAAGGGTTTAATTGGAGAATTGATAAGTTTTGAGACTTAATCGGACTTGGATTTAATTAAATTAATGAAATCAGGGATTTAATCGAACAAATAGCAAAGTTTGGAGTTGATTGGGGGCATAATTGTAGAAGATTAAATTCCAAGGACTAATTTGTAAAAGGCGCCGAAATGCAGGGTAAATTACGATTTAAAACAGGGGCTTAATTGTAAATGTTTTGAAACTTCGCGGGTCAAAGTGAAAATAGCCACTGTCATCTCCAAACGGCGTCGTTTTGAAGGCTCTGTTCATCTTCTTCTTCTTTAAGCCAGCGACCGTTTTCCACAGTAAAGGCAGAGAGGCGTTGCAGCAATAATCGTCCGTTGGCTTCAGTTATGGGCGCTTTAATGGTGTTCGACCCTCATCCTGCCACCCGTTACCAACCCGCCGGGCTCTATATAAACTGAGGGAACCCGAAGAACAGGGCTGGTTGGAGAGTTAGAGAGAGGGGGAGACAAAAGAAACCCGAAAAGAGAAACTCAAGACACCAGCCGAATCTTCAAGTGTTTTTAGAAACCCATACCAAAAACGACTTCCCCTCACCATTACTGGCCTAAAGGGAACAAAGGCAAGAAACATAACCGAAAGAGAGGGACAGGCAGAAACCCAGGGGAACGAAACAGAACCAGGGGATTTTTGGGACCGAAAACCAGAGGAGAGAACCGGAGCAGAACCCATAGAAAAACCCAGAGAACAAAGGAACGAAGCAGAGGAACGAATAAAAGCAAGCGTGGGAAGAACTGGAAGGAGACGCAGGAGACAGACACAGGGATGAAGAACAGAGACCGAGAGAAACAAAACCAGGGGAAACAGAGAAACAAAGAACAATCAAAAAGAAAAAAAACGAAAAGGGAAACAGAAGGTTATTGTCCAGCCAGCGCGCTTTTGCCATCACCATCGTCTTCGTCTTCAGGAGCAGCAGACCAGGTAAGCCAACTTCTCTTTCCCCGCTTTTCATTTTAATTCACTGGCTACTGTTTGCTTTGAATTTTAATTCACACATTCTAAAACTTATTTCCACTAATCTGCTCATGCACGCGTGAAATCACTTCACGCGTGCTTTCTTTGTTTTTTGCCCTGCCGGGTCACTGGCTTGGGCCAGTGACCGGGCTGGGCTGGCTGGGTCCAGCCCAGCCCATGTGGGCTGAGCTGGGCCCAGCCCCAAAAAAATAAAAAAATAAAAAAACAGAAAAATAAAAAAGGGTAGAAAAAAAAAATGTGTATCATGAATAAAAATAATGTAAATTTATTGGTTTATTCACTGACGCCAGAGTCAGGAATAAAAATACCGGTTTAAATTTATATTATTTTTATTCATTGTATTTTATTTTATTTAGCTAGAAAAAATAAAAAATATGCATAAAAATAAATTTATTTTTATTTGTTCATTGGTGCTAGAGTAGGAAATAAAGAATATTGATCTAATTGTTTTTTAGCTACGAATTTTTATCAACACCAGAGTTGGAATTATTCGAGCTCGAATATTCACTGACGCCAGAGTTAGGAATATTATAAACAAATTATCATAGCATAAATTAATAAATATTTAGCAATTTAAGACAAAACCAATAATGCAGTCTGCCTTAGGCAAAACGTTTAAGGGGTGATAATATCTTCCCTTTTACGTAACCAATCCCGAGCCATAGAATCTCTGTTGACCAGTTAGGGTTCCTAGTGACCATAATACTAGGTGGCGACTCCTCAAACAAGACATTTTCCCCTAAAAGAACCGGATGCCAGAAATCTATTCTTTTTCCATAATTCAAGAGGATTATTTTTTAGGGTCGCTGCGATGTCGGGTGCGACAATTAGTGTCATATATTCTTCACACCTTAACTTATGAGAACAGTTGTTTCTTTCGTAAAAATAAATAATATAATATGTATTAGTCTCAATAGTTGTAATTAATGTACAGTCTTAATAGAGTATTGACCATGAACATTTAGAAACAACGTTTTGATGCAATATGAATCATATAATTATAATATCTTTATAATTTTTCTTGTAAATTATTTTTATCTCAAGTACTTTATCTTTACTTTAGATTCATTAATCAAACATAAATGAATATTAAAGATAAAAAAAAAATCTTTATTAATAATAAATATGCTTTTGCATAAACAAACTTAGTGTTATATGTAACTCACCAATTGGCCACAAAAAAAGCCTCTTTTTGTTGTTTACTTTTATACTATAAACATAATTTCTCAATAAGTTAGTTTTTATGTAGTTGAGAAATAATTAGGAGGCTTAACCTAATAGGTTAGCCAACCCTTTCTATATATATGAGTAGGGCAATATACAATAGTAAAGGTGGAGATTACCACATAAGAATATGACTACAATATTTCCTATATAATTACATTCTATAATACGCCCCCTCAAGCTGAGGGTGGAGGATCAACCCGAAGCTTGAATTTAAAAGTAGTAAATGAAGCAGCAGGAAGTGGCTTAGTGAAGACATCGGCAAGTTGATCCTGAGAGGAAATAAAACGAATCTGAATCTCCTTCTTCGCAACTCTATCTCGGACAAAATGATAATCAATCTCAATATGTTTTGTGCGAGCATGAAATATAGGGTTTGCGGACAAATACGTGGCACCAAGGTTGTCACACCAGATAATAGGAGCAGAATGAGTCGGAATCTGAAGATCCGTTAACAAGTACTGAAGCCAGATAACTTCAGCCGTGCCATCGGCTAAGGCTTTGTACTCAGCTTCCGTCGAAGAACGAGCAACAGTGCGTTGCTTACTCGATTTCCATGAAATTGGCGTCTGACCAAAGAACACAAGATAACCACCTGTAGACTTTCTATCCTCAATACTACCTGCCCAATCTGCATCTGTAAAACCGTGTAAAGCAAAGGAAGAGCTGCGAGTAATATGTAAACCATGTGATGCCGTACCACGGAGATAACGCAAGATGCGTTTCACGGCAGCCCAATGGGATTCTGTAGGAGCATGCATAAATTGACAGACCCGGTTAACAGCAAAGCAAATATCCGGGCGTGTGAAAGTGAGATATTGGAGAGCACCAACAAGTTGCCGAAAACGAGTAGCATCAGAAAACAATGGATCCGACATAATGGTGGCTTTGGATGCCGAAATAGGAGTATCAACTGGTTTACAGGATAACATACCAGCTCGTGTGAGGATATCAAGTGTATATTTATGTTGACAAAGCATAAGTCCCAGACTAGTACACTGCACTTCAATACCCAAGAAATAATGAACATCACCCAAATCCCGAAGTTTAAATTCAGAGCTCAGTAGCTGAATGAGTCGTTGTAGCAGAGTTCCATTATTACCCGTAAGCAGAATATCATCAACATAAACCAAAAGATAACAAATGTCACTACCAACCGAGAAGATAAACAATGAGGTATCCACTTTAGAAGCACGGAAACCAATGGATAATAGAAAATCATTCAGACGAGTGTACCAAGCCCGCGGAGCCTGTTTTAACCCATATAGAGATTTATGCAATCGACATACATGACCTGGGAGTGCAGAATCAACAAAACCTGGAGGTTGTTTCATGTAAACCTCTTCATCAAGGACTCCATTTAGAAATGCATTATGAATGTCAAGCTGATGAATTTTCCAACCACTCGAAACTGCAATGGAGAACACTAAGCGGACTGTTGCCTGTTTGATAACAGGACTAAAAGTTTCTGAGTAATCAATACCTTCTTGCTGAGTGAAGCCCCTAGCAATCAGGCGCGCCTTATACCTCTCAATGCTACCATCAGATTTGCGTTTAATTTTGTAGACCCATCGGCTACCAACAACATTCATGGACGGATGAAATGGCACTAAAGTCCATGTTTTGTTTGCGCGTAAGGCCTGAATTTCCTCTCGCATAGCATTATGCCACGCCTCATATCTGTTAGCATCAGGAAAAATAAGTGGCTCATGTGAGGGAGGAGAAGATACCCGACTAAAGGAAGCAGCAGAGGTGGCTGCCGTGGTGGTGATCAGCGCTGTCTTGGGCTGTCTCGGACGAAGAACCATGGGGTGTTTAGGAGCAGCGGGACATGGAGTAGCAACACCTGTACCTGGAATGTGCTGAAGAGGATAAGAGGAGAGATCAACACAAAGTTGCAGACCAGGAGGTGAAGCCGGGGAGGTGCGAGGTTGTGCCGCAACTGAATCCTGCAAGTCAGAACCTGTTCCTGCACAATAATCATTGGAAAGACAAGCATGTGGTGATAGTATGGCTGTGTGGGGTGGTGAGGCAGGGTCGGCTAAATCAACGGGCAGGGGAGCAAGCTGGGGGGTTGCGGCAAGGGGCAAAGGTGAGTTGTGTGTTTTGCCGAGTTGGGAAGGAAGAGACTGAAAACAGGAAGGGGGTTGCAGTGATGGAAGATAGGTAGGTGGAGTGGGGGGAACCGGGGGTGTTGTTACCTGTTCAGACTTTTGAAAAGGAAAGACACATTCATGAAAACGAACATGACGGGAGACATAGACACGACCAGACTCTAAATCAAGACACCGATAACCAAGATGAGACGAGCTATAGCCTAAAAACACACAAGGAGAAGATCGAAAATCTAATTTATGAGCATGATATGGACGTAAAAATGGAAAACAAAGACACCCAAAAGTGCGTAGAAAATTATAATCAGGAGTGCGATGAAACAGACACGCAAAAGGAGATTTATTTTGAAGAACAGGAGTAGGCATGCGATTAATAAGATAGACCGATGATTCCATAGCATAGTTCCAAAAACGCAATGGGGCATTACACTGTCCTAAGAGGGTTAGGCCAGTTTCGACAATATGTCTATGACGACGTTCAACTGTGCCATTTTGTTCATGAGTATGAGGACAAATTAATCGATGATGAATACCAATTGTTTGAAAAAATGTATTTAATTTACGATATTCACCACCCCAATCAGTTTGAACAGATTTAATTTTAAGAGAAAACTGACGCTCAACAAGTGTCTGAAAACGTTGAAACGTGGAAACTACATCAGATTTCGCAACAAGCGGATAATACCAGATATATTTAGTGTGCGCATCAACAAAGATAACAAAATAACGAAAACCATCAGAAGAAAACATTGGAGCAGGACCCCAAACATCACTAAAGATTAATTCAAGTGGGGTAGAAGTTTTGTGACCCGTCGGTCGTAATGACAAACGGGATGACTTGCCTAAAGGACATGCTTGACATTGAGTAAAAGATCGTTTAGACGTACAAATAATTTTATTATCAGAAACTAACAAATTTAGAATGCGAGGAGTTGGATGACCTAAACGACGATGCCACAAGTCGGCAGTCGCGGAAATGCAAGGAGACCAAAAAAGCTTGAGGAACTGACGTAGCCGAGGACTCGGAGAGAACATAAAGACCATCATGACTCCGACCGGAAAGAAGAACTTCCTTGGTGACGAGATCCTTCACATAAAACACAAGAATCGTGAAATTCAAAATAAACATGATTATCACGACAGAATTTCTGAACAGATAACAACGGTTTGGTAATGTGAGGCACACGAAGAACATTAGTTAATGTAAACAAGCGTTTGGGGGAATATAAAGTAGTATGTCCAACATGGGATATGTCAAGGGCCTTACCATCACCAACATGCAAGAAATCATTACCAAGATAAGGAGCAGAATCAGTTAGAGTTGCAAGATCAGGCGTCACATGTTGATTCGCGCCGGTGTCGGGAAACCAAGTCGTTGCAGCAGAATCATTCGCAACAGCAAGGTGAGCAGAGGGCTGCTGTGTGCTGCTGCGAAACTGATAGCATTGAAGAGCTGAATGGCCAGGAGTGGAACATAATTGGCAGCGGACATGTCCAGACCACTGCCCCTGATTTGGCCGAAAATCTGCAGCAGAGGTGCGCCTGTTCTGCCACTGATTTTGCCTCCAATCTGCAGCGGAGTGACCTCTGTTTGGGGCCTGAAATCGGTTGGTGTTTGAGCGCCAATTACCTCTAGAACGTCCCCTGTTTCGGCTGTGATTAGTCATGGCATAATAAGCAGAATTCGGAGGTGTTGGCAGCAATGGTGGTTGCTGCGGCAGAGAAGAAGAAGACAGCAGTGATGAAGAGCATGAACCGACAGCCATGGAGTGAAAAGAGTTCTTGTGCAGAAACTCATGGGTAAGGAGATGGCTATGAAGATCAGCATACGATAGCGGTTCAGCCTTGGTTATGAGACTAGTTACCAAGTCTTTGAACTCACCACGAAGTCCACGAAACACATAGAGATTGAAATCTTCAAGGGACATTGGGCGACCAGCAGCAGCCAATTCGTCAAATAACGATTTGGCTTGCTGCATATCCATACTAACCGATGCATCACCTTGCCGAAGGTCTTGAAAGGAGCCATGTAGTTGCATGATCCGAGAATTAGATGGAGAGGCAAGTGCTTTCTCAAGCGTGCGCCAAACACAATGTGAAGTAGAACAATCGACGACAAGATGCAGCACATCCACGGAAAGAGAGGAGAGGAGAGCACTCAAAATAAGTTGATCTTGTTGCTTCCAACGAAGAAAAGAGGGGCTGATGGCAGAAGAAGAATCAGCCGAAGCATCAATCATATGAGATGGAGGACACGGCAAGGAGCCGTCAACAAACTGAAAAACACCTTGACCAAGGAGATATGGCTTCATCTGCATTCTCCAATAAAGATAGTTGGTGTTCGTAAGTTTCAACGACACAACATGGTGGGTGTTTGATAGAGGAACCATTGGAGATTGTGTTCCCATAAGAGGCAGAGGAACGGCAGAGCCAGCAGCAGGAAGAGGGCTGGCCGGTGATGATGCATCACCGGTGGAGGGAGAGGTTGGAGCAACGACGGCAGGAGGAGAGTCCATGGGGGAGAAAATTAGGGCCGGCTGCAAAGAGAGAAAATATTAGGAGGCTCTGATACCAAGTTGAGAAATAATTAGGAGGCTTAACCTAATAGGTTAGCCAACCCTTTCTATATATATGAGTAGGGCAATATACAATAGTAAAGGTGGAGATTACCACATAAGAATATGACTACAATATTTCCTATATAATTACATTCTATAATATATGTTAATATAAAATATTATTGTAAACTTAAAGCCTCTAAACAGGAAAAAAAAATATTTTTTTAACTATTTAACATACCATTATAGTTTAACACTTACGCACAACGTAGTGTAGAAACATAAGCTAGTTTGTATATAAGATAGGTATATTTTAACTAAATTATTTTCTAAGTCGAAAATATTGTTGTCTTTCATAAGATAAGTAGTCTAGAAATGACAGCCAAGGAATAAACGCAACTCCTTCAGCACTAGTCATAGAAAAACTTTTGTCGAAAAACTTATTAGTTGTGATGTTTTGTAACTTTTATATACACATAGGAATGAATCGACAAACTCAAAAGTATGAGAGCATTAGTTTACACATCTACCCGACCTAACAAGGAAAGGACTTTAGACCTAACACAAGTGAGAACAAAACAACTCCCCGACTTAACAAGAATGAATCGTAGACCGCTGCTTCAAACCATTAACACCTAAATCAGACAGTATAAAAACTGACTAGCACCGATGCACATTCAACTCACAATTTTAAGCTAGGAAGATGTGTTTTGTTCTAGCAAGAATTTTACATCAACGAATTGGTCAAGTTGTGATGAATAACAAGCTGTCGGGTCATATACTGAATTCCAGCTTTTAATTAGAGCAACAAATCTAGGTTGAGTCAAGATTCTAACGTCTAGATTCCAACTTCAAGAACCGCTCAGTACAATGACGTGCTCCAGATTGACGCGTATAGACTACGAACGGTCAGGACAAGATATATATTTTCCTTCTGACATGAAAAAAAAGAAGTTAATAAGGAAAACAAAAATTAAATTTGTGATAATTAAAAACAAAGAACAAAACAATGGGATCTGGCTGGTTAGTTTAAAAGAAAAAAACAAATTAAGAAAATCATGTGGTAGGAAATTGACGTATTTGGTGATATCAAAATTTAAGCCGCCATGAAGGGTTCAAAGTCTTTGTAGCGTAGTCACCCTTCGGACAGTGAATCCAAGCTGCGAGGAAACTCTAATGCCGTTTCCTACCTTACAAATTCCTGACAAAGTCAATCATGAATTACCCTGTTAAATTAATGATTAATTTCTGCTTCATGTATAATTCTGGTCCATAACTAACTCTCAACGGAATACTTCTTCTTCGAATACGAAAGTCAATTTTTTGAATGCATGCCTAGTTTCTTGTTGATTGAGCGACTTTGACGAGCAGGAACTCTGAAAATTATACACCTTAATACGGAGTAAAAATATTACAGGTATGCAAAGATGCAGCGGATCACTAAATTGGAATAGTATAAATATATACTTTCTTAGACTCCAATCCAAGAAAAAAGAGTAGAAAAATCTTGCAGTTGACCAATAATTAAAAAAATTAAAATTAAAATTAAAATCTTGGCATATACAGAGGTAAGAGAGCATCAGTTTCGCCAATATTCCTCAACAAATGAAATGGATTCTCTTCATTTTGAGCTCTCGTTAATGGCCGTAGTTTTATTACTAACACCAAGTAGTAGTATAGCAGCTGATCGAAGCAGCAGGACAAAGGGCAACCTGCAGCATGTTAATGGCGTTGTTGGTGCCATAGTCGACACAAGCTCCCGTGTTGGTAAAGAAGAAAGAGTAGCAATGGAAATCGCAAGGGAGGATTTGTATCGTTACTCCAATCAAACTTTGATCCTGCACGTCAAAGACACCGATCAAAGGAAACCCATCAGAGCAGCACTTGCAGGTACGTTTGTGCTGTCATTGTATCTCCTTATCTTAAACAGAAACTAAGCCTGCGAAACGCATCTATGCTTGCAAATTATAAATTATGCCTGCCTCCTTATCACAACAATAGACAAGAAAAAAAATCTTTTTTTGTCAAATTTTCATTCTTAATTAGCTATAGTTGATTAGGGTTTAGGACTTAGAACCGCAGGTTAATGGGATCATAGATATACAATTATTAGCGTAAGGCAAATATTTCCCTACCATACAATCCATTGTCTTGAACCTCCTAAACAACTTGATTAAGAGAATAAATTACAACCAACTCTCATCAAAGTGTAAGCAATCTCTTTTCTAATCTCCATATTCGAATGCATCACTTTACAGGCTGATTAACGTTCCATGTGTTGCCTCCTAAGTGGTATAAAAGTTCTTCAAAATAATTGCTTCGAATGTGTAACTATCACCAATAAAAATAAACATGTTACCATCATTGATCAACCCCCAGACTTCGAGTCATAGTAAACATCTTCTCAAAAAATAAAAATCGTAGAAAACATAAAAATTTGACTTGGATCCAAAAGAATAACACAGAATTTATAGACTTAGTCAATCATGCATTAAAACAAAGCCAGAAATCCTTTTCGTCTCTATGTTTACATCAGAAAGTAGTTGTTCACTCTAACTCAAAAAATCTTAAGCACATATGAATTTGCTACGAATAGGTTTTTTTTTTTTTTTTTTTGGGCGGGGTTTTAATAAATTGGTGATGAATATTAAGGAAATAGAGAATATATATGTGTGTGTGTGTGTGTTGGAATAAAATGTCTTGCATATGATCTTAAATTAAAATTAGTCTTTAATTTAGTTGAAAATTTGATCAAAACGGAAACGCAGCACAAATCATTTTTTCAGTATGGTGGAAAAGGGTATATTTTGTCAGATTTGCATTTCTTATATGATCACACCATCAATGCCTATTCCATTCCATCACTGCACAAATTATCTTCATTTAGTATCCGTGCACACATATTAGAGTTGATTAATAGGCCAGGACCACAAGAATTGCTTGCTACATGTGCAAGAAAAATAAAAGTATGTTTTTTCTTTTCTTTTCTTTCCTTCCATCTCATTGAGAGACTTCGAAGCTACACATTGGAAATAGCCATCTCTCCTGGAAAGTTATCGGATACACAAACATTAAATCATGCCTGTGTAAAAATAATTAAGTCAGCATACCTAAGAAGTCAAGAATTTGAACTCTATGCATTTACAGGTATGGATCTCATCAACACACAAGTACAGGCTATTCTAGGACCGCAAACATGGGAAGAGGTGTCATTGATTGCTGATATCTGCACCAAAAACCAAATTCCCATTTTTTCTTTTGCGGACACAATTCCAGAATGGACGACAGAGAAGTGGCCCTTTCTACTTGGAGCTTCACACGACAATTTTGCACAAATGAAAGCCATAGCTGCTATTGTGCAGTCTTGGAATTGGCATCAGGTCACCGTAATACACGAAGATGTAGGTTCTTGGACGAATGGAGTCATGCCATATCTCCATGATTCCTTAAGAGAAATAGGTGCAGAAGTTAGGCAATTCGTAGGCCTCTCGTCTTTTGCTTCTTCCGATTCATTATCCAGAGAGCTTAAAAATCTTGAAAGCGAGCAGTGTAGAGTCTTTGTTGTTCATCTGTCGTTACCATTGGCCGTGCGTCTATTTGAGATGGCGAAGAAATTGAAAATGATGGAGAAAGACTATGTTTGGATCACTACACATCACATTACAAGCCTTGTCCACTCCATCGATGCCTCTATCATCTCCTCGATGCAAGGAATTGTAGGAGTAAAGAGCTACTTCTCGGAAACAGGAACAAGTTTTCAGGATTTTAGTTCAAGATTTCGTAAAAGGTTTAGAAGAGAAAATCCTGAAGAGGAAAACAGTGAGCCTGGGATTTATGCAGTGCAGGCCTATGATGCTATCTGGACAATAGCTCGAGCATTGAAAGGAAGTAAAAGGAGGAATCAAGAATTATTGGAAAAAGTTTTGCAAACTGACTTTCAAGGCCTGTCAGGAAAAGTTCAATTCAACAATCACAAAATGGCTCCAACACAGATGTTTCAGATCATCAATGTGGTGGGAAAGAGTTATAGGGAACTCGGGTTCTGGTCAAGTGGATTAGGTTTCTCAGAGACTATTGGTAAACATGCTACCTACAGCCCTCTTATGAATGATTTGGAGCAAGTGCTTTGGCCAGGGGGGCCTAGATATACTCCTAGAGGATGGACCGAACTTACAAGAAAGAAGCCACTGTTGGTTGGTGTGCCTGCAAAATCAGGTTACAAAGAGTACGTCAAAGTGGAAAACGATCAATCACGGAATGAAACTTCTTTCGATGGCCTTGCAATTCAGATCTTCAATGCCACAGTACGACGCTTGCCATTCTATTTGCCATACGAGTTCGTCGCCTTCAATGACATCTCTTACGATAATCTAGTGGACCAGATTGGTAAGGTACGAATTTGCTCTTACATAAAGCACTTCGCACCATTGACATCATAGCTTAGCTCAAGAAAAGATTAAGTAGCCTCACAAGCATAGCCTATTGTCCTTACTTTTGGTCAACGTAATGAAGAATAAATTTTATAATAAAATGTAATAGAAGCAAAATCACCAACCATTTCTTGTAGTTAACGTTACCCTGCACACTAACTCTTGGTCCATGTCATCAGAAATTTGATGCCGTTGTCGGTGATGTGGCAATAGTGGCTAGCAGATACTCGCATGTGGAGTTCTCACATCCCTTCTCGGAAACTGGATTGATGCTCGTCGTCCCTGCTCGATCAAGCAATAAAGAATGGTCATTTATCAAACCCTTTACAAAATCCATGTGGGCTTCAATAACCGTCATAACCATATACAATGGTTTCGTTGTTTGGCTAATTGAGCGACATGCTCATCCTGAACTAAGAGGCTCCATGCTCCATCAAATAGGAATCATGCTTTGGTTATCTTTCAACACTCTTTTCTCTTTGCAAGGTAAAATCTTCTTTTCTTTAATTCCCGTACGCTTTTAGATCATGAACTGTTATATTGGATACAATTGGGATGAAAGTAGCTATGTAGAATAATTTATTTGTGCATATGTATAGGTGGAAAACTGCATAGCAATTTGTCAAGGATGTCAGTGGTGGTATGGTTGTTTGTTGCGCTAGTTGTCATTCAGACATATACAGCCAACCTCACCAGCATGTTGACTGTCCAGAGGCTTGAACCCACCGTAACCAGTGTTGAGGAGCTGCTGGAAAGCAATGCAGCCGTTGGATACTGTTCAGGTTCATACTTGCAAAAATATCTGGTAGAAGTTTTACGCTTTCCTCGCGACAACGTTAAACATTATGCCTCAGCAGAAGACTTTGCTGAAGGCTTCAATAAGAAAGAAATTGCTGCTGCCTTTATTGGAACTCCTTTGGCCAAAATATTCCTTGCAAAATTTTGCAAGAAATTTATCGCAGCTGGGCCAACATTCAACATCGGAGGGTTTGGATTTGTACGTAGTATATTTATCTCCTCCTAGCTCATTTTTCCTTGCTTTCTTAAACAATAATTTTGCAACTTCAGTTGTTTCAGAAGAAAGGGACCAAACCAAACCAGCTAGCTTGAGTTAGATTGATGCGAAAAAGGCTTAAATTTGCATGGTTTGTTCTCTGCAGGCATTTCCTCGGGGATCTCCATTGCTTGCAAGTATTAATGAAGCTCTACTGAAGGTATCTGAAAATGGAACGCTAGCACAACTAGAGAACAACTATATTGGCGTACTTCAAAAATGCCAGGACAAGGAAGAAGAAAATCCTAGTCTTAGCCCCAATGGGTTCCGGGCACTCTTCATAATAACTGGAGGCACATCAACAATTGCTCTTGTAATTTACATTTTTTGTATAGCTAGTTCTTTTTCCGGACTTACAACCATTAGGGGCCTTATGTTCATTATCATCAAACATTGGTGCTACCAAAGCAAGAGATTCAGCAGAAGAGTAAGCAATGTTGAAAGCCTTGGAAATTCTTCTCCACAACATGCACCAAACCAGCTCTCTCAAGTTTAAGATCAGGAAATCGGTTACATTTTTTCATTTACATCATGATGTTGTCTGTAACTTCTCTTCTTTTTTTTTATCTTTTTGGAATTTTGTACAAAAGCTAAATCAGTAATTATTAATAACCATGTAAATAATCCTTGTTTTTTCGTTTCCCATACGAGAGCTAGCTGTCAATGTAATGAAGGCACTTACTGTAATTTCTTTCGTGTACAACGTTTTTTTCTTGTAAGGATTTTTTCCCCTCTATTTATTTTTGTTCATGCCATTCAAAATAAAACAAGGTGAATTCTAGTGATTCAAAATAAAGCCCGTGATCAAACATTTTTCACTTGAAGTGTAAAGAATTAAGAGAAGGCCAGAATTATAGGGACTCGGGATTATGTGTATTCCAGCAAGGTGCTGGAGAGGTTGCTGGTTAACGCTGATTCTTATTGGCATTCACTGTTCCTTTGTGTAATCTGAAGTTCGACTGTTTATTAATTATTAATTTCAATTAAAAGAAACTAAAGCGTGTGAGGGTGAGGAAAATACTGTGGCTCTAATTATTGTGCTCCCTTTCATGTTTCATTGTAAATTGAAGCAATTTTTTGTTTTTTTCATACCTAAATACTTGGCCTGCAGCAATCGTTTTTTTTGGCAAATGATGACTAATTACTTTAAGGTCTTTTCTGTTTTTGAGTTTTAAAAAGAAATTAACGAGTTATTTTTTTCTTTACTTTAAATTAATATTTTTTAGTGTTTTTAATCATTTTGATACACTAATATCAACAATAATTTTAAAAATAATAATAAAATTTTATTTTGAGGTATTTATAAATAAAAAATATTTTGAAAAGCAATTGCAAATATACTCTCATACACCCTCTAAATCTTTAACAAATAGCCAGATTAAAAGATAAAGAGTCAAAATGAAAAACACAAAAAAACAAATATGTGGTTGTTTCAAATTGATGCAGAAAGCTAATGTTGGTCCTCGTACTTTTGAAATGATAAATTTTCAATCCTTTTAGTTTTTGTTTTAAAAAAAGTGGTCTAAAACTTTCATTTTACTTTTTTTTTAGTCCTTGATTTGAGGAGATGAAAGAGAAAGTCATCAGTTTTGATTGTACGATTGACACTGATTTCAGCCATAAAATAAATCGATTTTCATGTTAAAGGATTACATTCGATGAGAAGAGTTCCATTAGAATAATTTTTGGCCTTTTCATTACTTGAGAGGGTAGATATGAGGTAAGGAGGTTTTTTAAACTCATGTTGATTTTGGGTTTTTCGACCAATCTTGGGTCATTTAAGGCCATAAATATATTTATCAAGGTCTTTAAAGTGTTTTCTAGGATATTGTTTAGTTAATATCCCGTGACAAAAACAATGCAAATATATGAGGAAAGACAGAATAAGAGACAGAGACAGAATTGTATTTGATAATAAAGTACAAGAAAGAGTGACTATCACTATATTGTGTTTGGTTGATAATGGACAAACGAGAAATAAAATATTAAACAAAATCTATTCAAACTTATATATTAAAAAATTATATTTTTTCTTACTTTAGTTGAAATTGCGTGTTGAAATTAAGAATATATAATAACCTTAGTCATAGACCCTGATTTGCCTAGCGAATTGCCCTGAGACTTGACAACTCAAGGTCTTGACTACTCTAGATTTAAGATAAATAAAGGAAAGATTCACCTAACCTAACCTAACCTAACCTGGTCAAGAATTCAAGTCAATACATGACTTGGTCAAAACTCGAGTGAAAAACCTATTAATTTTTTGAAGAAACAAATGATTAAAACTATATCATTTTGATCCTTTTAAATATATATATATATATATATATATATATATATATATAATTGACCCATGTCAACCCGAGTTAACATACCTAAACCTACATCTTGGCCTTATCCTGGGTCAACACCTGGGTTAGGTTTTAAAATTAAAATAATAATTACTTTTATCTTTATATGTCATAGTTAGAAAAGTTTGGAAATAAGAGTTTTTTACAGGGATACTTTAGGGATAAAATATAATAAATACTATCTTTAGAGACATCCCTTTTATACATCTAGTTTTGAAAATACAAAAATTCACCTCAAAGTTGTCCCAATTACAAATTATTTTTTTGTCTCTCACTACCAGAAATTCGCTAAATACCAACAGACATACCGACGGAATTTTTTTTGTCGGTAATTTTCGGCCGAAATCACCGACGAAAAATATTCGTCGGTAATTAGGTCGGTAATTACCGACGGAAATAGGCCGTCGGTAATTACCGACCGAAAATTCAGAATTAATGAAAAAAGGGCGGGCAGTGGCGCGGGGGTTTTGGCGGGTGATTTTTTCGACAGAATCACCGACAGAATTAAAAACTAGGGCCCGTACGCGTGATGGGACCTGTTCACCGTCAAAAAATACCGACGGAATCACCGACGGATTTGAAATGCCAGATTCGTGCCGGTGACGTGACCGGCGCACCGTTAAAAATACCGACGGAATCACCGAGGGATTTGAATAGCAGGTCCGTGCGGTGACGTGTCGATTGCCCGTCAGAATTACCGACGGTTTTTGCCGACGGATTAACCGACGAAATACAAACCGTCGGTAATTCCATCGGCAAAAGTGAATATATGGCCACTCTGCCGACACTCTCCTCCCCCATTTCTCCTTCTTCTTCCTAATCCTAACCCTCCCCATCTGCAAAATAACCAGCCCCCCCTCGCCCCAAAACAAAAATCTTTCTCATCTTAGCACAACAAGTTGTATTTGTTTTGTGGTCACAGCATCCGTGTTCTGATTTACCGACGGATTTTATCATTTTTTGTAAGTAATTCTATCTTTTAAAATTTTAACATTTAAATGTTAATTTTATTGTTTTTTTAGTATATATATATATTTTTTTTAGTAGATGTACATGTTTTATTGTTATTTCTCAAACAAACTTGTAGTATATGAATGTATAATTTTATACTTGTTATGGTTTGTTTTAGATTTTGTAAGATTGTATTTGTTTGAAAATTGTTAAAACTTAATTTGTAGAATTACCGAATTACATGTTGTGTTTTGAAATAATTAAGAGCTTGCTTAATTAATGGGTCCTTTTTATAGAGGTTCGATAGAAGTCATGGATGATCGTTTATGGATGTATCTAGATTCACCCCAAGGATTGCGGAGGATGGATTATTGTAACGAGGTTCAGGGTTTTATTAATTTCGCAACATCTATTCCCAGAAATTTTACTGGAGGCGGTATTAGGTGTCCATGCAGAAAGTGTCAAAATAAAAAGTATCTGCATCCAGATGTTGTAATGATGCATCTTCTACACAAAGGGTTTGTGGAGGATTACGAGTGTTGGTATGCACATGGAAAGGTACTTGTTAGTAATAGGAGAATGGAAGAAACGGTGGTTGGGTCAACTTCTAGTGCTAGCAACGTGCATGAAGCGGCAAATGACAACACTAATCCTTACAGAAACATGGTTATGGATGCAATGGGAATGAATCAAGATAATGTCAATCAATGTCCAATCGTAGAAGAAGAACCTAATGCAGAGGCAGCTAGGTTTTTTGATTTTGTTGAAAGATTCTGACGAACCATTATGGGGATGGCTGCACAAACCACAGTAAATTATCGGCTGTGGCACAGGTGTTCACCATCAAGTCAGATCACGGGTTAGTGAGGCCGGGTATGACAAAATTATTGATTGGGCAAGAAGCATTTTACCAGAAGGGAACAGGCTCAAAGAGAACTTCTATGCTGCGAAGTCCATGATGAACCCCTCGGTTTAGGATTACCAGAAAATTGACATGTGCCCTAACTTCTGCATGTTATACTACCTTGAAAATGTTTGTGATGACTGAGTGCATGACATGCGGGCATTCCCGTTACAAACCCAGAACTGGCAGGGGAAGACTCTAGTGGCATATAAAAAACTAAAGATATTCCCGATCACACCAAGACTGCAGAGGTTATTTATGTCACCAAGGACTGCTGAGCACATGACATGGCACCAAAACACACGATGCCGTTGATGGTGTGATGGTGCATCCTTCTGACGGCGAAGCGTGGAAACGCTTTAACAGTGTTTCATCCGGACTTTTCTGCTGAATCAAGGAATGTTCGACTTGGGTTGTGTACAGACGGGTTCAACCCATTTGGGTCATTTGCTGCTCCTATTCTTGTTGGCCGGATCATTCTCACAGTTTATAACTTGCCACCGGGAATGTGTATGAGGCCGGAGTTCATGTTTTCTATCTACTGTCATACCCGTCCAAGCAGCCCGGGCGAAATATAGATGTTTGTCTTCGACCGTTGATAGATGAGCTGGCGCAGTTTGGTCCTCCGGATCTCTGACTTATGATATATCGAGGAAATAAAATTTCCTTATGAGGGCGGCTTTGATGTGGACTATCAGTGATTTTCCAGCTTATGGAATGCTTTCTGGTTGGAGCACGCATGGGAAACTCGCATGTCCATACTGCATGGAAAACAACAAGGCATTCACGCTAGCAAACGGAGGTAAAGCTTCTTTTTTTTACTGTCACCTTCGCTTCTTGCCACTTAATCACAGGTTCAGAAAGAACAGAAAAGATTTCTTTATTGGCAGAGTTGAAAAAGATGTTACATCCTCGCGTCTTTCTGGTGAAGAATTGTATCATGTTGTATAAGAGTACAGTGACATTGTGTTTGGCATTCAATCAGGTAAGCAAAAGTTTCCTGGTTTTGGTTTGACCCATAATTGGGTAAAGCGAAGTATCTTTTGGGAGCTTCCGTATTGGAAGACTAATCTTCTCCGCCATAACCTTGGACGTCAATGCACATCGAAAAGAAACGTGTTTGAGAATATTTTCAACACCGTCATGGATGTGAAGGGGAAGACAAAGGACAACATGAAGGCTAGATTGGATATAGCTTTATACTGTAACCGTAAAAATATGGAGTTGGTTTATGACGAGTCACGGGTTGCAAAACCAAGGGCAAGCTTCGTGTTAGAGAAAAACGCACAACTGCTAGTCTATAAATGGCTTAAGAGTCTGCGTTTCCCGGATGGACATGCATCGAACATATCAAGGCTTGTTAACATAGAGGACTGCAGATTGTATGGAATGAAGAGCCATGACTGCCACGTGTTTATGCAAACACTCATCCCATTAGCTTTTCGTGATTTGTTGCCAAAGGGAATATGGGATGCACTAACGGAGATCAGTAATTTCTTCAGAGATATATGCTCCAGCAAGATGAATGTTGAGCACATTGAGATGCTTCAAACGAATATCATCGAGACACTATGCAAACTTGAGATGATATTCCCTCCTTCAATTTTTTGACTCAATGGAGCATCTCCTATACATCTACCGTTCGAGGCAAAAGCTGGAGGACCGGTCCAGTATAGATGGATGTACCCATTCGAACGGTGAGATATTACAGTTGCAATGGGATTCATATCTTAAAGTATTTTCTATGTTTTTTCTTATTTGAAAATACTGAATTGTACTTCAATGCAGGTACTTGTTTAATCTAAAAAAAAAGGTTAAGAACAAGGCGCATGTTGAGGCTTCGATATCTGAGGCCTATATTGTTGAAGAGATATCAACATTTATCTCGTACTATTTCGAACCTCATCTGAGAACAAGAATCAATCGCGTTCCACGGCATGACGATGGCGGGTGAAGTGCTTCCAGTGGGAACTTGTCAATATTCTCCAATACTGGACGACCCACACCTAAAAATGCCGTAAGAGGAAGATATTTGTCAGAAATAGAATTCCAACAAGCACACAACTATGTTCTATTTAACTGTGATGAGCTGAGACCATTTATTCAGTAAGTCTATATATGTGTAATAGTAATTAAATTTTGTCAGTAATATACTGTTGATTATATATTGTAATATCATACACTCATTATCACTTGCAGGCAACATCGACAATATTTGCTCTCCAATAACTCGCAGCTGACCGAATCCCAGATCTTTCAATTACAAGATGAACAATTTGCCACATGGTTCAGAACACATGTAAGCACTATCACAAACTCATTCTAACGTATGCATGTCATTACGAGATTCTCGTTCATTTACCGTGTATTGATGTACATTTAATTACATATATTTACAAGGTTTATCAAATAGGAAGGAGTGCGCCCAAGTCATTGTCTTCACTAAGCCTCGGCCCTGAAAGAAAAGTTAGGTGCTACAACGGGTATTTTGTCAATGGATATGTTTTCCATACTGAAGAATACGGGCAAGGAAGAAAGACATACAACTGCGGTGTTTGTGTTAAGGGATCCACAAGT